>NC_090444.1:1618037206-1618342092 GCF_031143425.1 Pleurodeles waltl
CTCAAGTTAAAGGCATCATGCACAGAGCCAGGATACTTTGCATTGACATGGGAGATGTACTGGTCCGCCATACACACCATCTTCACATTCAGAGAGTGAAAGCTCTTTCGATTTCTGAACACCTGTTCATTTTTCGGGGGGGGGGACAAAGGCAATATGTGTACCATCAATGGCACCAATAATGTTGGGGATATGTCTCATTACATAGAAGTCAGCCTTCACTATGGCAAAATCCTCCACCTGGGGGAATACGATGTAGCTGCGCATGTGTTTCATCAGGGCAGACAACACTCTGGTCAGCACGTTTGAGAACATAGGCTGTGACATCCCTGATGCCATGGCCACTGTCGCTTGGAAGGAACCACTTGAGAAGAAATGGAGCACTGACAGGACCTGCACTAGAGGGGGGATACCTGTGGGGTGGCAGATAGCTGAAATCAGGTATGGCTCCAATTGGCACACAGCTCTTGGATTGTAGCCCTATCAAGTCTGTAGGTTAGGATAATGTGCCTGTCCTCCATTGTCGCCAGGTCCACCAGGGGTCTGTACACGGAGGGATGTCTCCATCTCCTATTCATCCTCAGTGGTTGAACTCTAGGGTGAAAAACAATGAGCAGAAGGTCAGATTCAAACATATATCCAGATTAATGTACAATTTGTGTTTTACAGAAACAATATGTGAACTTGTAAGTCAGTTGATGTGCCTATTTCTGCTTTGACGCAGTTAGGTGCCATGGCCTGTGCCCCCCTGAAATGGGGGCTGCCTGACCTGTGAGGAGGGACAAGTGGAAATGAGGTAATTCTGCCCGCGTTGTGGTCCGTTGTGGGCGGCGGTCGATGACCACCGTGCAACACCACATTGGTTATCACTGGGGCCCACGGGTTCCAGGAGCCAATGGCGATGTACGCCGGCGATGACGGTATGCACCGCTGCGGACATGACTGCCATTCTCTATCTGTTCACTCACTTGCTACCTGACCTTCAACAGGAGAGGACCTACACTGCAAGTGCTGCTGTGACCTGTGTCTGAAAGTGACCATGGCTGGAGTGTCTGCGGAAAGGGCCTCTGCCTTCACTTCAGAGGAGTTGGAGAGACTGGTGGATGGGGACCTACCCCAGTACCATTTACTTTATGGTCCTCCAGATCAACAGGTCAGTACACTGTGATCATGATGCGTGGGGCATAAATGTATGGAGTGCTGTGTGTGTAAGCCTTGTGTGGGTGAGTCTGAGGGGTCCTGGGCAGAGTGCTGCATGTATGGTGGTCAATGTATGTGTGGAAGGGAATGGGAGTGATATGGTGGGCCATGAGTATGACAGTCCGGACGGTATGACTAATACCTTTTCTGCTGTATTTTTTCTGCAGGTCAGCACCCATCAGAAAAAGGGTATTTGGTGAGCCGCTGGGCAAGGAATACGGCAGAGGCCCAGTTGGGGCTGGCCTCCCAACAAGGAATGGGTGCTCATCTTACCCTGACCCCCTTGGTGTTCCACATCCTGGCGGTGGCCTATCCACATTTGGATGGGGTCTTGAAGGCATAACAGCAGCCACAAGGGGGTGAGTACAGATACAGATTCTTGACTTTGCGTGCGTTAAGGTGTTACCTTGATGGGGGATGTGGGCTGTGCGTGCCCCTAGGCCAGGGCGAACATTGCAGGGTAGGTTCCATGATGGGCAAGCTCAGATGCACTCCAACCACAATAATGTTGGTGGGCATCTACTACTGGGCAGGGTCCTGTGGGTATCAGGTTTGTAGCTAATGGCATTAGGTATTGTACCCCATGGCCTGGTGACTCGCATTGTAACTGGTAGTGCATGGCCTAGTGCATAGGGCTGTTCCCTGTGAGTGTGTACGCCAACTCTAGTGTTGCTGGCATTGACCAAGTGTATCTTCTGTCTCTTTCCCCCCTTTTTGTTTTGTCACCCTTTCTTTGTGTGCATTAGCATCATCTGGCAGAGGAGCAGAGGCACCAGCGACGGAGAGAGCTGCATCCCAGATGGGCGTGGAGGCCGAATCCACCAACGATGAGGGCACCAGTGGGACAGAGGGCGAGTGGAGCACCATGATGGAGACAAGAGGGGACAGCACCGACAGCGACTCCTCCTCCGATGGAAGCTCCCTGGCGGTGGCAGACACCTCTGTGCCCACCCCAACTACAGGTACAGCCGCCACCCCTGTACCAGCACCGCCATCCCAGCACCCCCTCAGCGTGTGTGCCGTGCCTGCTCACCCAGGAGGGTGGGCATCTCCTTCGCCCCAGGCACCTCAGGCCCAGCCCCAGTCAGCCCTGCTACCCTCAGTGAGGAGGCTATTGACCTATTGAGATCCCTCTCTGTTGGGCAGTCAACCATACTGAATGCCATCCAGGGGTTAGAAGGGCATTTGCAACAAACAAATGCATACCTGGAGGGCATTCACTCTGGCGTGGCGGCCCAACAGAGAGCATTCCCGGCTCTGGCCAACTCACTGATGACAGCCATTGTCCCTGTCTCCAGCCTCCCCCTTCCAACTTCCTCTACCCAGTCCCAATTTCCTCAACCCCAGCCTATCCCAAGAACACCTTCAGGCCTGCATTCACCCAAATCAACACACAGATGTGGCCCAGGCAAACACAAGCACCACACTTCATCCCACAGACACCCACACAAGCACCATCCAGATGCAGACACATCAACAACCACTGCCTCCACTGTGTCCCCCTCCTCCTACTCATCCACCTCCCTCCCAGTAGCATCTCCACTCACACCTGCATGCACTACATCCTCATCCACTACCTCCATCACCAGCACACCTATCACTACACACCCCTCACTGGCAGTCACCACCCCCTTATATATGCACACATCCCCTTGTGTCCTCTCTCACTGTGTCTGTGACCCCTCCTCCCAAAGTACACAAATGCAAGCACTCAGACACCCAACAGCCATCCACCTCACAACAGCATCCAGCCCATGCACCTGCACCCAAACACAGCGGACAGACATCTCCTACAACCACTCCCTCTTCCGCCACGCCACTCCCAAACCTTCAACCTCTTCCCGCCCCAGTGTCCCTAAGAAGCTTTTCCTCGCCACCATTGACCTATTCCCTACCCCTTCCCCCCCCGTCCTTCACTTTGGGCCAGGGTGGCCAGAACCCAGCCCAGCACTTCAACCACCCAGTCCATGGCCACTGTGGTTTCAGCAGCTACTGCAGGTGTGAGAGGCTCCAAGGAGGCACCCGTCAGCACAGTCAGTGTGCCACCACCACCTGCCAAGGTCAAGAAGGGGCTGCCACCTAGCAAGTGCAAGAAGGGGACACCAGCCAGCAAGGGGAAGGAGGCACCACCATCTGCCAAGGGCAGGAAGGGGCACACAACACCAGCCATGGCACTGCAGCCGTCCGAGGCTGCAGGGGAAGGGCTGGAGCCTCCCCCCAACACTGACAGCACCACCACCTGCACAGCAGCCAGCACTGCCAGAAGCACCACTGCAAGCAGTAGTAGCCCCAGTGTGCAGCCGTCTGAGGCTGCAGGGAAAGGGCTGGAGCCTCCTCCCACAACTGACAGCACCACCACCTGCACCGCTGTCAGCACCACCACCTGCACCGCCAGCAGCACCGCCACCTGCACCGCCAGCAGCAGCAGCCCCAGAAGGCAGCAGTCCGAGGCTGCAGAGGAAGGGCTGGAGCCTCCCCCCACCACTGACAGCACCGCCACCTACAGCGCAACTGCAATTCACTGGCCAGCCATCACTGCCGGCGAGCAGTGTGTAGTTGTGACTACATGGGCTGCAGTGTGTCCTGGCCCCTGCAACACCTGTCGGTGTGACACCCAGGTGAGCGACTGTGACCTTGCACCATCCAGGATGAAGCACACTGGGCACAAAGCCCCCTCCAGAACTAGTGGAAGAAGACATCCACTCACCCCCTCCTAGCCAGGATGAAGCACACTGGGCACAAAGCCCCCTCCAGAACCAGTGGAGAAGCCACCCACTTCAGAGACTGTGGCTTTGCACTCCCCAGGACCAAGCAGTGGGCAAACCACCCACTTGAGAGACTGTGGCTTTGCACTCCCCAGCCCCAAGTAGTGGGCAAACCACCCACTTGAGAGACTGGCTATGCACTCCCCAGGACCAAGCAGTGGGCATGTAGCCCTCTCCAGGCCTGTGGTGTTGTACCATCTTCCGGCTGAGGTGCCCCCCATTCCCCGTCCCCTTGAGGTGCCTATGTTTTTTCAACCTGATGCCCCTGCAATGTTGAGATAGGAGTCAAGTGTGGCCTTGGCCTATATGTTATGGCCCCGTGGGCCACAGACATTTTATAGTGGGCATTGTCCCTCCTTTTGTATATATGGCACATACTGTTTATTGATTTAAGGATGAATCTATCTTAAAATGTACTATTACACACTATTTACTGAATTCCTTTTGTCCTTGCATTATTCCTGAGGGTTACGGGGTGTATATGTAATTTTGTTGCAACTGTTTGTGTGTATGGTGTTGGGGATGAGGGTGGGGGTGGGGATGTTGCGTGTTGTGGGTTTGTGTCACTCTATTTTTCTTCCCACCTCCCTTGTGTGCTAGGTGCAGTGCTCACCGTGGTCGTCTTCACCAGCATTCATGTTTCTGGTGTATGAGGAGGTACACCAGCATTGGAAAAATGTGCAGCTCGGGCTCCATGACGTTGTGGTTCTTGCGTGAGTGTCGAGAGGTGAGTCGTTTCCCTTCACTGTACTGTTTCTGCTGTGCTTTTGATGGCGTTGGTACCACCCCGGAAAAGCTGGCGGGTAGGCCTGTTGTAATGCTGTGGGTGGTACATTGTCTTCTGTCTGGCTGTTGGCGGTTACCGCTGCAGTGTTTATTGCTACCGCCGTGGCGGTTGGAGTGTTAAAGTGGCTGTCTGTGTTGGCAGTTTCCGCTGTGGTCATAATTCCATTTTCTTTTACCACCAACCGCCAGGGTTGTAATGAGGGCCTACGTTTATTATTTAAAAAATCATAGCTCAACCTTTATCTATTGGATTGTTGTTGTTTTGGTCTTATTTTGTTCAGAAGAATGTGATCTAATTTTCAAACTTGGTGTGGAGTCTCTTTGTAGTCTTTTCACTGTGTTAGTCATTCAAGTGTTGCATAAATACTTTATACATTGCCTCTTAAGTTAGGCCTGCCTGCTCTGTGCTAACTACAAGAAGGTGGTCACAGGTTATATTAGGTTGTCATCTGATTTACCTTGACTAGGATTGTGGTTCTTACTTGGGCATGGTACATACTTCTACCAACAAGAATCTAATTTCTATCAGAAGGGTAAGGGCAAAGGAAGTGTTCATTAACACATTTAGCATCGGACAAAAGTAAGGATAAATGTAGAGGATTAAAGGGGAAAGCTCTGAGGTTTATGGCTACCTTTAGAATAAGGAATAGGGAGAGAATTTGGGTTAGTGGTATTAGTGGAAAAATAAGCAAGATCATTATGGTGAAGAGAACTTGACCAAGTAAATGAATGAACATTGTATTGAGATATAGTAAAAAGTATCCCAGTGATATTCAAGATAGTGATAGACAAGGCTAGCAGGAAATGGCAGACAATTAAGTGGATCTGTACTTGAAATGCTTCCAAAACGAGTGGAGGATAGCTGAGTGCATTAGTCATGTGTAAAGTTGCAAATATGTATTTTACAGCTTTACCACAATTGTGAGAACATTTTGACTTTAGACTTATGTTGTATATATACGTATTTTTATTCTAACATGAACAAAATGATTCTATATGTGGTTCACATTCATTGCTCCTGAGCAATATCAGTGTGCATATATAAGCCCAGCATGAGATAAACTTGCAGAGAAGCCGTTCTGCTCAAGAAGCAATTCTGCTCACATTCTCCTATTTTGCTGGGTTTGATTGTAGTGAAATTAATTCCACTATGTAATATCAGTAATCCTTTTGGTGGTGAAAAACCTTCAACCTGGAAAATGTGTTAGTTTCCAAGGGTCTTCATTTGAAAACTACCCAAACTTTCATGGCTGATCACATCCCTGGATTCCACCCTTATTATCTTTAACAATCTCTTCCACTTTGCCCCAGCTATGTTCCCAAAACTCCTTGTCACTTAAAAGGGTAGGCATTTATGTCTGTTATTCCCACAACACGGTTTTAAATAACGGTGCAAGATCATACTTATCCCAAGTAATACATTGTCTTGGGTTTCGGTAGCCATTAAGAAGCTCAGAAGAAGAGCAGGGACCCCAGTATTCAGGATATTGTCCATAAAGTACCAAAGCTGGGAGGCATGTTATACCCAATGCACATAAAGTAGGTTTAGATGCACATGTAGTGCACTCATACAGGTAAGTCATCATAGACCTATGGAGTACTATGAAGACGACAAGACTGTGTCAAATGCTTTTATAAAATCACAAAGCTTTGAGGTGGTTTCAATACACTCCTGTGTATGCTTTGGTATATTTTATATCTTGGATTATATACGTTTGTGTTTTACCCCATCACTCACATGTCTGGAATATGACCCTATGTCATGTTTCATATTTTCAGTGAGTACGTGTGTCAAGAACCTGCTCTTCCATGCTACAGCACGTTCATGAGTTCTATTACAATACCATGGCATGTGCATGCAATAGCCAAGAACTTTGTGTGTTCTATAACAATACAATGCCAGTATGCAGTATCTGATCCTTCTTATCTTCTTGTGAACTAATTCTCCACTCTATGTGCAATGTGCATTCTTGTACAAAATCCCCTTAGCTGCGTATGTTCAGGTTACTTTGCTATGTTTATATTATTTTTATTTGATTTCGTTTGTACAATCCAAGTGCCAGAACAAGTCAAGACACACTATTTTGCTGATGGCCATGTGCAAAACGTTATTTGACAGTTGACAGCCACGTGCTATGCACACGTTTAAGAGAGACAAGGAAAACATTACTGACTACATATGCGTTTAACGGCTGCTTGCGGAGAGCAATGGGTGGTGAGTAATGCCCTCCACATGACTGTTTAAGCCAACAGCTTCTTCCGTCTTTGTCTTGAATGCCTTACTTGATTCTCTAGCCTCTCGGATGATGTGTCTTCATGTGTCCTGGCAGTGGGCTTCCCATCATCAGCTGGCATCCTACCAACGCGTTTTCACTCCACTTCAGGTTCCTGGATGACTCATCTCCCCAGCAACTAGTCTTCATGCCATATCCTTGCGCGTTCCACGCTCTCCCACGCCTGTGATAGAGGAAAGACAGACCAGGTCAATTGCAAGTATATTCAGGGGCAGCTCCTCCGCTAAGGCAGTGGTGCATCGCACTGCTGGATTAGAAAAAAAGGGAAAATAAAATGATAATACCATGTGCTGCGTTATTATCATTTTATTTTTTCTTGTGAGTAAGAGGCAGGGTGGGGCTGGGCTGCAGGGAGGGGGCCAGAGGAGGGCTATGCACTATAATGTGCGCATGTCTGTTTGGCTGGCCGTGTTGGGCCATCCAAACAGACATGCACACTTTGCATGTTCTCTACCCGGCTGTATTGCACAGCTGAGTGGAGAACATGCACAGGCCCCCACTCCCTGTCTGAGCGGCAAAGCAGGCCACTCAGACCAATCACAATGCTGCTGTCATGCTGGTGACAGCAGCGTTGTGATTGGCTGGGGGCCTGTGTACACCGGCAACAGGAAAACAACGAGGACAGTGGGGAAACAAACGCGCCTCCCCTCGAAGTTAAGTGTTTTTTAAAATTTTATATATATATTTATTTAAACACCCCCATGTGCCGTCGTGCCCTGCCCCACCATCCGTGTTCAGTGGCAGCCTGCATTGAGTATAATGCAAACTTGCACCTTCCTATTCCATTAGGTATTATTCAGCAACAACATAGCACATCTTTTCTCACATTACACACGATTGCTGTATTTGAACAATTAACAGCACAAATTTTACGTGACTCTCAAAACTGTCTACATTGGTGACCCGGCATTCTGTGGCTAGTGTGAATTGACAGTACTGTTTATATTGTTTTATCTGATGTTTATTGAAAAGTGACTGTGGTTCAAAGACCGAGAGAAAAGCTGAACCTGGGGCTAAAACTTACAGAGCACTTGGGGATCCTTGCTTTTGGGAGAGAGTGACCAAACCACGACTCGTTCGTTGTGTGTAAAAGGCCGCTTTATTGGAACAGGTGCCCCTGAACCTACCCCGCCTGGCCTTTGCCTTACAAAACTAAAACCTCACTAGACATCAAATCACCTGTCCTCGCCCCTCCCCTGACCCCTCCCCCCTTACTCTCGTCCTGTCTTTTCCTTCCTCTTGTCTCCTTTACTTTCTCCCGTCCTACCCGCTTCTTTGAACCTGTCCGCTAATGAGCAGTCTCCTGCCTGTCTATGTCTAGTTAATGCTCCTTCCCGTCCTAATACCTGAATTGCCCTGCCAACTCCGTCCTCCACCCGAGCTTTTAATAGCTGCCCTGCAGCTGTCCCCAACACCAGAAAAAGGCCCTGACTTTTTCTGCCCCCCCCCTTTAGGGCTCCCTTAGCAACACTTTAATTTGCTCCCTCAATTGCAATAGGAACAGCTCCATACCCACGAAAGACAAGTGCACCCTGTCGTCCCTGAAAAACTCAGCATCCTCGAACCTTAAGTCTGCATGCTCCAAGAATGTCACGCCGCGCCCTACGCACAAACCTTTCATCTCTTTGTTGAGTTTACACCTAGCCCTCTCTATAGCCCCCGGCTTCCTAGCTCCTCTCCACACCCGACGCGGAACAAAGGCCGTGAACATAACATGGCAACCCTTCCACTGATCTACCACAATCTGTAAATCCCTCTTCATTACTTTCAAGAGGTTTAACCCTGTGGTTCTCACTAGATCATTCTCCCCCAAATGAATGCAGAGTAAATCTGGGCAATGTCCCCTCCCCATTGTGTTCTGTAGGCAAGGCAAAAGCTCATTCCACTTCATCCCCCCTTTACCGATCCACGTAACCCGATAGCGCACTGAATCAAAACCCAGGTTATCCCCGGGAGCAGTCCGTTGAGCCTGCCGCTGGGCCCATTTAACAAACGAATGACCAATCACCCAGACTGCAAGGTAGTCCGCTTCTGGCCCTAGGACCACACCTGAAAAAGAAAAAAGACATGAAGCCACAACAAACACACACATTCACGTCCCACACTCCTTAAAAATCCCATCCCCGCACGTATCGCCTAAAGCAATTGGATCTCCACCTCCCCAGAGCCATCAGTTCCTCTCTACCCCAGCCCTTGTTCCCTACTTCTGTAGCCACCCCGATCTGAAAAGAATGCGTCCCAAAACTCATGGCATCCAACCCAAGACCGGCCAACCCTTTCCGCAAAACTGCTAGGAGCTGCGCCGCAGATACCCTCTTACCATCCGCATGACAAAAAACCTGTCCGTCCGAGGACGTAGACCCTACACGCAATTGGTCCCCCCAAAAAACAGGGCAAATGAACCTGACCAGATAACGCCTAAGGAATACCGTGACCCCCCACACCTTTTTGATCTGTTTTTGAGCGACGAACGCGCAGCGCCAAACCCTCTGCCACCGGTTGTACATCTCTCCATTGAATACCCGACCGCCCCGGCAAGCCCAGTAACTCCGACACGCGAAAGGCACCAAAAAACAGCCACGACATCAAAGTTCTGAAAAGTAGGGTCTCAAGCACATTATAGCAAATATCTCCCAGAAACGATAGCAACTGCTTTAGAATCACCAGGGATATTGGTTGTCGCACACGCCCCGTCACCCCCAACGATTTTTCCCAGCCTTGAAGGATCCTAATACCCAGTTCCCCTGCCGAGGAAGGGTAACCCCAAAAGAGCTTCCCCATAAACCCCAATGCTGACAACTTACCCGAAATCGTGACTCTGGACTGCCCTATCCCAGTCAATTCCATAATAAACTGCACTACATACTCCACGACCTCTTCCTGCCTCACCCATCGCCGAGCCCCGGATCCGAGGAACTCTTCCCATGCTTTCGCATATGCCTGCCGTGTAGACGGTGCCAAAGAGTTCATAACCAGTCGTAGCATCCGGAATTGCCTACTCTCCACAGCGCCGCCGGCATGCGAATTCTCCTCAACGCCACACCCGTGGTTAATCCATGGAACCGCTCCCACTGAGAATGAGACAAAGCATCAGCGATGTCATTATTCACACTAGGAACGTGTCTCGCTCTAAAATGTATGTAATTCTGCAAGCATTGCAGGACAAATACGCACATTAGCTGTAGTACCCCGGCCTCTCGCGCAGACTGACGATTAACCATCTGCACCACCGCCATGTTGTCCACCTGAAAAAGCACCCGCGAGTGCCGAAGCTCCGCGCCCCACAAGCAGACCGCCACTATTAGCGGAAAAAGCTCCAAAAACGCGATGCTGCGTCCCCCATGCTTCCATTCACTCGGCCATTTTTCTGCGCACCAACGCCCCCCCAGTACAGACCAAACCCAGTCGACCCCGCCGCATCTGAAAAAAGCTGCACTTCCCATTCACAATCACGCCACACCTTCAGGGGAATGCCATTAAATGATTCCAAGAACCTGGCCCACATGCGCAAATCCTCACGCACCCCCACCTTCAACTGCACATGATGGTGTGGAAGCGCATGCCCCGACAACGCCAGAGCAAGTCGCCTGCAGAATGTCCGTCCCACTCGCACCACTCTACAAACAAAATTCAAGTGTCCCAACAGCACTTGGACATCCCGCACCGTGACCTTGTGCCTGTCCAACATTCCGGAAATCCGGTTGACCATGTCCGCTTTTTTATCGGTCGGCAACCTGGCCATACCTGCCACCGTATCCAGCTCGATCCCCAAAAATGACAGCGCCGTACCTGGCCCCACTGTCTTCTCAGGAGCCAGGGGCACACCCAGGTCTCCCATGATTTCAACAAACCAGCCCAGCACCGCCACACAACGCGGGCTGTCCGCCGGAGCCGCGAAAAAAAAGTCATTCAAATAGTGTGTTACCCATTGGTGACCCGTGATTCTCCCGAAAATCCACTGTAGAGCCGTACTAAATCGCGCAAACAGCGCACACGAGCTGGAGCACCCCATAGGCAATGCCTTGTCAACGTACCAGCTCCCTTGAAACTGGATGCCCACAGCTCAAAATCGTCGGGATGAACTGGAAGGAGCCGAAATGCCGACTTAATGTCGGTTTTTGCCATCAAGGCCCCAGGGCCCAACTGCTCCACCATATCGATCGCCACGTCCACCAACGCATAAGACACCTTGGTGAAGTCCTCTGGAATGAAATCGTTGACTGACGCTCCTTCCGGCCAAGACAAGTGATGAATTACCCGGAACTGCCCCCTCTCTTTTTTGGGGACGACGCCAATAGGCGACACAATGAGGTTTCTCAGGGGCCAAACCGAAAAAGGACCCGCCATGCGACCCTCACGCACTTCTTTTTGCAATTTTTGCTGGACCAATTCCTCATAACCGCGAACGGACCGCAAGTTTTCCTCCCACCGTCGCACCCGCGGGCCCTGATAACCCAACCGAAAAAAGTCGCGAAAGCCCCGCACCAACAACCCCGCGTCCCCAGGCCTGTTATAACCCACCAAATAAAATTCTAGGCGGTCCACCTTAACCGGCATAAGAGCCCCCACTTTGGGCTCCCCCCGAGCCATCCGAATTCTGCTGGCCGCCACATGAAGTGACTGGATGCCGGCCCGAGCACTTAGAACATTCATGCCGTAACTTACAATACTCCCTGGTACACAGTCCATTATTATAGTCCCAGCAGGCCACCGAGCGACCGGTCCCCGTATTGTTGGAGCTACCTGGGCTAGCGCCCCCGGACCCCACCCCTTGGGTGGGGTGCTCCAGAAAGGGCCGATATATTATGGGAGAACCACTGGCCGTGAAAACCGTCTTACCAAATTTAGCTGGCCCTATAGTGTGCTGCCACAGGTCCGTATCGATTTCACCCCATTGCACCTCTGAATCCGCGGCCATGCGTGCCCTGAACTCCTCGTCATACTGACACCACGCATAACCCCAGTAGTTAAGTTGAGCCTTTCGGATGATGTCCATATACTTGAACAACGCTACCGCCCTCTCCGGAAACCGCTCGCAATACACGGTAGCAAAAATCAAAAAGGCCGCCGTCCGATAGTTACCGGCACTTTCGGCCGCTTGGAAAGCTCCCATTCTTCTTCTTTGGAGCCCTCTTTTGCCATGACTTCCCGATGCAACTGTTTCAATATATCCACGTATTCCTCTTTCCAAATGTTCTCTTTTGTCGCTGGCATTAAATGCAACCCTAGAGGTTTTGCTGTGCCCATGTATGGCAATTTTACCCACTTTGAGGCCCCTTCTTTTTCTTCCTTCGTGCCCTTCACCGCACCTTTGTCCTCCGTATCCTCCGCTCCCTCTCGACACATACCCGACGTCCGCACCTCCTTCGCCACCTCCCCACTCGCCCCGCTGTCAGTGGCCACCCCATGTCCTGCACATACATACCCTTCACCAATCGCACCGAGTCCTCCCTCGCTTCGGACGCCACCGATACCATCGAGCAGGACGAAACCTTACCTGGAGATAGCAGCGGGGGCCGCTCCTGAACCTTCCGCGCCTCTCCTCCAACTCGTTCCTTCTGACGGTCCCCTGGCCGCTGCACCGCGTGCTCAGCCTGAAACGACTTACGGACAGGGTTAGAATCCCCCCGCCCTTTTCGCTCCCACCACTCAGCCTCACTCCCGCTATTGCGCAATTCGCCTTCTTCCAAACTCACATCCGACTCCACTTCATCCCGCGCAACCGCCCTCCCGGCGTCATGCGCACCACAGCCACCACACAACGCACAACCTGCATACTCCCCTCTGCTCCTCGACCGCATCCTTGAAGGGCCCGGAAGTTGCTCCTCCCAGGCAGCGGCGTCGGGGGCGCAAAACCCACACCGCCACACCGCCCAGAAGAAGCGTCCGCAGCCTCCTGCTGTCTTCCATGCCGTCCTGCTGATGACATCCCGCTAGCCGCCCCGGGGCCCGCCTTCACTTCATCCCAGGGTGTCCGAGCCGCGTCCTGCTCGCCTGGGTCGTCTTCTTCAAAATCCAAAGGCCCCTGCCAAACAAGGTCTGATGTGCCAGGGGAAGAAAGAACCCCCTTTTGCCCCCACGCCACAAGACCCCCTTCCCTGTCTGAAACATCTCCCTCCACGCTAATCTCCTCACACCCTAGCTTGGTCCCTGCCTTATCCCAGCCCCCCGCGGACCCGCCCTCGGGCCCATGCCTTTGCCGGTAGCGCGCCCTTGAAGCGCTCCGGCCTTTATATTCCCCTGCCCCTGGGGACACGCCGCACCCCGCGTCCTTGGCTTATTGCGTAGAGCTGAATCACAGCTCGATCGCAACTCCTGCGGCCGCCCCGCCTCGAGGGAAACCCTCGGGGATCCCGGTTCTGGCACCCGCCTCCCAGCCCTCCCTTTGCCCGCCCCAGCCACACCCTTCCCCGCCCTCCCAACCGCCCCCCGGGCAACTCCCCTTACCTGGGCTCCTCCCGCTGGGCGCGGCGGTGAGCAAGCCGCAACCGCCGCGGCGACTCCCGCCGAGGCTCTGCGCGCCGGGCGGCCGGGCGCCAGGGCCTCCTCCCTCAGAAGGTCCATGCGGCCGGCCTGCCCCGCCTCGAGGGAAACCCTCGGGGATCCCGGTTCTGGCACCCGCCTCCCAGCCCTCCCTTTGCCCGCCCCAGCCACACCCTTCCCCGCCCTCCCAACCGCCCCCCGGGCAACTCCCCTTACCTGGGCTCCTCCCGCTGGGCGCGGCGGTGAGCAAGCCGCAACCGCCGGGCGCCAGGGCCTCCTCCCTCAGAAGGTCCATGCGGCCGGCCTGCTTTAGCAGCGCCACGGCCTCGAGGACTTTTGCGTCAAGCTCCATACTCAGCAAGAGAGACCAGACTGCGAACGAAGCACCTCGGTAAGTGCTCCACCACCACAACACGCTAAAATTCATGGAACGCATGAACTCTGCTCAACCACTTGACTAAGCCCTGTCACCCTAAACTGCCTGACAACTACGCTCACTAACCGATCAAGGTAAAGCACAAATCCACCGACCATGTGAAAGGAAACACAGAGCTAACGGACAGAGCCCTGGCCACCAGGTCACCTTTCCTAAAATGGTGCCCGAGGCCACAAAATGTCCTGCTAAATACCTAGCCCACCCACCCTAATTGGCACCCCGGACACCCAACCGCGTCGCGGGTCATGCCACCTCTCCCAAAAACCCCGGGGGGGAACTCCTCATTCTTCCTCTTCCCCCCCGAGGCCCCATTATCCTATTTACAGGTGGTATGTCAAGCTGTAATTGTTTTTGACAACTTGGCAGCATTTGTGTAAAGATCTCTCCACTGGGGTACTAACTCTACCTCTTTCTACGGATGTGTACCCCATGATTCAGTCCTGATTTTCAAGGGGACCGATACCAGTGACAGTGCATCCTGCTCAGCAATCCCTCCTTACGACAAGAAGGTGAGCTAATAACAGAGTGGTTCGTTTTCTCTATTTCTTCCCTCCAAACCCCTTTCTCTTTGGGGACCTTACTTGTGCTTTGTTTGATTAGTACCACTGCAACCGCAGTCAGGCCCCAGAGGTAGTTGGGTCCATTCCTCACCCCACTGGAACAATCTTGAGAATTCAGGTGGGTCGCATGTGACAGCTTGCTTTCTATCCAAGAGCAGTTTGCATGTTGAGATTCAAATGTCAAGTATTTAATGTTAAATCTTAACTAGGAGTCCTGTAACGGTAAAAGCCAGGAACGGCAAAAGGTATCACAAAATCATTCTTAAACTGATCCTTCAACAAGATCAAACCTGTACTCATCTGCTACAGCAGAAAATAGCAAGTACAACAAGCACTGGCACAACCAAATCTGCGTGGCTTTGGTAGGCTGGTGCAATGGTACTTTTGAAACACAAGCACATGCAGCAAAAGCTAATGGAAATGGAAATGGAAAACAACCCAGCGCTTAGAAATATGCATTGTGTTGATTAAACATTTAAATTGAAAAAAAAACTCGTAATTGCAGCTGTTTCACTAGTGATGTTTTTAAACAACAAGCCTTTCAGTTGCAACATGCATTTTAGTATAATTATTTTATTATGTTTTATGGAGACAAGAATACATCACCACACGATCAAGCATTGAAATTGCAGGCAGATACTCTACAACGTTGCAAAGTGGCTTAAACACAATATAAGATAAACTTTATAAGAGACAGTAGAAAAATCAATAGCCAGGTTTTAAGGTAAAATAAAAATAAATAAAATGAAAACGGACACTTTGAACCAGTTATAACTCTGAAATGAAAGTAACTACTTCCAGGCAGATGTGAACAAAGTGTACAGGCTTTGGAAAGTCACCGCATGTGTTGAAACCAATGGGTACAGTGCCTGACCATTTGTTCGATGCTGATGGAAGCAAAATGTGAACCATAATTTAAAAGACAAATGAATAAAGCCTGGTAACCAAAGGAACACATTTCTTGGAAAACTATTTCCAAGCGAGGCAGCTAAGGATGTAGAAAATGTCAGACCTAAAATGGCAAACATGCGACTGGTTTAAACATTTCTGCCAGGTTACTTGTGTTCCCAGATATGCCCTGTCAATAATCCAAGCTGCCTATCTCGATATGTTCCTTTTTTCCCAGAAGAGAGGATATTTTACAACATTCTGGCATGAACTGGTCCAGGGTTTTTTCTAAAGCACAGCTATAATAGTAATGGCTTCATGACATTAAGATGTCAATATGCTGACCACTAAGTTGAGCTTGAAGTAAAATTTCAGATATTTGTGATGATATATTTAAGAGTGGTTTACATGGCTTATTTCCTATTGAGAGTGGCTCATGGAAATCCACACAGTACTACTCACTCAGTGTGCAAGATATGCAGTGCAGCTCCATCATGAGTAAGCCTTTACAAAGGCTTGGTTTCCTAACATTTACTATCGGTGTTATTTTGTACTAATTACTTTTTTGTACTTGTTTGACAGTTTATTGTGAAGCCTGTGAATCCACATAGCACATTTCTCATAAAAACATACAAAATTATGTCACATTTTTATATTTTTATTTTTTATTGTCATTGAGCCACATTCAGCTTCATAATGCTTGGAGTACACAAAAGGCAGTGTTATAAAATTGTGTCATGAAAATATTGTTTTTGTGGAATTTAACTCAATGAATGCTCACAAACAATTTGTACTTTTTGTCTCTCGTTTTATATGTTTGTTTGCTTGAGCTTTTGCTCACAAAGTTAATGCCTGAACACTGCAGCTTAACGGACGTCGATGAAATGAATATTAATGAAAGATTGAGCAACCCAACTGTGTCCTTATCAGTGCCTGAGGCATAGCCTTCCCATGTGTTGCTCATGGACTGGAGGGCGTTTCCAGAGCCTCTTGCCCTTGACGTTTTTTTGTAGCATGATGTTTCACCTCATGCTCTGATACTTGTCCACAAACAGCAGGATGCTGGGAGTTTGACACAACACTAGCTACCTCAACAATGCTTGCCATAACAAGAAAGAAGGCAATTCAATAAAACTGCAGTCACAGAAAAGCTGTTAGGGCTCTTTTACCACCTTTTGAGTGAACTAAGGGCTACATGTATGTAACATTTTGCAGGTCGCAAACAGTGATTCGGGCCGTTTGCGACGTGCAAAATGCACTTTGGCATGTTCAGACCCCTTTTTGTGATTCATTAAACTATTTACCAAATCTCAAAAACGGTTTTCAAGTCGCAGTTAGGAAGAGGTGTTCCCTTCCTAATTGTGAGTCGCAGTCCCATGTATGATTGTTTTGTGACCGCAAATGCAGTTAGCACCAGTGTCACACTGGTGCTAACCCATTCGCAAACGGGAAGGGGTCTCCATGGGACCCCTTCCCCTTTGTGAATGGCAGTAAAAAAAAAAAATCTGAAAAATGAAAAGAAAACATTTCATTTTTTGTATATGAAATGCATCTCGTTTTCCTATAAGGAAAACAGGCTGCATTTAAAAAAAACAAAAAAGAAATGCTTTATTTAAAAGCAGTCACAAACATGATGGTCTGCTGTCTCCAGCAGGCCACCATCCCTGTGAGGGTGGCCATTCCTAAGGGGGTCACAAATTGTGACCTCATGAATATTCATGGGGGTCGCAAATTGCGACCTACCTCATGAATATTCATAAGGTAGGGCATTTACGACCCCCTTGAGAATCGCATAAGGTTTTGCGAGTCGCAAATCCATTCTTTCGTGCATGTAGCCCTAAATATCAATGACAATAAAATAAAATTTGACTTGCTCCTTCGCAGGTAAGCAAATGATGACTATAGAAAAGTGCCTCTTTTGACATTGTTAGCCTCCCAATACTTTTTGCCTAGTATTTGATGTGGTTTCAATGTTGTTAGTGCCCAGGGCCACTGCTAACCAGGTTCCCTGGGCCAGATCTCTTTCCCAAAACTGATGTGATGCATTGGCACAATTTGCAACACCTTTAGCTGCCACTGCAAATCCCTAGTAAGTAATACTTAGGTACCCAGGGCATGGGATACTAAAGGTAGGCTCCTGAGGGCAGCAGGACAGATTGTTCAACCCTCAGGGACCATGCATCCAGGTGGACCCAGTATTGCCATTGCTGGGTGAGTATCCTGTTGCAATTCTAGAATGCAAAGCTGACAAGGCACATAGCCTGTGTGACCTGTCCACTACATACACATGCAATATAGGTAAGTTACTCTTCTGGCAGGCCTATCATCCCTAAGGCAGGGTGCACTATGCTGCAAGTGTCGGCATATATGCATGATCAGTAAGCCCCTACTGCGTCCTTGCCAAACCTGGGACATTGTAAATGAACAAAGCAGCCATTTAACATGTGTTTGCTGGACACTGGTCAGAGTAACCATTAACTTGAGTTTCACAGTTACATGATGGTTACTCTGAACCCTGAGTTGTTTGGTATCAAACGACTCAGAACACTGAATCAAAACTGGTACCAGTAATGGTTTTATTGCAAAATGTACCAAGGGGCCACCTTAGAGGTGACCCCTGCAAAAGATAACTAACCCTGGCATGGTTACTGTCTGGGTTCAGAAAACAAAGCCCTTCTTGGGCAGAGGTGTCACATGTCCTCTCTACTGATGTGCAAAGCCCTGCCTGCGAGCTTCAAAGGTCTTGCTGCCCTTAAAACCCGACCGCCAGCCCTGCTGCTAGCAGCAGATGGCTTCCCCATTTCAAACCCCCACTTTTGGTGGGAGCACCAGCAGGAAAATGCACAAAGGATGGGAGGAGTGGCCACCCCCAGCTTGTACCACTCCTAAGGTGTTGCATGGGGGGTGACCTCTACATTTCATTTTCCTCCCTCTTGCATGGAAGGAAATAGCCTTTTAGGGATATGGAAGGGACCTCTGCCCACAGGAAGTGGTCACATGGTGGGTACAGCCACCCTAAGGAAGGTGACCCATTAGTCACTACCAGGTACTTCCCTAAATGCCCACAAAAATGCAGTATTTAGTGGCCACCCCTAGACCTGAAGATCAGATTCCAAGGACACAAAAAGGCCAGCAACAAAGAAGACCCAAGGATCGAGAACTGCAATCCTGCTGCACAAACAATAAGGGGCCATAGCTCTGCCTGCTGCAACCAGGAATCAACAATCATTAAGGAGGGGTTGCATGGACATCATACAGACTCTAAAAAACTCTAGAGGACCTCCAGCCATCTGAAAATTACCAAAGGTCTCCCTCCAGAGTGAGGACATCACTCCCTGCAACAAAAGAAGCAAAAGACCAGTGAAGTTCAATTCACTGACTGGCTGCTGACTAAGGAACCAGAGAGAGACCAAATTCAACCTGATGGACCCAGAGGGCAAACCTTTGCCAGTGTGCCACGTTTAGTGGTACTGTAACCTCCAGTGGCTGAACCGTGGAATAGCCAGTGGTACTGGACCCCCAACGTTGGACACCCAGAAGAAAAGTCCACTCCAGGCTTCCAAAGGATGAGGAGCAAGCCCCAGTTGAGGGTCTTCAGGTCACATAAGAACTACCCCCCAGAGTGGCCCCGCTGACGAGCAATCTAGCCTCAAAGTGACCTGCTTCCAAGGGCACATTTGCGCACAGCTCTTGGCTCACCTATCTGCTCTGCACCCGGACTTCCTGGGCCCTGCACCGGAGAACCAGCTGTGCTCGAAGGGCCCCCCATCCCTTGCTACCTCTACAATCCAAGGGGACCCATTGAGCTCACCTTGAGGTTTGCCTGTGCATTGCTTTTCCAAGTGGTTCCCCACAGTGTTCCTGCACCAGCTCCAGAGACTCTTCAGCAGCTGCTCCAACTAGAACCGGGAACCGCCCGAACTTCTCCGGCTGGTCCACAGAACCTCTTTATGTCCTTGACCTAAAAACAAAAAGTGACACTTGTGAACGCATTGCCTGATTTTATATGCATTTTGAAAGTTTTCTCCCATGATGCTTAACTACGCACAAAAGCAAGACATTTTCTAAGTTTTGAAAAATCATAACTTAAAAAGTACTTACCTGATTTGAATTATATTGGTCTTGAAAATTGTATAAAGATTGGACGTTTATTTGTAAATTGGTCTTGACTATTTCCTTTGAGTGTGTGTCTACTTTTATTGATACTGTGAGTAAAACAAATGCTTTGCACTCCTCTAAGACTGCTTGACCAAACTATCATAACAAGTAGAGTATTAGTTGGTCTAGTTTCTACTTCTGTAAACCAAGGTTGGTTTGCTTGGACTCTCTGCACAGTGCACATCATTTTTATACATTGTATAGAGAAGCAGCCTACTACAATGACTTTGGCGTTAATAGTTAGACAACAACAGAGAAAAAAACACACATTGGAAAGAAAGGGGACAGAGAAAGATGTAAAGACTGGCACAAAGGATGAAATCATGGAGGGGCAACAGTGAGATACAGTTGGTAGCACTGCCTTGTAGTTTATTAAAGATGCCTAAGGTGAATATAAAACTATGCAGCCTTAGTATTAAGTGTGCAGATATTTTCGCAGCACAGCTCGAATAGTGCATTGAGCACCAGCACTCATTATTTTACAAATTAAGCACTGCTCCTATCCTCACAAACACGGTATTCAAACACTGCTGCATTGTCTCCAAGCCAACTACAGCTACCCCACCTGTAGCCTTGAAACAAAATCAATACCTTCTTCGGAGCATTCACATAGCACAGAGGTACCACCACTTTGCTTGAAGTGAGGAAGTGCCAGAATTAAAAGACAAAGGCCCATATTTATGCCTTTTTAGCGCTGCATTTGTGCCGCTTTTTAACGCAAAAGCGGTGCAAACTTACAAAATAGAATTGTATTTTGTAAGTTTGTGCCGCTTTTGCGTAAAAAAATGACGCAAATGCAGCACAAAAAAAGTATAAATATGGGCCAAAATGTCAAGCCTTCTCCTGCTCTATGTCTGGTGTATTAAAGAAACACTGTCCAAGTTGAGACCTGACAGGCCCCATCCATTATCCACTTCTAGAAGGAGCTACGGACTCATCTTTTCAAACAACACATGACCCTAGCACAACCTCCACAATGCTGTACTCTCTGAGGAGCACCCACCCAGCCCCACCTCAAATGTTCTACGCTTGTACCTCCCTACACCACCGTCTTCCTCCTTGTACTACTCATGATGCCTGTAAAGCACACAGCCGGGTTCTCTTTATGAAAGATGCATACATACGTATATACATACAGTCATACATTTATAAGGATGCCCACTTCGAAGCTATAGAACAGCATTTTCAAAACAAAAGCAGACATTTCCTGGAGCATAACGCTGGCTTTTGTGTCAACAAAAAAAAGAAAAGAAAACCAAATGCTTCAAAAACATGTTTCTATTCTATCCCCCAGGCCAAAAAATTCAAGTTACATTTTTTAATCAATCAATCAATCAGAGTATTTGGAAAGCTCACTACTCACCTGTGAGGCTCTCAATGCGCTGGGGGGGGGGGGGGTGGAGGACGGTGGATGCTGCTACTGCTCGAACAGCCATGTCTTGAGATGTCTCCTGAAATTAAGTAGGTCCTGTGTCTGATGCAGGTGGGTGGGAAGAGTGTTCCACATCTTGGGGGCAAGGTGGGGGAATGATCTGCCACCGGCAGTCATTCTGTGGATGCGTGGGCAAGGTCGGCGCAGGGATGCTGTCGGGTCACGGTATAGAAGTAGAGCCGTCTGTTGAGGTATTCTGGCCCGGTGGTGTGCAGTGCCTTGTGAGTGTGGGTGAGGAGCTTGAACGTGAATCTCTTGTTGACGGGGAGCCAGTGTAGGTCTCTCAGGTGGGCCGTGATGTGGCAGTGGCGGGGGATGTCCAGGATGAGGCGTGCGGAGGTGTTCTGTATGCGTTACAGTCTTTTCTGGAGCTTGGCCATGGTTCCTGCGTAGAGGGCATTGCCGTAGTCCAATTTGCTGCTTACGAGGGCTTGGGTGACTGTCCTTCGGGTTTCAGTGGGGAACCATTTGTAGATCTTACGAAGCATGCAGATGGTGTTGAAGCTGGAGGAGGAGATGACATTGACTTGCTGGTTCATTGATAGTGATGAGTCCAGGATGAATCCCAGGTTGCGTGCGTGGTCGGTGGGTGTCGGTGTGGTTGTCAGTGTGGCAGGCCACCAGGAGTCGTCCCATGCAGAGGGGGTGGAGCTTAAGATGAGGACCTCAGTCTTGTCAGAATTCAGTTTCAGGCAGCTGTTCTTCACCCATTCAGCGATGGCCTTCATTCCTTCGTGGAGGTTGGTCTTGGTGACGGTGGGGTCCTTGGTGAGGGACAGGAACAGCTGGGTATCATCGGGGTATGAGACAATGGTGAGGTTATGCGATGGGGTGATGTTAGCGAGCGAAGCCATGTAGATGTTAAAGAAGGTCGGGCTTCGGTACAAGCCCTCGGGTATGCCGCAGATGATTCTGGTGGCTTCAGAGCAGATTGGAGGTCGGTGGACTGTCTGAGTTCTGCCGGTAAGGAAGGATGTTATCCAGTCAAGGGCTCTGTCATGGATTTCTGCGTTGTTGAGGCGTGTGCGTAGGGTGTGGTGGGAGACGGTGTTGAACCCTGCTGAGAGGTCCAGGAAGATGAAGGCTGCGGCTTTGCCATTGTCAAGCATGGTCCTGATGTCATCAGAGGCGGCGATGAGGGCGGTTTTGGTGCTGTAGTTGCACCGGAATCCAGATTGGGATGGGTCCAGAGTGTTGCACTCCTTGAGGAAACGGGTTAGTTGTTTGTTGATAATTTTCACTATGACTTTTGCTGGGAAAGGGAGCGGGGAGATGGGCCGGAAGTTCTTGAGGGCCTTTGGGTCCACCTTTGGTTTCTTGAGGAGGGCGTTGATCTCAACTTGTTTCTACCTCTCCAGGAAGGTAGTGGTCTCAAAGAAACTGTTGATGATCTTCCGGAGTTGGGGTGTGATTACGGAGCTTGCTTTGTTGAAGATGTGGTGAGGGCAGGGGTCGGATGGTGAGCTAGAGTGGATGATGTTCATGATTTCGATGGTGTTGTTGTCGTTGATGTCGGTCTAGGAGAGTAGGAGGCTGGTGGGAGGTGAATCTGTGGTGTCGATGGTTGGCATGGGGGTCTGAGAAGACTTCTCTCTTAATTAAACTGCAAACCATCTTTTCATTGTCGTGTGTGGCCTTTAATTCACTGCTTAACACCTGCTCAGCTCAGCATGGTGCAGTGTCATCTGTTGAAGGCGAGGCAGGGCTCTGATAGACACCTTTTCCTGAACACAAATGACCACACCTCCCCCACAGTTTTTCGAGGGCAGGTAGTGCACGGATACCCGAAGGCAGTCTCTGTGCTGTGAGAGGGTGATGATAATGATTTTTTTTCTGACTTTGGCGTGCAGGAAGTGTGTTTGGCCCCATCTTAAGTCACAGTACCTGAACACTAGAGACTATCTGCTTCCTGCAGGCTGAAGAAGGAAGCAAATATTTTAAATGTCTTATTGCGTCATTTTTTGTTTTTAGCCATGCATCAGAGCTCATACAGAGACATTGAAAACCTATACATTGGGGGGCGTGGCCGGGCCACGAAACAAGATGGCCGCTTAGAGCGAGAGCTCCGTGCCGAGGCGGTCCCGGAGGGGCGACAGGGGCGAGAAGACATCCGGACAACACACCGGGTTCGGTGCCCCTCCACCCCTACAACAGCGGCGACACGGAATCATGTCCGGGGACCCCGTAGGAGCGGGACGCAAGGCAGGAAACTCGCGACTCGCCCCAGGCCGATAAGGCCTGAAAAAAGGGGCGGAGTCGCGTCTTCGGAAGACCGGGGACGGCGTGCCCGTAGCGGCAAGGAGCAAGCTGAACAGGCCGCAGGGACTGCGGGAGCCGTGACGACCCGCATCCATCTCCCTACAACGCCAACAAACACCCGTGGACCTTCCCCCCCCCACAGGGAGACGGGAAGACGCAGCAAAGGGGTGCGGCCCCTTCGACAGCCGGGAGAGAAACCCAAAGAGAGGTAGGATTGAATCTCTTCAAAATAAGAACGGCATCGCCGGAGGCAGAGGCACGACTTCTCCCCTCTTTTCCATCACAGAGGTACAACAAAAACCCTCCCGCTGAGATAATAAACTTTCTCCCCCCCCGCTCCAGACAACTAATACTGAGGAGGGCAGAGGGGCACGACGGGAGGCACGTGGAGGCGAAGAGACGAGAGGGGTGAGCGACTGGAGGGGCACCGGAGATGAGGAGAGCCAGAGGGAGCCAAGAGAACAGAGATACAGGAGAAGGGAGTGGACTGACACCAGTGTAAGCCACCGAACATCTATATCCTTATCGGAATCTACGGAGGGAATCTCAGGCCCCACGTGGTCAGACTCTGTAGACAATTGAGGCGATGCCCGGCAACAAACCGAACCATAAACCTGTCAGCAAGCCTGCACGACAACTATTATTCTCAGAAGCGCTACAACACAAACGCCTAACCCCCACAAAGATAAACCCTCAAACATCGCCACCTTTAAACGAGTCCACCACGATGTCTGATAAAGATCAATCCACAACTATGGACAGGATACTACAAGAGATCACCACCGCCAGCCGCCGCATAGAGGGGATGGATGCCTCTATAACTTCATTGACACTAGAAACCAAATCCATGCGATCTGACATTGCAGGCTTTCAATCTAGAGTGACAGGGCTAGAGCAACGAATGGGATCACTAGAGACGCAGATCAACACGTCTCAGGAGCGAGAACAAGACTTCATCTACCTCAGGAGCAAACTAACGGACATGGAGGACAGGAGCCGGAGAGACAATATCCGCGTACTTGGGATCCCGGAAAACGAAGAAGGCTCGGATATGCAGGCTTTTCTGACCTCCACTCTTCCAAAAATGATTTCATTGGACTTTGACCCGCCGCTAGAATTCCAACGGGCACACAGGATAGGCCCAAAACGCTCTGACAACCCCTCAAGGCCCCGCCCAATCATCGCATGCTTGCTGCGGCATAATCAAACCCGACAAATACTCCAAGTAGCACGCAACCACGGCCCTTTCCGAATAGACCAGCACGAGATCCGAATAACCGCCGATTACTCCAAGGAAACCAACGAACGTAGAAAGGCTTTCCTAGCCCTACGACCCCGGCTTCGCAAACTAGAGATGAAATACGGTCTCTTTGACCCTGCAAGAATGTGGGTTACAAAAAATGGAGTATCCAAGGACTTTTATAACCCCGACGAATTGAGACTCTTCCTTGACTCTTTCCAATCCCAGCCTATGGACTCTTACAACACAGACAGTGAGCATGACATTGTAGGAGGCAGTGATAGGGCCGAAACCCCCCACTCGGGAATAGAAAAGGTGAAGACGGCTCTACACGACACCGGAGCCAGTCATAGAGGTAGAGACATGGAGAGACTAACCAGATCATATGATGACAGGGGTCAGATTTTACACGCAGTAGTAACCCACACCCAACTATCGGAAAGAGACAAATCCCGCTCCCCTTTAAAGCCTACAACTGGGTCTTCTTGAGAAGGTAACGCGACAAGACGACTTATGGGACTATCGCCAGAGAGTCGAAAATAACAACTATAGACTCCGCGGAAGGATGAGTACCTTTCCAGATCATATGTGTATTACTATTGTAATTGTCTAAGACTGCTAGTATCAATGTTAAAACCAGATACATGAAAAATCTATGCTCTTTATGACTAGAGCCGAGGCCCTATAATGGAAAACTACCAGTAAATCGTTATTTGCCCTCAGTACACAACAGATGATGATTACTAGAACAGGGATCAGACCCCACCAACTCACTGTATGTTGAATAAGGGCCCGGTCCCGACCCTATAACCCTATAACAAGGTAACAAGGTAACAGGGGCATTAAACAGATAACAAAAAATAAACACTAATTAACTATCATGGAACTTACCTTATATTCCACACACTACAAAATATCTCATGGTAGTAAACAACAAAGTATGTGAAACTTTCCTAATACACACCACACTCGACCAGCGCCGACATTAGAACCGTTTAGCCCCCATTATCACCCCAAGGGATGGGACTAGACCACGTAAAGATAAATTAATTCCAATACAGGGACACACAATACGATATAACCTGAGACATATCAAAGCTCCCACTACTTGACTTTACTTTATTCTACAATAAGAAACTGGGGAAAAAAAATAAAAAATAGAACACGAGGACATAATACAACATAATACCGCATAACAAAGCGAAATATTATGACATTCTACACTGCCACTCCACACCACATTATAACATCACAATGTAAATTATAAACTATTAGCTATTCCTTTCCCCAGATGTTCGTACCTACCCCCATCCTAATCATTATTACTATCTTAAACTATCATCAACAACAGAACGACTATGATGGTGGCACATACCAAGTAAGACCTTAGTAGGTCAGTATTATGATGTAATAATACACGGCAAGGAGTTAGTAATAGGATGAGATACGCATTATCCTCGCGTAACCCGGGGCTCAGGTACACTCATTACCTATCCTACGATTAATAGAGAGACGTTTGGCATAATGGCTCCTAACATGATAATGTGATAAGATACCAGGATATGTTATGTTGATCAACCTAATATGTCATTGAACAGTTGTAAGGCGAGACGAGACGAGGCAGTGTTATAGTTGAAAAGAAATGCTCAGGAAGTATTATATTATACTGTATATTGGTATCTTTATGTACCCATGCATACGCGAGAACTGTAATACTCTGTTCGAGCTCTTTCCCCCCCTCCTTTGCCCTGCCCCCCCCTCCCCTCGCAAGCCGGTCTCGGTCTTTCTGTCTGCCCAGTCCCTACTTTAATTTACGACCCTATCTTATGAACTCCTAAACACCCTACGATACCATACAACATCAAGTACTAGGCACAACATCCTAAACACCATACCCCATCAACACCCGACACCCCCCCCCTCCTTTCCAGCGCCGCTCAGGTACTATAGTTATTAACCGATCGTTACTTCTGCCAATATACACTTTAGTTATATAACTAAAACACTAGCCACTAACCACCGATGAACAGACCCACTTCCCGATACATAAACATAAGCACTGCTGTGTGCCCCCCCCCCGCCTCCTCATCACCGACATATCGATAACTGGCTGTTTCCCCCCTTCGCCCCCCCCGATCGAGATCGCCCGACGGTACGAGAGCTCCGAGAGAAATCGGTCCCGCCGTTTACAGACCTAACGAACGAAGGAGGTTGGACTCCTAACCTCCCTCATCCCTACCCTTTTCCACTTCTTCCCCCAAATTGCACGCTCTCTTGCTATACTCTCAATCTCAACTTCAGCACACGCATCCATCCTTCCCCCCCTTCTCCCTCTTTTCTTCTCCCTCTCATTTCTCATTGTCTTCTTTTTCCCTCATATTTCCCCTCCATCTGGCTCTCGTCCTACTTATATTGCCTCTCTTCCTTCACCCTCTCCTCTCTCTTCTCTTTCTTCTCCAGAGGACTCCCTTGGCCTCCACCAGCTACTAACCCCCGTATAAAATAAAATAAAATAAAACACTGTATCATATCGAAACACAACTCCCACTCTAACAACTAAGTCAATATCTCCCACCCTCCCTCCCCCCCCCACCAACACCAACCCCAGATCGAGGGTGTTTACTCACAATTATCCAATATGTCAAAGTCCCACCCTCAAGCGACGCGACCATTACGCATACTCTCTTGGAATGTACACGGCATGACGAGCTATGTTAAGCGGAAAAAGATACTGTCCTATCTTCAATCCAAAAAAACAGATATAGCTCTGATTCAAGAGACTCACCTTGACACTCTGGAATCCAGTAAACTTAAACGGGATTGGGTAGGGAGGGTTGCCTTCAGCTGCCGTCCAACGAGTCAGGAATCTGGAAGTAACGGACCCCGCAAATGTGGAGTGGCGATACTAGTGCGTAAATCCCTCCCGGTCACTATCATTAAAACCTGGAATGATACGGAAGGAAGGTATATATTTGCTAAATTAAAACTAGGGGACACTGTTTTATGCGTGGGATCCATTTACGCACCAACCGGCCCAAAACGCCCATTCCTTCTACAGCTAAATCGCCTCCTGACAGAAATCGGAACTACTCGATACATAATCGGGGGAGACTGGAATCTCGTCCAAGACGCCATAATGGATAGGACAGGCCCTGTCGATGTATGTAACAATCACGACAGAGCGCTTCTGACAGACCTGACCACCGACGTCGGTCTGGTGGACTGCTGGAGAATACAACACCCGAAAGATAAGGAATATACTTTCTTATCCACCGTTCATGGCACCCAATCGCGTCTGGATTATTTCTTAGTATCACACACTGTAATCCCTCATATACAAGACACCTGTATCCTAGACAGCGGGCTCTCAGATCACTCCCCAATACTAATCCGGATCCAGGTGGGACTCTCCTTCTCTGGTCGTAAACCATGGCGATTGGCTGTACACAGATATCGCTCTCCACAAGGGAAGGAACAATTAAAAGCTCATGTAACCACATACATGGCCGAGAATTCAGGCACTGTATCCTCAAAAAGGATCCTATGGGCGGCAGCAAAAGCAACCCTAAGAGGGAATATGATGCAAGATGCAGCACTGGCCAACAAAGACAAAATAGCCCGCCAAACCACCTTAGAGACCACGATACAGGACCTCACTAAACAATATACCGCCCAACCATCCCCTAGGCTGCGACACGCCTTAGAACAGGCCCGCATGGCACACAATGAACTCTATACATCTCAGGCGGAATACGCACTGCAAAAATTGCGAGGCCGCCATTACGAACAAGGGGAAAAAGCAGGTCGCCTCCTAGCGGCGCAGCTCCGACAAAGAGAGGCAGCCTCTGCCATTGCGGCCATAACATCTTCTTTAGGAGCAGTGCTAACTCGCCCACAAGACATTGTAAACGAGTTCGCCAAGTACTACCGACATTTGTACACTCCTGAAACAACGACAGATCAAACACAAATGGAGACATTCCTTGCCGCGGCCAATCTACCCCGTCTGTCTGAGGCAGGCAGGGCCCTCTTGGACGGTAACATAAGCAAAGAAGAGATAACCCAAGTTATAACAAGCCTCCCCTACCATAAATCACCAGGAGAGGACGGATTCCCTGCGGAATTCTATAAATGGGCTGGGGAGGAGGCAATAACCGCAGTACATGAAGCACTGATGGAAGCATGTCAAGAAGGCTCCCTGGGCGCTCTATCCAATAAAGCCACGATTGTCATCTTGCCTAAGCCAGGGAGAGACCCCCTTCTTTGCGGCAGTTACCGTCCTATCTCCCTTTTGAATGGGGATGTCAAACTCCTAGCCAGTGTTCTAGCAGCGCGGCTCCGCAAGGTGATACCATCATTGATTCACAATACCCAAGTAGGATTTGTACCAGGCCGTACCTCCAGAAATCATATGCGAACTCTTTGCCATACACTGTTAGAATCCATACAATTTCCTGACGAAGCCCTGTCCCTAGACGCGGAGAAAGCATTCGACCGCATTGAGTGGTCCTACCTATTCACAACCATGAAGCATTTTGGCCTGGGGGAACAATTTATCTCTAAAGTACGTTTATTATATGACCACCCCACAGCACAGGTTAACTGTGGGGGCATCATGTCAGACCCATTCCCTATCGGAAGGGGCACACGCCAGGGATGCACCTTGTCGCCACTTCTATTTTTATTGGCCATGGAACCCCTAGCTGCCACCATACGAAATTCTCACCAAATAAAAGGGATCCATATCACCGGGGGCATATCCAAAATATATCTCTACGCAGACGACATTCTGTTAACAATGTCCGATCTAGAAACCTCGCTCCCAGCACTACTTTCCACTATAGAAGACTTTGCATCCCTATCCGGATATCGGGTAAACTGGGATAAAAGTGAGGCACTACCATTATCCCGCATAACGACGAGGGCAGCGATACATGGCCTTCAATTCAAATGGACCCGACCCGCCTTAAATATTTAGGAACGTTCATTAACAGAGGTCTAGAACATATGGTCAGGGACAACATAGACCCCCTTATATCTAAAATGAAACAAGACTTTGCCAAATGGTCCCTACTAGGCCTGTCCATGTGGGGCAGGACACAGGCGGTCAGAATGGTCACCTTACCACGCTTCACATACGTGTTAGGCATGCTTCCCCTACAGATACCTCTTTCCTCACTCCGAATAATAGACGCATCCATAAGGGCCTTCGTCTGGGGCTCCTCACGCCCAAGACTGAAACCTGCAATAATACTGGCACGACGGCTCTACGGAGGATTAGGACTACCCTCGGTAGAACAATACTCTCTGGCCCTACAACTCTCACAGCTAATATATACACTTCCGGATATAGCCGATCCACCGCAATGGGTGATCACAGAGAAACTCCTATATGGACAGTATACGGAGATGGGAGGAACATACGCCGATCACGTTCCCTTAACTAACCCCATCCTCAAGGCTACAAACACAGCGTGGTGCAGAGCCCATCGACTACTAGGAGTACACCCCTCCCTGCATACTCAGGCTCCCATAGCAGGGAATAAAAGCATTAAAATAGGAGGGAATATTCTCAGATGGCCCCAATGGTCCGAGGCAGGTATCCACAATATATCTCACATAATAGATGGAGATAGCTTCCGCACATTCGCCTTCCTCCAGGAAGAATTCGGTATCCAAAGTAACCAGGAGTGGCGATATCTACAGCTCAAACACTGTATGCGGAGAACATTAGGAACCCCCCTGTGGATGCTCAAAACCTCACCCATCATCACCTATCTTCAGAAATGGGGCCGACAAAAAGGCGTCTTGGCTGGCCTCTATGCCGAATTAACTAACCACCTTTACTCTCAGCCTTTACTTGAACGACTACGCTTAAAGTGGCAGGACATACTAGAGATAACCTACACGGACGAAGAATGGCCAGACATACTAGAAGCCCTCGACAGGGGCGTACGTGAAGCACGCCTGAAATTTTGCCTATTTAAAATCCTTCAGGGGTGGTACTAGACCCCCGTTAAACTCTTCAGGGCAGGGTTGATACCTCACGCGAACTGTTGGAGATGCACAGAGCCATATTGTGACCAACTTCATATTTTATGCCACTGCCCAACGGTACAGTCACTATGGGACGCGGTACGCCTCGCCTTATCGGACTTCATACAGATACCAAAACCGACCCCACCATCATTTATCATTCTACATGACATTCGCCCGTATCCCTCCCCATCGCGGGCACATAAACGATTAATCCACACGGCGCTAGACACGGCCAAAATATGCATACTCCGGCACTGGAGATCTAGCATTGCCCCCACACCCATGGAATGGATGATGGCCATGTATCAAACGGCTACCCATGAACTAGTGATTTATAACCTACAGGACCAAGCAGAACAATTTGAGGAGGTCTGGCGCCCATTCTTGAAGAGACCATGAAGCGGCTGGTGGATGACCAACGGATGATCAATGTTCAATGATCAATGATTAGGGAATATTAATTACCAATCACCCTCTGAGAATCCTAGACTCCGGAAACACATTTAATCTCCTACTGTCCCCTCTCTCTCTCCCTAGCTACGCTATCCTCTCTTCTCTCTCTCTTTTTTCTCTCTCTCTATCAATCCACAGGCCTCTAATTTTGTCATATGCCCGAGACCCTGAACTACCCAACATAGTAATACAAGTCGCTTCCTAACACAAACAAGGACTGAGAAATCAACTCATATAAGACGTAGACACTCTCTAACCGACCCTACCATATCTATCATACATACTATCTACCCCTAGATAATAACTTGCTACAGACGGAGAAGTACAGAACGATCTACTCTTAGGCCTGAACAAGCTAGTCTCAGGATACAAAGACCCCCTGCCTACCTCGAGTCTCTTCATTCTACATTCCCCCGCGATTACCCTTCCTCTTTCTCCCTCTTTCTTTCCCTTCTCTCCCCCTCCCCATTTCTTATGACTATTTCGTCTCTCCCCTATACCAAGATCAACCCCTCCTACACAACCCTATCCTCGCTCCCCCTCCCCTTACCACCCCCCCCACCTGTTTTCCACTCTTCTTCAAAATAAGGGTACACAACTCAACTATGCAACTGGGAATTTTTACTTACCTGACAGTACATGCATATATGCTTACAATGGAAATAAATGTGGTAAACAAACAAAAACAATGTTTTGAAAGCTAAACAGTTTGTTTATATGCTGTATGTACCGCCTTATATATTCTTAATAAAACTTTTGAAACTAAAAAAAAAAAAAAAAAAAAAAAAAGAAAACCTATACATTCAAAAAATCCTTTTGAGTATTGATGTTGAGACGTTAGATCTATATTGAGTATTAAAGGTAAAAAGTTTACAGAGCCTTCTCTTTTTACTGGTGGACAAGCACTTTTGCACTTGTAACCAGAAAATTAGGCACCAGCATTAACGCTGACTCATAAGTGCAAAATGTAATTTTCATTTAAAACAAATATAATCTGTCCTTGATTGGTCTGAGCAAATGCTAGAGCAAAATTGCTAAATGAGGGCATACGTTCTCACTCACTGGGAGAAGTGCCTTTTATTTATCTGCCGTTTTAGGGCTGGAGCAAATGTGAACATGTTTAAAGATTTTTGACATACCCAGGCAGAAGGAGATGTGAAGCTTCCATCAAGTGAACATATTTATGAAATTATACAAAATGTACTTCAGAAGCTGCACTTGTGTTTTTTGCAGAACTTACAATCTACATCGGTGTGTCTGGAGGGTGGTTGTGCCTCTGCACTTTATGCTTAAGCGAGGGTGTTGCTAGCAGTCTCTATGAATCATTTATCAAGTCTAACTAAAGCCTCAGACTATTATTTTTGGACCTCTTCTACTTTGAGCCAGGGCTGACAAGTCAATTGAGAGAATCCCACAAATAACTCTGCTAAAAGCATGCAGGTACTGATATCTGAGTGGGGCCCAGAGGTGTTGAATGTTGACTGAGCCAAAGAGAGAAAAAGATATAGAAAGAGACATTATGAAAAAAGTAGCAAATAAATAAGTGAAAGGAAGGAAGAAAGAATGTGAATAATAAACAGAAAATGCGATGAAAAGGGAAGGAGGCTGGAAGGAGGGGAGAAAGTAGGGAGGCAGGAAAGGAAGATAGACTGAGTAAAGGAGGGGATCGAAGGAAGTACGGAAAGAAAAACTCAAGAAGGAAGGGCAGAAGAGAAAGGGAGGAAGGAGGGTATATGAGAAAAAGGTAGAGGAAAAGGATGGGAGGAAGAGAGAAGGAAAGGAAGAAAGGATAAAGAGAAAGAAGGGGAGATAATAGAAGAAAGAAATGGGAGAAGTAAAAAGTGCTAGAAGGAACGTAGTGGAGAAGGAAGGGAAAAACAGATAAAATGAATGAGAAGAGTAAAAAATAGAAGATGCAATGAACAGAAATAGAAGAAAGAAAAGTAGGAGAAGAAAGGAAGAAAGAAAAGAAAGATAAGAAATATACCAGAGGAAGAGTGCAGAGATGAAAGAGGAGTCAAGTGAGAAGGAAGAAAGTGATAAAAAAGCAGCAGAGAATGATTGGAAATTGGTTAGATGCACAATAAATAGGAGGATACAAGGTGGGTAGAACAGAAGTTTGAGGTAATATGAGGGAGTCAGAGATATAGGTAAGAGTGAAAAAACTTAGACAGGATCTGGCGAATGGAGGAGAGAGAAAATAGGATATTAAGGCGACTCATTGAGAGAATGTTGGAAAAGAAAGGGAAATTGAAGTGACATCAAATCTGAGCATTACGGTGACCCTGGTTTAGGGTAGCAATAGTGGTCAGTATTGTGGGCATTGTATGCACTTCAATGACATATTTACAAGGCTAAACATGCTGAAATATAATTGTTTGTGTAATATTCAAATGTTTTCCTTGTTTGTCTATTTCTGTGCATTGTTTTAGCTTCTCAATTCGCTTGAACACAAAAATATTCAAATGTATTGTTGTGATACATTGTTAAACTTTATTATTTTTTGTTAAATTAAGTATCCTGGCAATCTGTATTGAAAAAAACAACTGTGTATTAGGTAATGCATAAGATTTGGTATTTTGGCTTTATAGTATCTTAGTTTGAAAACACTTTTGATAGATACTTATAAATTGTCCTAGATTCCCTGGGGACTTTGGCCTGCCCTTTCCTTCTGAAAATTATTGAACACAAAAAATGTTGAGGACAAAAATGTAGATTTTACATACTATGTAAAGTACAATAATATCGACTACAAGACCATTATGAACAAAAATATTGAAAATACATAAGCAAGTGTAAATATTCAAAACTATTTAACAGTAAAATAACATTAAAAGTTACAAAAAATATGTTTAGAAAATGAAACTAAAACGTAAATATTTGCTAAAAATAAGAAATACATACTTTATTTAAACAAAAATGTAATAATATAAAATAGACCAATGAAAGAGATCAAATTATACTAGTACATTAGTGGCATAGAAATTACCGTATGATGACTTGTAAGTTTTCATTTATAAGCATTACAGAGAAATTAGCATGAAAAGTACAAATTTGCAGGTTTGAATTATAGCAGACATTGTGACCGCCATTCATTTTGGACATTGCGTTTTGCCATAGAAAGATGTACATTTATATTTTAGTGAACTACTGACATCAATTAATGTTAACTATATTACTTTTAGTGATACAGTAGAGATTAAGTATATTATGAGTACAAGCAGAATTTAATTAATCATACTTATATTGATTTAAATTAATTTGAGTTACATGTGTGAAGAAAACAAATGCAAGTTTAAACTGTTTCTAATGGAATAATTTGCTTTGCATATTTGATTTAAAATTGCAAGGTGTACAATAGAATGTATATATAGTAATTTCATTAATATATGTATTTAGGCTTTCTTAGATATACTAGATGTGAACATTCATTTGTGCAGCAGTAGTGGAAGAAATGCAAATTCATCATGTTCCTTTTGACCTGAATTATTTCCTATGTTGCTGATGTGTTGGAGAATGTCCTATTGTACTGAAGACAGAGAACATGTTTTAACAAATAACAGTTGTAACAGTATTTATTCTAGCTATCAAACAAGACAGGAAGCATTGTTGAATTCACATAAGAACTGTTAGAGTAATTTTGCAAAAGCCTGTGAAAGGAACCCAATGTTTCAAAAGACTTTAAAAGATATATTTTGGCAGAACTGTATGAATTCATTGAGATGACTTCGCACCTTCCCTTAAAAAATCTGGAACATTTGCAAAATTTATGGGAGTCAAAAATTGTAATTGAATATTGATCCATATGCACAAGATGGGTCCAACCAGAACTCTATGGACATTTCTAATTAGGTAGATATTTTGAAAACTGTTTGTCAGTCTTTCTTATGGCCCCTTGCTTTATTGCTACTCTCTCATCTTCTGAATTCCTTTGGCCTTTAGGTATCTTCTGAAGAATCCAAGTCATCGTTTCTATTTGCCCCATTTGTTTATGCTGTTCAGTACTAATATCCTCAATAAATCCTGAACTGCTATCTTGCCCTATGTGCAGCTTGTGTTCTGCACTGCCCATGATGCTACTGTCTAGTGATGAGGGAAAATGTGAGCGCTCTGGACCGACAAATCTTTCTTGTCTGCTGTTCCATCAGGAGATTTATATCATCTGCATTGTGGTTCTTCTTGTTTCCTTTTCAGCTTAGAGGATTACACCAGTGTATCTTGTTATAATGAGTTACCCCAGTTAGATGATTTTCCACTTTTTTTGTCTCTTCCTTTTGATTTTGTCTGCATATGTTAATCCGTCCCCACACATGCAAGTCCAAATTCGTATTAGGGATAAGGATGGCCCAGCCCAAAAACCGATTGTTATTAATTGAGTTTGATGATTTACTTATGTCACCATCATCTGCTTTGAAATCTGTTTTTGATATGTATATTATAGTTCTGTTAATTTGTCTTATTTTCTTGAAGTGTTTAATAGCATTGTTGTTTAGTAGGCTTAATCTCTTTAGACGTTCTGGTCAGCCTATGGTTTTCATGTTTGTTTATAACTTAGTTTTGTGTACCATTTATGTTACATTGGATTTGTGGTTGTAATAAATCTTCGAAACCTGATTCAGTTTGGAGTTTGATTCTATGGTCAAATTGGTCATGGTGTTTAAAATTGTTTATGTTTCTTATGTTATTGATTTATGTTGAATGACTCTGATTACCACCATCTTTACTAGTGTAGGTGAGACAAGTTCTGGAGTCTCACTAGAGCACGTGCTGATTCTGAATCCGAGTCGGGAGGAAGACCTCTGTGTGTGCTCTAGCACTAACATAAACAATAAAAATGCACATGTAAATGACACAACAAACAAAAATTTTAAATATCATTAATAAATCACTAGAATTAAGTATACAAATCTATTACTAAAATAAATATTTCTGAAAGAAATATAACAAAGCGTAAAGAAAATATAAAAATGCTAAATTAAAATAAATAAGTACTTTAAAATAAATAGCAACTTTATGTCTAAAAATATTACATTCATAATTCAGAAATAACAAATACACAAGTATAAATGAAATCTGAAAGCTTAACAAGAAAGAAAATAATAACTACGCTAAGATAATGTAAAATTAAAAAACACATACATATAATTATAGCTGCATTAAGACAAAAGCTGTAATAAACGCAGATAGCAAACTAAATTACAATTGCCACTGAAATTCCATCCTAAGCAACAGTAGGGAACGTAGTGAATTTAGAAGGGTCTAATTACAATCCTCACTCCTACAGAAGCAGAAGTAGCGAAAGTGCTGGACTTTGGACGGGACAGATTTACAATACTCACTCCAAACTGGGTATCATGAGTAAACATATTGCTCTTTGGATGAGTTAGATTTACTAGTTCTAAACTAATCTAAACCGCACTAGGTCAGTGTTGGACTTTGGAGGTGTCAGATTTAGCATTCCCATTGAGGACTGAGTAAGACAATGGAACGCGCTGAACTTTTGGGAAGTCCAATTTTCTATCCCTACTCCAAAATGAGTAACATTAAGGAAAGTGTTGGGCTTTGGAGGGATCAGATGTACTCTTACAAGTCCAACATAAGCTACAGTAGGGAAAGAGTTTGACTTCGGATGTGCCAGATATACTATTTCCATTCTAAACCTAGGTACAGTAAGGAATGTTTTGGACTTTAGAGGGATCTGATTTATTATTCCAAACTGAATAATGTGAATGAACTTGTTTGACTTTGAACCTTTTGAGATGATAGATGTACTATTTTCACTCCACGTTCAACAACAGTAGAGAAAGTGATTGAATTTGAAGAAGTAAAACTTACTCCATCTAATTACACCTGACCATGAGTACAAGACACTGAACTACTAAAAAATCACATTTACTAATTTTATACTAAAATAATTATAATATAATTACGTAGAATCAAAATATATTTGGAAGCATAATTCTGCAGTTTTGCTCCCTCCAGTGCCTTCTTGCCCTTCTTTTCTAGTGAACGGGCTCACTAAGTGCTGACAGGGCAGCCTCTCCCTGGTGCCCCTCTGAGGCCACTGGTGGCACAACTGATTCACTACAAGGACCATGATGTGATCATCAAAGATCCCTGCAAGCCTGTGCAGTGAATAATGCACATGTGATAATTTACTAAACATTGGCAGCACAATGTCAGGGGAATTCTTTTCTCCCTGTCAACTACAGAATCTAAGAATCTATCATTACATTAAATACTCTCTTCTATTCCCAGCTAGGCTTTGGGTAGTGTCAGATGGTAAATCTATCTTCTTCATGGATCCTAAAGAGGCCTGGACCTTGATGGAGTGGCATCAGGCCGTTGATGCTGCCTCATTGCTGTCACTGGCTGAATGGTTGCAAGCCTCTGGGAAGTGTCTTCGGAGCCGTAGGAACCACCAGTCGCAATGCTTGTAACAGTCACCATGCTCACCCAATCTGTAATAAGTTATACAGGAGAGGTGGCAGGTGCTGCAAGCAGCTGTGGCATTCTGAGATACTCCTTCATCTTCAGACAATGATGGAGATGGTTCTAAATATTTTAGCGTTGATTTATCCTTAACATCCTATTTTTTCTCTGTGCTCCGTCAGTCCACTCAAAGTGACTTCATAAACAGCAGACAATATCCTTTAAATTCTTCCCGCTGGTGGGACATTTCTATGTTTATCTCTTCTTTTCGAATGTCCTTGCTGTAATGTATACCATTTTTACATCAGGTCCTGCATTGCTTCTCAGGATTTGGAGCTCTGAATGTATGCCTGCTTTATTCAGCACCTGTTGTTTGTACTGAAAGAGTTCCTTCGTGTATTTACAGTTATGTACAATGGACGCTTTGCTGTGTTGTATAAACATTAACACTCACCTGCTTCTATGGCTCTTTTCTAGCGTTATTGAACTGCAAGAGCTCAGACACTATTGTACAGATTACACGCTGTGGGCCATGCCTCTTAGGCTTGGCCAGCTGAGAGGTCCATTCTATTGATAGCTGCCACCTTGGGGTGCAGCACTTGGCAGACACCTCAATTCAGCACACTTCAATATGAAGCCTCTATCTATGATATGACTGTCTGCTTGTCAATATCTTAGTCCTGCATACTGCTCTTGGTATGGTGTTTGCCCGCTCCCTCTCCCCTTGGTCTAGGATTCCAAACCTGTGGTTTAAACCTGCAGAGGGATGCTTTGTTGTTATGTTTGGGCTTAGACTGTCTATATTTTGGATACTATGTATGCCACATGTTCGGTTGGCAAGTGTTTTTTCTCCTATTATCCAGTGCTGGCTAGCACTCAGAGGTCCCTTGATGACTTCCTATGCTACATTTGTTTTGCTTCATGCATTTGCAGATGGCACTTAGAGTGCTTGGCACTCCCAATATACCTGGTATTGGGGTTTGCACCTTTGCACACTCTATATGCTGCTTTTCACCCGCCTCATTAGCTCCCCTTCCGTGGCACCAGCTGCTAACAAGTTTGGGTGGAAACCTGTTGTTCCTCTGCTCTTAATGGCATTATGATTTTCTTTTGTTGGCTTTCATTGGTTCTGTGTTGTTGCTGTATCTACTCTTACCATGGGCTCCTAGGTAAGCTTTGCACCACTCCCCTGTTCAGGTCTGGATACCACTCGTTAGACATCTATCACAATGACTAACACTAATATACTTACCTGGCATGCACACCCGTTCCCATCACTAAAAGTGATGCTCTGGTTGCACTAGGGGGCTCTGAAATATGCCCCTGTATTTAGTTCTACATGTCGTTTCCATTGATTACTTCAGATGAACCAACTCAGATCATAACCCTTGCAATTATGCTAGGCCCTCCTTCTATCCCAAAGTGACACCTACAGACAGTGGCGCTGGAGGACCCTCCCTTTCAACCTTCTCTCAGCAATAGCATATCAGAATCCTTTGAAATTAATAATGACACTGCTTCCTACTGTCAGGTTGAGTGGGATGCATTTAAGGTAGCAGCCAGGGGACATTGCCTTGGCAGTGCTCTGAGTATACACTGCCAGCTTGATAGTGAAATCTTCCAAGTGGAGAAGGCGCTGTTCAGCTGTGAGAGACAGGTGCAATATTCTACAGAGGGCAAGGAGCGACTAGATCAAGCGCATTTTGACTTTGCTGCACTAGAGAGACTTTGCTGCCTCTACTATGCAGCACATTTGGTGAGGACACACTCTGAGATGATAAAGTCAGGAACGTGGCTTGCCTGGCTTGTCTAGCAAGATCAGCCACAACGTCCCATACTTGCCATACAAGCAGAGTCTGGGGCTCTCAACCAAATGCACAGAGATATACACAATGCATTCATGCAGCATTATACTTCTCTACACACATTGGAATCCACTGCATATGAGGCAGAGGGAATGTGCCTCTCTGCCAAGCACTACTGTACCAGAAGGAAGACTTCACAGCCACATCTCCCTTATGGAGATCAAAGAGGCTATACATGTTCTTGCATCTGGCATGATTCCGGGTCCTGATGGGCTAATGCTGAATTCTATAAAACATATGCTTCCTGTTAGACTTTTCTCCAGGTTCTTCCACCCTAGTGATGAGAACTCCCATGAGGTTGGGTAGTTGCTCCCCACTTTCAGCTGGGGGGGACACGTGTTAGACTTTTCATCCTTGGCGTGGTCCCCCTTAACTTTTTGCCGATGTGTGCTGGACTCTATTTTTGCAGTTTTTGTTACTCTGGGCACTTTACCACTGCTAACCAGTGCTAAAGTGCAAGTGCTCCTTTTTCAAAATGTGTATGTAATTGGCTTCTCTATGATTGGCATCTTTGATTTACTAGTAAGTCCCTAGTACAGTGCACTAGAGGTGGCCAGGGCCTGTAAATCAAATGCTAATACTGGGCCTGCAGCAGAGGTTGTGCCACCCACATAAGTAGCTCTGTAATCATGTCTCAGACCTGCCACTGCAGTGTCTATGTGTGCAGTTTTAACTGTAAATTTGACTTGGCAAGTGTACCCACCTGCCAGGCCTAAACCATCCCTTTTCTTACATGTAACAAACCCCTAAGGTAGGCCCTAGGTAGCCCCAAGGGCAGGGTGCAGTGTATGGTTAAGGTAGGACATATAGTAATGTGTTTTGTATGTCCTAACAGTGAAGTACTGCTAAATTTGTTTTTCACTGTTGCGAAGGCATGTCCCTCTCATATGTTAACATGGGGGCTACCTTTAAATCTGATTAAAGTGTTGTAGGAAGTTGGCTCTGTATGTACTATTTCAAAGTAAGAAATAGCATGCACAGAGTCCAAGGGTTCACCTTAGAGGTAAGATAGTGGCAAAAAGATATAATTCTAATGCTCTATTTTGTGGTAGTGTGGTCGAGCAGTAGGCTTATCAGAGGGTAGTGTTAAGCATTTGTTGTACATACACAGGCAATAAATGAGGAACACACACTCAGAGACAATTCCAGGCCAATAGGTTTTTGTATAGAAAAATATCTTTTCTTAGTTCATTTTAAGAACCACAGGTTCAAGATTTACAAACAATACTTTAAATGAAAGGTACTTCACTTAGGAACTTTAGGAACTTTGAATTAGCAAAATAGCATATACAGTTTTCACACAAATGGCATATAGCTATTTTAAAACTAGACAGTGGGGGTCATTACAACCCTGGCGGACGGTGTTAAAGCGGCGATAAGACCGCAAACAGGCCGGCGGACAAAAAAAGGGAATTATGACCCTGGCGGAAACCGCAAACAAAGACAGCTACTTTAACACACCGCCCGCCACGGCGGTATAAACAAACAGCGTGGTGGTCACCGCCAACAGACAGGCGGAAGACAACGTACCGCCCACACTATTACAACCCGGCAATCCGCCACCTTTTCCGGGGCGGATTCACCGCGGATAAAAACACTGCAGAAACAGCTTTTGCTATGGAAAAACGCTCACCTGAACACATCCCACGAGGAACGAGGACACCATGGAGCCGGAACTCCAAATACTCCCTGCCCTTGTGTTTCTGCTCCTCTACGACCAACAGCTACGTAGGCGCCGAAGACAACAGTGAGTACTGCACCTCCGACACAGGGGAGGGGGGAGGCAAAAGTTAGGGGGACACCCACCAAACACCCCCACCCCCACCCTCGCATATTACAACATACACACCAATGCATCCACAAAAATCACAGTATCAACCCACAATCCCCCCGGAAGAATGAAAAGACAATGCGAAATTCGGTCAAACATTGTAATGTGCCAATATATATGTCATACAAAAATATACAGATATATATTTGAAAATCAGCCATAATTATATACAATACGAGAAGTAGTGAAGATATGTACATAACAATGTCCGTGCACCAACAGTCCAAAAATGCATGGGCGAGGCCCACAAAGGATACCTGACCACAATCGGAGAGAACACTGCCGGGGCATCAGATAGAAATACTACAGGCACCTCAGGGGAAAGGAAAGGGGGGGCACCTCAGCCGGATGACTGCAAAGCCAGATCCACGACGGGGCTCCATGCCCATTGATGTATCCTGGGGAGTGCAAAGCCACAGTCTCTCAAGTCTCTACAGTGGGTGGGTTGCCCACTGGACCATCCTGGGGAGTGCAAAGCCAGAGTCTCACAAGTCCCTACAGTGGGTGGGTTGCCCACTGGACCATCCTGGGGAGTGCAAAGCCACAGTCTCACAAGTCTCTACAGTGGGTGGGTTGCCCACTCTACCATCCTGGGGAGTGCAAAGCCACAGTCTCACAAGTCTCTACAGTGGGTGGGTTGCCCACTCTACCATCCTGGGGAGTGCAAAGCCACAGTCTCACAAGTCTCTACAGTGGGTGGGTTGCCCACTCTACCATCCTGGGGAGTGCAAAGCCACAGTCTCTCAAGTCTCTCAAGTGGGTGGGTTGCCCAATGTTCAATTCTGGGGAGTGCAAAGCCACAGTCTCTCAAGTCTCTCAAGTGGGTGGGTTGCCCACTGTTCAATTCTGGGGAGTGCAAAGCCACAGTCTCTCAAGTAGATGCAGGTCTCTACTGGTACTGGGGGGGACTGGTGCCCAGACTGGATGAGTCTCCCCGTGAAAGTTGCTGTCCTGTCACTGTCCCAGCTGCATATGGGATAAGGATGCCTGATGTGGCGGTCCATTCATTCCTACCTGGTGCTTGCCCTGTTCAGCGGTGCTTTGCATTGGCGGTCTTTGCCCAGTTCAGCGGTGCTTTGACATGGCGGTCTTTGCCCTGTTCAGCGGTGCTTTGACATGGCGGTCTTTGCCCTGTTCAGCGGTGCTTTGACATGGCGGTTCAGGACTGTTCAGCGGTGCTTTGCCATGGCGGTCTATGCCCTGTTCAGTGGTGCTTTGACATGGCGGTCTTTGCCCTGTTCAGCGGTGCTTTGCGATGGTGGTTTTTGCCCAGTTCAGCAGTGCTTTGACATGGCGGTCTTTGCCCTGTTCAGCAGTGCTTTGACATGGCGGTCTTTGCCCTGTTCAGCGGTGCTTTGACATGGCGGTTCAGGACTGTTCAGCGGTGCTTTGCCATGGCGGTCTTTGCCCTGTTCAGCGGTGCTTTGACATGGCGGTCTTTGCCCAGTTCAGCGGTGCTTTGACATGGCGGTCTTTGCCCAGTTCAGCGGTGCTTTGACATGGCAGTCTTTGCCCTGTTCAGCGGTGCTTTGACATGGCGGTTCAGGACTGTTCAGCGGTGCTTTGCCATGGCGGCTCTGGACTGTTCAGCGGTGCTTTGCCATGGCGGTTCTGGACTGTTCAGCAGTGCTTTGCCATGGCGGTTCCGGACTGTTCAGGGGTGCTTTGACATGGCGGTTCCGGACTGTTCAGCAGTGCTTTGCCTTGGCGGTTCTGATATGGACATTGGTGTGTGGCATGACGTTCTCTACACTGGGCATTGGTGTGTGGCATGACGTTCTCTACACTGGGCATTGGTGTGTGGCATGACGTTCTCTGCACTGGGCATTGGTGTGTGGCATGACGTTCTCTACACTGGGCATTGGTGTGTGGCATGACGTCCCATCATTGCCCAGCGGGGCTGTGGCAGCCGTCGCCCTCCAGGGCACTGACTCCGGCAGTGGTTTCCTGACCAATGACGATACTTGGGCCCTCCTGGGCTGTGACTCTGGCGGTGGTCTCCTGACCAGTGACGATACTTGGGCCCTCCAGGGCACTGACTAGGGTGGTGGTCTCCTGAGCAGTGATGATACTTGGGCCCTCCAGGGCACTGACTCCGGCGGTGGTCTCCTGACCAGTGATGATACTTGGGCCCTCCTGGGCTGTGACTCCAGCGGTGGTCTCCTGACCAGTGACGATACTTGGGCCCTCCAGGGCACTGACTCCGTCGGTGGTCTCCTGACCAGTGGCGATACTTGGGCCCTCCTGGGCTTTGACTCCGGCGGTGGTCATGACTCCGGCGGTGGTCTCCTGACCAGTGACGATACTTGGGCCCTCCTGGGCTGTGACTCCGGCGGTGGTCTCCTGACCAGTGACGATACTTGGGCCCTCCTGGGCTGTGACTCTGGCGGTGGTCTCTGGACCAGTGACGACGGTGCTGGCGGTTGGGTGTCGACCTCCGGAAATGATGGCGCACTTCTCCGCCGTGACACTCACAACAGGCTGGGCAGACTTCCTCTGGCCCTTCCCCACCTTTGGTGGAGTCACAGCTGACTCTCTAATCCCCTTGGAACCCATGTCAGTTGTTTTCCCACCAGGAGTCTTAACACGGTCCCGTCGTCCACTCTCCAATTTTAGAGCCTTTACAGGGGGTGGGCTGCCAGTGCCTTGGCTCTGGGTCCTACTGCCTGCCCTGGTGGCCGGTGCACTCCACAAACCTTGAACAGGCACCACTGGTATTGGAGGCTTTTTGGCTGAGGCGCTACGATGGGAATGATGAATTGGAGGAGGTGTGGGGGCAAAAAGGTCAACTTTACACAGGGACAGTTTCTGACGAACACTGGGATGGGTGGCTGGAGGGGGTCTGGGAGTGGAGGAAGAGGAGGTGGTTGTCGGAGGTGTCACTTTAGGTGTTTTGGGTGCAGGTGCAGGTACTGGAGGCTGTCGTGAGGTGGATGGATGTTGGGTGAGTGATTGCCGGCGTTTGTGTACTTTGGGAGGGGGCGTCACAGACACACTGGAAGAGGACACAGGGGACCTGTAAATGGCAGTGGAGGTGGTGAGTGCAGGTGAGCGGCTTGTGGTGCTGGGTGTCCTTGTGCGATTCATGGTGCCTATAGATGTGGTGTATGCAGGTGTGTGTGTAGACGATACTGGGAGGGAGGAGGGAGAAGAGGAGGAGGGGGACACAGTGGAGGCAGTGGATGTTGCTGTGTCTGTACGTGGGTGAGGCTTGCGTGAGTGCCTGTGGTGTGTGTGGTGCCTATGTTTGCTTGAGCTACTTGTGTGTGTTGACTTGTGTACATGCTGGTCTGTAGGTGTGCTTAGGATGGGCTGGGGTACAGGAGATTGGGTCTGGGTGGAGGAAGTTGGAGGGGGGAGGCTAGACACAGGGACAATGGCTGCCATCAGTGCTGAGGCCAGAGATTGCAGGGTTCGCTGAAGGACAGCCTGACCAGAATGAATGCCCTCCAGGAATGCATTACCGTGTTGCAACTCTCGTTCTACACCCTGGATGGCATTCACAATGGTAGACTACCCAACAGTGAGTGACCTGAGGAGGTCAATGGCCTCCTCACTGAGGGCAGCAGGGGTGACTGGGGCAGGGCCTGAGGTGCCTGGGGCGAAGGTGATGCCCACCCTCCTGGGTGAGCGGGCACGGGGCGAACGCTGAGGGGCTGCTGGGAGGGCGGTGCTGGTAGGGGAGGTGGCGGCTGTACCTGTAGAGGTGGGGGGCACAGATGGTGCAGCCACCACAAGGGAGCCCCCATCGGCGAACGAGTCCGTGTCGCTGCTTGGTGATCCGGTGGCCGACGTGAAGCTCCCCTCGCCCTCTATCCCACTGGTGCATTCAGAGTCCGTGGTGTGGCCCTCCATGGCCATGTGGGATGCAGCTCCCTTGTGCTCTGGTGCCACTGTACCTCCGCCTGTTGATGCTGATGTACAAAAGGACAGGGAGAGTAGAAAAAGGGGGGGGGGGACAAAAGAAAGAGAGTTTTAGTGCATGGATTACCGCTACCGTTGGCGGACAAGACAGACACAGCAGCCCCCTGCATTACGCCGTGCTCCTGCCCTCTGCACATGCAATTTCTGGGATTTGGCCTACATGGCAATGGTGGACATCTGCGCACATGGATGCCACAGGGACAACTGTACCTCGACTTGGCACTCTGCTGAGGTGGGGTAGAGTGCCACGTGGCCTACATAACGGAGGGGCCTTGCCTATCCTAACTCGCCCTGGCCTAGGGACACCCACAGCCCACCTCCCCCACCCAGACACCTCCACTGCGCGCAAAGTCAGCAGAATGAGGTTGTACTCACCCCCTTGTGTCTGCTGTGATGCCCTCCAGCGCCCATCCAACTCCGGGTAGGCCACCGTCAGGATCCGGAACATCAGGGGGATCATGGTGCGACGGGCACCCCTCCCACGTTGGGAGGCCATCCCCAGCTGAGCCTCCGCCGTCTTCTTGCTGCAGCGGCAAATGTCCTCCCATCTTTTCCGGCAGTGGGTGCCCCGTCTCTTGTGGGCCCCCAGGGTCCGGACCTCCTTGGCGTTGGCACGCCAAATGTCCCTCTTCTGGTGGGCGCTGACCTACATGACATGCATAAGGGAAGAGGAACAGTCATTACCAACTGCACCGTCGTTGTGAGTGGCCCCCTCCCTACTCTGGCCATGTGGCCCATTCATTCCCATGCATTGTTGTTCTATGAACTCTGCCCCCTGCCCTCTTCCAACCAGCCCTCTCCACCCAGGCCTAGCCCATACAACGTGCTCCCTGTGTACTAACCTGTTGGTCTGGAGGACCGTAGAGTAGCGTGTACTGGGGGAGGACCCCGTCTACCAGTTTCTCCAACTTATGTGAAGTGAAGGCAGGGGCCCTTTCCCCAGACGCAGCAGCCATCGTCGCTTCCAGACCGAGGTAACAGCAGCACTTGCAGTGTAGGTCCTCTCCTGCGAAGGTCAGGTATCTAGTGATTGAACAGATAGAAAATGGCGGTGACATCCGCGGCGGTGACGTCCGCGGCGGTGCGCATCATCACCGCCAGCGCACCTGTTCATTGGCTCCTGGGACCCATAGGGTCCAATGTTAACCAATGCAGCATTGCGCCGCGGTCTACGACCGCCTACCGCGACGGTGTGCAACGCCAGTGCTGTTACCCCACAATCCCATTGTCCCAGTTTAGAGGTCAGGCAGCCGCCATTTCAGGGGCCCACATGGCTTCATTTACCTCTGCGTCACACATAGCTAGGCCTACACTCACCACACATACAGGAAGGGTTTTGTGAGTGGTGTAGTCTTGTGTGTAACTGTGGGTACATACCTGGAGGAATAATGACTGGTTCTTCGCTGTTGTCCTTCGTAGGCACCGTCAGCTGGGACATGTGAGAAGATGGCGGAATCCTCCAGTGTACCGACCGCTGGTGGACCTGTTGACAATGGAAGAGAGACATGTCATTGTCACCGACCACTTTGACCGTGCCACAATCCAGGAACTATGTACCCAGTTGGAGCCAGACCTGATGTCACCAATCCGCCATCCCACTGGAATCCCCCCTCAAGTGCAGGTGCTGTCAGTGCTCCATTTCCTTGCAAGTGGCTCTTTTCAGACAACTGTGGCCATGGCATCAGGGATGTCCCAGCCTATGTTTTCCAACGTGTTGTCCAGAGTGTTGTCTGCCCTGCTAAAACACGTAAGGAGATACATCATTTTCCCTCAGGTGGAGGATTTGCCTACAGTGAAAGGTGACTTCTATGCCCTTGGACATATCCCCAACGTCATAGGTGCCATTGATGGGACCCATGTAGCTCTGGTCCCCCCGCAGGAGTGAACAGGTTTACAGGAACAGGAAGAGTTATCATTCCATGAATGTCCGTACTGGTCTGTTTGGCAGACCAGTACATCTCGCAGGTAAATGCTATGTTCCCTGGCTCAGTGCATGACGCCTACATCCTGCGGAATAGCAGCATGCCTGATATGATGGGTCAACTCCAGAGGCACCGTCTATGGCTATTGGGGGACTCTGGTTACCCCAACCTTTCCTGGCTATTGACCCCAGTGAGGAATCCCAGGACCAGGGCAGAGGAACGGTACAATGAGGCCCATGGGCGGACTAGGAGGGTGATCGAACACACCTTCGGCCTCCTGAAGGCCAGGTCCAGGTGCCTCCATATGACAGGTGGATCCCTATTCTACTCACCGAAGAAGGTGTGCGACATCATCATCGCCTGCTCCATGCTCCATAATTTGGCTTTGCGACGCCAGGTGTCTTTTCTGCAGGAGGATGATCCAGATGACGGTGTTGTGGCAGCTGTGGAGTCTGTTGAGCCTGTGGACAGTGATAAGGATGAAGCTGAGGAAGAAGACAACGACAACAGGGAGTCAGTCATACAGCAATGTTTCCAGTGAGACACAGGTGAGAACATTTTCTTTTTTAACATTACATTAACTTTCACACGTCTCCCTCTATCCTGTTTCTCGATTTAAATCACTATTTGGTAACTGAGTTGTACCCTTCCATTACGGTTTCACAGGTGTGGTTACCTACGTGTCAACTGCTTGCATCCTTCAAGGGCTTGTGATGTGTGACATAGGTATGTTAGCCTTACAATGGTAAACCCATTATGCCACTGTCATTGATAATACATAATTTTCAAATCACAGACTAACTCCAGATTGTTTTGTGCTTCAAGGGTGTTTATTTAAGTGCTTAAAAATGGAGTGGGGTAGTAATATGGTGATGGAGGACGGTGGAGGAATGTCCATGGCAGAGTCCAGTCTATTAGTCTCACAGGTGCACTGCCCATCTGGGCATAGGAAGTGGAGCTGGTGCAATTTAAGTATGGACAGGGTAACAAAGTGGGACAGTGGAAGGACAATCAGGTTGGTCTCATTTCCTGGCAGGGGTCTTGCCATCTTACACTGTCCTGTTCCTGGATCTCAGGGACCTCTTGCGTGGTGGTTGTCCGTCTGCAGGGGGTGGGGTGCTGGTGTGGTGGTCCTGTGGTGGGGCGTCCTGTCCACTAGCGCCGGCGGAGGTGGTGGGCAGTTCATCGTCCTGGCTAGTGTCAGGGGCCCCTTGGAGTGCCACAGTGTCCCTCAAGGTCTGCTGTATGTCCCTCAGCACCCCTACGATGGTGCCCAGGGCAGAGCTGATGGTCCTGAGCTCCTCCCTGAACCCCAAATACAGTTCATCCTGCAGGCGCAGGGTCTCCTGCAACTTGTCCAGGACAGTCGCCATCGTCTCCTGGGAGTGGTGGTATGCTCCCATGATGGAGGATAGGGCCTCGTGGAGAGTGGGTTCCCTTGGCCTGTCCTCCCCCTGTTGCACAGCAGCCCTCCCAGTTTCCCTGTGTTCCTGTGCCTCCGTCCCCTGGACCGTGTGCCCACTACCACTGCCCCCAGGTCCCTGTTGTTGTTGGGGTGGCGGGTTAGCCTGGGTTCCCTGTAGTGGTGGACACACCGCTGATTGACCTGTCCTGGCTACGGAGGTTTGGGCCCGCTGGGTGGGTGCTGTGCTGGTGTTACCAGAGGGTGGAAGGTCGGTGCTGGGCTGTGCCTGTGCAAGGGGAACCGACTGTCCCGAGGCCCACGATGGTCCGGGCTGGTCATCAGGATCCAGTAGGGCAGAGCTGCTGTCGTCACTGTGGGCCTCTTCTGGGGGTGGAGTGGTGTTGTATGGACCCTCTGGTGTGGTGACGGTCCTTTGGGTTCCTGCAGGGGCATGAGAGCATGATTATTGCATGTGTGTGTGTGATGGTGTGCAATGGGTGGGTGTTTGTGTACCCCAGTGCAAGCATTCCTGTGTGTGGGTTTGTGTGATGATGGTTGGGGGGGTGTTCTGGGTATGTGCAGTGGGCATGCTTTAGTGAGGGGTGTCCATGCTTAGTTGTGTCATGCAGGGCTTGGTGTTGGGATGGGTGGTTTGTGTTATGGGTAGATTAGTGAGGATTTGGAGTGATAGGGGATGGTGTGAGGGGGGGGTGTGTGATAGCATGCAGGTAAGGTGGGGGATATGATAGATAAGATTTGACTTACCAGTGTCCCATCCTGCACCGACTCCTCCGAGGCCCTCAGGATGCAAGATGGTCAAGACTTGCTCCTTCCATGTTGTTAGTTGTGAGGGAGGAGCGGGGGGTCCGCCGCCAGTCCGCTGTACTGCGATGTTGTGCCTGGAGACCGTTGAACTCACCTTCCCCCGTAAGTCGTTCCACCTCTTCCTGATGTCGTCCCTATTTCTTGGGTGCTGTCCCACGGCGTTCACCCTATCCACTATTCTGCGCCATAACTCCATCTTTCTGAGTATTGGTGTGTGCTGTACCTGTGAGCCAAATAGCTGTGGCTCTACCCGTAGGATTTCCTCCACCATGACCCTGAGCTCCTCCTCGGAGAAGCGGGGCTGTCTTTGGCGTGACATGGGGTGGTGTGGGTGATGTGTGGGGTGGTGTATGTGGTGATGAGTGTGGTGAGTGTAGTGGTGTGTGGTGTTTTGTGCGTGGATGTTGTGGGGGTGATGGTGTTGTGTGCCTCTGTGTGATGGGTTGTCTATTCTGTGCTCTCTCTCTGTCCTTCGTTCGTGAATTATGGTCGTAGGGGATTGTGGGTGTGTGTTTTATATTGTATTGGGTGTGTGGGAGTGTTGTTTGTATGTGTATCAGGTGTGTGTATTTGTAATTGTCCAATGTGGCGGAGTTCTGGAGATGTGTGTGTATTTTGAGCGCGGCGGTGTGTACCGCCAATGGAATACCGCGGTTGAAAGACCGCCGCGTGGATTTGTGGGTCGTAATAGCATGGGCGTGTTTGTGTTGGCGTGGTGGTGGAGGATTTGTTTCCGCCAGTTTATCACTGACCTTTGGTGTGGATGTGTTGTGTGGGTGTCTGAATTTCGACGGATTCCAAGATGTGCATCATAATAGCTGTGGCGGAATACCGCCGTCGCGGCGGTGTATTGGCGGTCTTCTGCACGGCGGTAAGCACCTTTTACCGGCAATGTTGTAATGACCCCCAGTGTAATTTTCAACAGTTCCAGGGGGAGGTAAGTGTTTGTTAGTTTTGCAGGTAAGTAAACCACCTACAGGGTTAAAAGTTGGGTCCAAGGCAGCCCACCGTTGGGGGTTCAGAGCAACCCCAAAGTTACCACACCAGCAGCTCAGGGCCGGTCAGGTGCAGAGGTCAAAGTGGTGCCCAAAACGCATAGGCTTCAATGGAGAAGGGGGTGCCCCGGTTCCAGTCTGCCAGCAGGTAAGTACCCTCATCTTCGGAGGGCAGACCAGGGGGGTTTTGTAGGGCACCGGGGGGGACACAAGTCAGCACAAAAAGTACACCCTCAGCGGCACAGGGGCGACCTGGTGCAGTGTGCAAACAAGCATCGGGTTCGCAATAGGTTTCACGGGGAGACCAAGGGGTCTCTTCAGCGATGCAGGCAGGCAAGGGGGGGCTTCTCGGGGTAGCCACCACCTGGGCAAGGGAGAGGGCCACCTGAGGGTCGCTTCTGCACTGGAGGTCGAATATTGGGGGAATCCTCCATCTGAAAGATGGAGGATTTCTAAAAGTCAGAGTCACCTCAGCTCAGGACACCTTAGGGGCTGTCCTGACTGGCCGGGTGACTCCTCCTTGTTTTTATCATTATCTCCTCTGGCCTTGCCGCCGAAAGTGTGGACGTAGCCGGAGGGGGCGGGCAACTCCACTAGCTGGAGTGCCCTGGGGTGCTGTAACAAAGGGGGTAAGCCTTTGAGGCTCAACGCCAGGTGTTACAGTTCCTGCAGGGGGAGTGAGAAGCATCTCCACCCAGTACAGGCTTTGTTACTAGCCACAGAGTGACAAAGGCACTCTCCCCATGTGGCCAGCAACATGTCTGGTGTGTGGCAGGCTGCTAAAACTAGTCAGCCTACACGGGTAGTCGATTAAGGTTTCAGGGGGCACCTCTAGGGTGCCCTCTGGGGGTGTATGTTACAATAAAATGTACACTGGCATTAGTGTTTATTTATTGTGCTGAGAAGTTTGATACCAAACTGCACAGTTTCCAGTGTAGCCATTATGGTGCTGTGGAGTTTGTGCATGACAGACTCCCAGACCATATACTCTTATGGCTACCCTGCACTTACAATGTCTAAGGTTTTGCTTAGACACTGTAGGGGCATAGTGCTCATGCACTTATGCCCTCACCTATGGTATAGTGCACCCTGTCTTAGGGCTGTAAGGCCTGCTAGAGGGGTGACTTATCTATACCTGGGGGCAGTGTGAGGTTGGCATGGCACCCGGAGGGGAGTGCCATGTCGACTTAGTCTTTTTATCCCCACTAGCACACACAAGCTGGCAAGCAGTGTGTCTGTGCTGAGTGAGGGGTCCCCAGGGTGGCATAAGATATGCTGCACCCCTTAGAGACCTTCAGGGCATCAGGGCCCTTGGTACCAGAGGTACCAGTTACAAGGGACTTATCTGGATGCCGGGGTGTGCCAATTGTGGAAACAAAAGTACAGGTTTTGCCAGACCACTCTAAGGGCCAGATGTAGGAAAGGAAAATTTTGCGACTTGCAAATTGCGAGTCTGACCGACTCGCAAATTGCAACTTGCAAAATGGGATGCAGAAAGGTGTCTCAGACACCTTCTGCGACTCGCTATGGGGTCGCAAAGACCCACCTCAATAATATTAATGAGGTGGGTCGCAGTTTGCAACCCCATAGCGAGTCCCTGCAATCACAGGGATGGTGGCCTGCTGTAGTCAGCAGACCTCCATGTCTGTGACTGCTTTTTCAATAAAGCAATTTTTTTTTTCTTTTTGCAGCCCGTTTTCCTTAAAGGAAAACGAGTTGCAAAAAGAAAACACTTCCGAAACCATTTGGTTTAGTTTTTTTCAGAGTAGGCAGTGGTCCAGAGGACCACTGCCTGCTCTGAAAAAATATTTTTTTCGGCATTCACAAAGGGGAATGGGTCCTATGGGGACCCCTTCCCTTTTGCGAATGAGTTACCACCAGTGTGACACTGGTGGCAACTGCGAGTTGGTTTGCGACCGCATTTGCGGTCACAAAGCAACTCAGCATGGCGATGTGGTCGCAAATAGGAAGGGAAAACCCCTTCCTATTTGCGAGTCGCATCCCCAAATTGCGAGTCGGTACCGACTCGCAATTTGAGGATGAGCATCGCGTTCGGCCCGTTGCATGCCGCAAACTCTGTTTTTCACAGTTTGCGACATGCAAAAGGCTTCCTACATCTGGCCCTAAGTGGCCATTCACATTGTCCTCAAAAAAATATTTTTTTGCTAATCTCCCTCTTTATGTCACTAAGCCCTTCTTTCATTCACTTGAACAATTGACAGGAGATTTTATATGGCATGCTACGCGGTGTAGTGTTGCACTCACTAAGCTTTACCTTCTGCCTGATCAAGGGGGCTTGAGAGTCCCAAAGTTTGAGCATTAATATCTGGCCCCTCAGCTGCAGTGGTCGGCCGGATGCAGGTCAAGTCGCTAGCTGGATGACACTGTGACTGCATTCTCCCCATGGGAGTTAACACTTATACTACACTTTTTTCATACCTTTTCATCACTGTATTGCCCTGTTCTCATCTCATGTTGGTTTTGTGTCATTGCTTCTGAACAAACCTATTCCCTATTTGCTTGGAGATGCCATATGCTCCGACACTCCCGCTGCTTGGTACTCTTAGAGGGATGACGGTCACGTCCCTTGCTGGGTTGGGTGGTTGGCGTGAAGCAGAACTCCATAATCTTGGTGATCCGTATCAGGACAGCATTCTCCTTCTACTGGAGAAACTTATCACTGCAGGCAGGCATCATCCAGTTCAACTTCTTACCAAATGAATTGTGGTGCACTCAGGGGCAATTCAACAGGAACCCACAATGCACCTAGTGATTCAATATTTCCATGTCATGCGGATGGGTTTCTATCTAAGAATATGGTTTGCTAGTTCTTTACATAGACATCTTACTTCACTACATCACCACTGAGGCCAAGAGATGGGTCGTCTCTGTTTGGACAAAGAGTGGCGGAGCATGCTGGCATATGTAGCCTTTGTAAGCCATAATGTTCATATTAAATTAGATCAAAACTACATATTACCCATGGCCTACTTCACTCCAGACAAAATCAAACTCTACTTTCACCGTACAGATGCTGTTTAACCCCACTGCCTCTTGCCAGATGATAATTTCTTGCATAGGTTTTGGACATGCCCCACAATCTCCTACTACTGGCTGGGCATCACTACCCTCCTGGCCTGCTGCACAGGGATCCCCTCCCTAAAAACATCAGAGGTGTGTCTGTTGGGTATGCTCTGTTGCACAAAAAATTATAAAGTAACCATGAGATTCTTGGATCTGCCTCTTTTGCTAGCTAAACAATTGATTGCTCGCAGGTGGAATTAACCCACCCCTCCTCAACTTTCTGCCGGGACCCACTTCATTGGTACCTGGGGTCAGGCTCAGAGCACTGCTGTGTACCAGGAGAATATAAGGGTTTTGCATAAGTACCCTATCTCTGCTGGCTGGGACACTTTGCTCACTGAGCTATAGTGTTCCTTGAAGAATGATAACCTCCCTCCTTGATTTCACTATGTCTTATGTTCAAACTAGGTTCTTCATTTTCCACATTGGCACATTACTTTTTGAGTGATGATGCCCAACCCTTCATTTTAGTTAACATATATTTCTGTGCTCTGATATTGTACCAGTTATCTTTGTTTCCTGTTTAGGAATGGATTAGTTATTTTGTTTGAAGTTGAGATGTATTCTAACTTTGTTATTACTCTAGCAGCCCTAGGCACTCTAATATGAAGCCGTAGTCTGCATACTTCTATTATCTACTTTTCTGCACACCTCAGCTTTTTATGCTATGCTGTTAACCATCGTGTATTGTTTAAAGGCGCTGTTAACTGTATGATATACATGTAGTCTACATATTAAGCTGTATAAGTATAAAATGAAATAATAAACTATTGTTATAAAAATGTTCAAAAAAATTCAAAATTACTGTCAATAATATATTGCAAATACAACATTTAAAATGAGCATAACATGGGTTTGAGTCTTTTGCATTACACCTCTAGACCACATACACTGCAACCATAGCACACGCCACTTGAGATCACGGCATTTCCAGGCTGAAAAACAAAAGATCCAACCAGATTGCTTAAAAATTAACAATGAAAAACCTGGTGGTCATGCATTTCATGACTCCAGAAACTTAAGGTTACTTTTAAATGTTGAAAGCTGCGATCTATTGTACCTCCTGCAGCCTTCAGAATACTTTTAAAACACATTGGTTGCACACCTGCCATCTGGGGGCCACCACAGAAAGAGGAGCTTGTGCAGAACAAGCTCCGCAGTGTATTATGGGGTAATCCCAGGCCTATGCCCAGGCCTGGTGCTTTGAATAATAGTAGCTCTCTTGCTGTGTTAGGAGAGCCACAATCCATATTTGTTCTTTTTTTATGGGATGTCCTGATCCCATCCAGGGCACACAATGGGGGTTATTCTAACTTTGGAGGAGTGTTAATCCGTCCCAAAAGTGATGGTAAAGTGACGGATATACCACCAGCCGTATTACGAGTTCCATAGGATATAATGGACTCGTAATACGGCTGGTGGTAAATCCGTCACTTTTCCGTCACTTTTGGGACGGATTAACACCTCCTCCAAAGTTAGAATAACCCCCAATGTCTCTAATTGCCGGGGCAGTGTGAGTAGCCCCTTTTGACAATGTCCAGCCCGCTGCCCATGCTCCTTCCTTTATTGGTAGGGGAGCTGTCAGCAGTTTTACCTGTTCCTGTCCAGCAGGAGCAGCCTTTATTCATAGCTACTGCTCACACCAAGAGCAGTCAGTCTGGCTCCTAGGTCCCATGGTGAGACCCCCGACCCAGTCTTGGTCTTCAGGATCCCAGAGGTGGGTTCCTGTGCCATGTTTTGAGCTAACCAGCAGATCGTTTTTTGTTGTGTCATGATGAGGGCCCCTGGCTGCGATTGATGATATGGGCAGGAGAGCCCACACATTCCCTCTTCCAGTAAAATCGAGATGCAGTGCCCCCTGAGAACTGGGTATTCCAAAAGAATTCAGCCGAGTGCCATGTGCATGGCCTTCCTCGGGGAAGTCAAAATCTTTAGATGGGCATAACTTGGCCCTGGATGGGTAGATTTCAGAGTTCCTGTGCTCATTATGCTTTTCATGGTGAGCCCTAGCGACCTGGAGCCTTGCTGCAAAAGGTCTGAGCTCTGTGGGGAGGTGATTTCACTGGCCCTCTGCACCAGCCTTCTCCTCAGCTGTGCCCTCCACAGTACCTATGGCCTCCTGTTCCTCTTGCAGGGCATCTGTGGGGGCAGTGGAGTCCAAATCATATCACAATTGGTTCTCAGAGAATGTAACAAGGGCAGAATCACACTTTGTGTGTGCCTGTAAAAGACCCTTTGAAGTGTAATCAGTGTCTTCCCGCAGCTGCCCTTTCAGGAAGATTCACTCCTTATGCACCCTGGCCTTTTCTGCATTGTCTGGCTCCAATACGCATTTCCCAGTGGGAAAGCCATCACCAGTCCAGGCAGCTGGAACTTCTCAGAAACTTTAGGCCGAAAAATGCCAACTTTCAAAAAGTAGCATTTCTAAAGTAACAATTTAAATCTGACTTCAACATTAAAATAACTTTAAACTAAATTACAATTCAAAAGAATGGAAGAATTATTTTTTTAGCTGCCACCATTTTGAATTTAGCATTAAAAAATGTACAAATGTAGCCCACTTACACCCTATGGCAGCAGCCAGCCTTGCTCAAGTGAAAATCATTTTTTTTTCCACTTCAATGTTTAACATTCATTTCTACATACCTTTATTTTCAATATCTGCACCTTGCCTTTATCAGCAAAAAGGCTTGTATAGAGGTGACAAAAATATTTTAAAGGAAGATGTAAGTCTGTCAAAAAGGGGTACTTTGACAAGTCAAATTTGAAATTGTAAACTGCCACAGACAGGTTACCTGTGTACAGCTACCAGGCTGCATGACTATAATCTCCCACATGCGGTCTGTACTTTCCTGTGTGTGCACATGAGTTCATGTATAACCAGCCAAGTGCTTCTGACCCTAGAAGCATCAGAGCAGTCTTACCTTGAGGGATACACACTGGCAGTAAACATGCATACTCCAATTTACCATGAAATTACTTGGAGTGAGATTAAGATACTGAGAATCGGCTGCAATAAAGTTCCAAAAGCAAAATATCTGGGCTTACTATATGGCTGGAACCCATATACAACAATAACACAAATGTTAAGATATATATTTAGCAATTTTACATATTTATAAAATATTCCCCAAACATTAAAAAAAATATATATATTATGGACATTTAGGAAATAGATTAAGGAATTGAAGAAACCTTATTAATTTATTTGCATTGTTATTATATTTGTATTTTCAATACAAGGGCGCGTCAGGCAGGTTTTGGCTCTCATTATGACATTGGCAGTAAATACCGCTTACCGTCGCGTTGATGGCCTCCAACATACCGTTGCGGAGGCAAACATCTGTTCGCCACATAATGACACACACACACTAAACCAACAGAATACTGCCACAAACACATATCCGCCAAACCAAAGGTGAGTGGTAAGTAGGTAGTGGCAGTAAACCATTGGAGGTACACACCGGCACGGTCAGAACGGCCACCCAAATACAAAACAACACAACATTGGCCAAAACTAAAATCACGCACCTGACACAGACACCCACCTACACACAGCACTATAAAAACCACACCCACATTACCCACAACCCTTTATGAACACGAAAAATAGCCAAGAGATAGCCACATAAATCACAGCAACAACTACACACACCACAAACAACCATCCATCCATCACGCACCCCAAAGCCCACCACATAACTCAACACCCACTGCACAACACACACCACACAACACCTATGTCCCCACAGAGACACCCCTATTTCACAGATGAGGAGTTGCAGGAGGAAATAGTCAGGGTAAATCCACAGTTGTTTGGAGCACAGGTACAGCAAATCTCCATTGCCAGGCAGATAGAGCTATGGTGGAGAATCATGGACAGGGTGAACGGCGTGGGACAGCATCCAAGAACAAGGACTGACATCAGGAAGAGGTGGAATGACCTACAGGGGAAGGTACATTCAATAGCAGCAAAGCACCAGCTCACCATCAAGAGGACTGGCGGTGGACCCCCGACTCCTCACCCACAGATGACAGCATGGGAGGAGCTAGTCTTGGCAATACTGCATCCTGAGGGACTCACTTGAGTAACCGGAGGACTGGAAACTGGTGAGTCAATATTTACCAACTATCCCCCCACATACCTGCATGCCACCACCATCCCTCACCCTGGCACCCATCACTTCACTCCATCCCATATAGTGCACCACCACAATTGACTAACCTGAATGACAAGCCCTGCATGCCATACCACTTGCATGAACATCCCTCCCAGCCCTGCATGTACACCTACCACCAATGCACGAACAGCATGGAGAACTAACAATCCAACAATACATCACCATACACAAACAAAGGTGGCAGGGCAAAAGCAACAATATAGTGGAAGCTAGGGATGTAGAAAATGTCACAGCCATGTAGCATAATACACCACTTACATCCACACAGGTACAACAGCCAATCTCAGCAGTGAGGAGGTGCCACAGCTACCCAGTCCCCCAACAGAAGATGTCCCGAGTGATGACAGTAACTCTGGAATTCCGGATTTGGATGAACTACCTGGCCCATCAGGGACCACTAGTCAGTTAGCTACCCCAGTCTACTACAGAGCCTTCCCCCTCAGTATTCAACATCAAGGCAGTCACACCTCTGTCACCAGGACACGTCAATCAGCAGTGTGCCCACTTGTACAGGGGCCCCAGTCCAAACCTCACAGCCAAGACAATTAGGGTCCTGGGGTCAGTGGCAGTGGGCAGTGGACACAGGCACAGGAGGACAGGGACACACGGAGGACAGCAGTGCGCCAGGGGGAGAAAAGGCCCAGGGAACCGACTGTCCAGGAGGGACTCACCAATGTCCTGGGGTCCTACCAACAATCCCAGGACAAGATGGGTCAGATTTTAAACATCATGTAGGGGAACCAGAGGCTGCAGGAGGTACATCACCTGGAGATCAGGAAAGATTTACAGGCCCTCAACACCACCATGGTCTCCATAGCAGGGGTGCTGGCTGATATGGCTAGCATCATGAGGGACTACACAGCACACCAGCAGGTCCCTTCCACTAGCCAGTCAACTGAACATCCCTTCACATCTGCTGAAGCTAGTGGACAGGAGGCCCTGCCACAGGACCCACAAGTCACCAGCACCCATCCCCCTGCAGAAGGTGAACCACCCCGCGAATGGTCCCTGCAACCCAGACAGACACCAGAGACACTTGCCAAGACCACTGCAAGGAAATGAGACCCTCCTGAATGTCCCCCTTGTGTTCCACTGTGTCACCATGTCCACTTTGAACTGCCATTGCTCTCCTTCCTATGGCCCCTTGGACACTGGACCTGTGCTACAAACAAATTGGATCAATACCCTGGACTTACCTCTACCATCACTCAATCCCATTGCACCATTCCATCTATATATTTCACTACAATTAACACCCTTGAACACAACGTGAGTGATAGTGCCTAATGTGATGAAAATGTGCAATATTATTAACAATTTCATCTTGTGCAATTGTCCTGAACTTTGTGATTTCATACAAATAATGGCCTGTAGCTGTCTGTAGTCATCACATCAGTATACAGTTGTAACCACACCAACATCTGCAAAATGAGAAGGCATAGGTGACAGTCAGTTGAGCTGCAAAGGAAGTGACTGTCATCATGCTACAGCCACACTGAAAATATAAATATTCAGAGGAATGGTCTGTTCCATTGTCTTACATGTGTGTCAATGGAAGTACTGCTGTATGACTGATGTCCTGTTGTCTACATCCTCTTCCTCTTCCTCTGCCTCCTCATCCTCACTGTCCTGAGGGTCCACTACTGCCACAGGAGCATTCTCACCCTCCTCCTCCTGCAGATAGGGCACATGTCGTCTGATGGCCAGGTTGTGCAGCATGCAACATACAAAAACTATGTGGCAGACCCTCTCAGGGGAGTAGCGTTGGGTTCCACCTGTCAGATGGAAGCATCTGAACCTAGCCTTCAGCAGGCCAATGGTTCACTCAATTATCCTTGTGGTTCCCCCATGAGCATCATTATACCTACTCTCAGCCCCTATCCTGGCATTCCTCACAGGGGTCAAGAGCCACAACAGCTTTGGGTAGCCGGAGTCACCTGCAAGAATTGAGGTACAAACATTAGCCTTGTGCAATGGTATGGGGGATGGCTCCTGAAGGCATGCACTGACATGCATTGGGTGGGGACTTAGGCTCACCTAATAGCCACACCCTATGCCTCTGTAGTTATGCCATTACAATTGGGAGCTGCTATTCCTCAAAACGAAGGTGTCATGCACTGAACCAGGGTACTTGGCAGTGACGTGGGAGATGTACTGGTCACCAAGGCACATCATTTGCACGTTGAGTGAGTGGAAACTCTAACGATTTCTGAACACCTGTTCATTGTGCCAGGGGGGGTACAAATGCAGTATGTGTTCCGTTATTGCCCCAATAAAATTTGTAATATCTCCCATTGTATAGAATCCAGCCTTCACAGTGGCCAAATCTTCCACTTGTGGGAAAGCGATGTTGCTGCACATGTGTTTGAGCAAGGAAGACAAAACCCTTGCCAGCACTATTGAGAACATTTGCTGTGACATTCCTGCTGCCAAGCTCACTGTCACTTGGAAAGAGCAAGGAAATGGAGCACAGACAGAACTTGCACAAGAGGGGAATACCAGTTGGATGACGGTTAGCTGATATCAGATCAGGCTCGAATTGAGCACACAGCTCTGTGATTGTTGTCCTGTCCAGTCTATAGGTGAGTATTATGTGCCTGCCCTCCAGTGTAACCAAGTCCACAAGGGGTCTGTACACGGGGTCTTGCCTCCTCGTCCTATTCCTCTGCAGTGGTAGGTACCTAAGGGAGTGACAAACTGAACAATGGAACCACCACCTCAGTGTAACTGAGCTTGTATGTAATTGGACAATGTAAATGGCAATGTATGCACAATTGACAGCAATAACGCAGTTTTCAATATCAGAATGTTGACCAGCACCATAAAATGGCAACCGCCTGTCCTGTATGTCAGGACAGGTGGAAGTGATGTAACTCCGCCGGCGTTTGGCGCCATGGAGGAAGGCGGTCTTGCACAGCCGGCCTATTCCTCATTGGCGTACGTGGAGCTCTATGGTGTACAGTGTCCAATGAGGATCATCGGCGGCGGTGACAGTGTACACCGCCGTGGACACGACCACCATTTTCTGTCTATACCCTCAGTTGATTCCTGACTTTTCACAGGACAACACCTCCACTGCATGTGCTGCTGTGACCTGAGTCTGGAACCTACCACGGCCCGTGTGACAGGGGAAAGGGCCCCTGCCTTCAGTTCAGAGGAGTTGGAGCACCTGGTGGATGGGGTCCTACCCCTGTATGGATGGACAGCTGTATGGGTTCTCCAGACCAACAGGTGAGTACACCATGGGGACGATGCATGCGACAAGGTTGCATGGAGATGTGTGTGCTGGCAGTGTTTATTTTGGGTGGGGGGTATGTCTGGTGGTAGCGTACATGCAGGGCTCCGGGTGATGTGTGTGCCATTTGAGGGGAAATGGTATTTGTGGGCCAAATGTGTAACAGACTGGATTGTATGGTTAATGGTGTCCTCCTGTCTGTATTTCCTCTGCAGGTCAGTGCCCATCAGATAAAGGGATTGTGGCATGCCATCGCCAAGGGCGTGAGGACCCTTGGGGTTTATATCTGGCGGTGCACCTACTGCAGGAAAAAGTGGGAAGACCTGAGACACTGAGCCCGGAAGACCACAGAGTCCCAGCTGGGTATTGCCTCCCAACAAGGGAGGGGTGCCTGTCAGAACCTGCCCCCCCCAGATGGCCCGCATACTGACAATGGCCTACCCAGAGCTGGATGGGTGCTTGAGGGCAGCACAGCAGCCACAAGGGGGTGAGTACAGTGTGTGTAACAACCATCTTGGTTGCCTGGCATGAGATCCTGGTGGTGGGGTTCACTTAGTGGGTGCCCCTAAATGCCATCTCAGACATTGCTGTATGGCCTAGCTCAGGGTTAATGGGTGCATGGAAAAAGCTTGTTAACTGGCTAGGTGGCATTCCATGTCAGACAGGACTTTGTAGGATGCAGGAGGGGTGCAGATGGTGGTGGTTGGCTCTCATCTTGCTGTGGTACCTAGCCAATTGAATGCCAGTGTGGTGCAAAGTGCTCAATCTTGATCCCTGTGTCCGATGCTAATGTGTATGCCATCTGTGGTATTTGTGCTGTAATTGACTGAGTTTTCCCTTTCTCTCCCCCCCATTTTATTCTGTTATCGTGTCCATATGTGCATTAGCATCATCTGGCACAGGAGCAAGGGCACCAGCGACTGAGGGAGCTGCATCCCACAGGACCCAGGAGGCCGAGGGGACCAGTGGGACAGAGGGTGAGGGGAGCACTATGGCAAGGACAGGAGGTTACAACACTGACTCTGATTCATCATCCGATGGAAGCTCCCTGGTGGTGGTGGACACCTGTGGAACCACCTCATCTACAGGTACAGCCGCCACCTCCCGTACCAGCACCATCCTCGCAGTAGCCCACCCCTGATTTGCCCGTGCCGGCTCATCCAGGAGGGTGGGCGTCTCATTTGCCTAAAGCACCTCAGGCCTTGCCCCAGTGAGCCCTGCTGCCCTCAGTGAGGAGGCTATTGACCTCCTGAGATCCATCTCTGTACGGCAGTCAACCATTGTGAATCCCATCCAGAGGCTGGCATCCCAGATGCGTCAAAGCAATGCCTACCTGGAGGTCATCCATGGTGGGTTGGTGGCCCTACAGAGATCGTTTCAGGCTCTGGCCTCCTCTCTGATGGCAGCCAGTGTCCCTGTTCCTAGAGTCACCCCTCCAACTACCACTTCCCAGTCCCAGTCTCCTCAACCCCAACCCATCCCAATTTCACATACAGACAAGTATGCATACAAAACATCACACAAGAGTGGCACAGAAAAGCACAGGCAGCACACTTCAGGACACAAGCACTCACAAAAACAACAGAAAGTTGCACACACAACAACAACTACTGCCTCCAGTGTCTCCCCCTCCTCCTCCTGGTCCTCCTCCATCACAGTCACATCCGCACTCACACTTGCATGCACTGCATCAACAACCACCACCACCATCACCACATCATGCAGCACACACACCTCACTTGCAAACACCTCCACAACATCCATCTCCCACCTTGTCTGCCACCCCTCCTAAGAGCCACAAAGGCTCTCACTCAGACACCCAACAGCCATCCACCTCACACATGCACACTGTCTATGCACCTGCACCCAAGTCCAGCAGACATACATCTCCTACAACCATCCCTCCTCTGACATCCCGCCCCAACCTTCCTAAGAAGCTTTTCCTTGCGCAACTTGACCTCTTCCCTCCCTCTCCACCCGCCCATCCTGCCTGTAAGAGCAGGGTCCCAACGACCCAGCCGAGCACCTCAGCCAAACAGTCTGCTACTGCTCCCACCAAAACATCAGCTGCTGGCACAAAGAGGCCCCTGAGTGTGACGGCAGCCACTCCTAGAAATCTCAGTCAAAAGACTGCGTTGTACAAAATGACCATGTGTCCAGAGCAGCCAGATGGTGATAAATGGTCAGAGTTACAATAGGATGTTCGAATGTAACAATAAGTCCATACAGCAAAACAACCAACATTTGTTTCGTCTTCAAGACTTTGTCAAGGCTTCAGATGTATATAAAACATTATGGGTGTCATTCCAAGCTTGGCGGGCGGCGGGAGCCGCCCGCCAAGCGGGAACCGCCAGAAGACCGTACCGCGGTCAAAAGACCGCGGCGGTCATTCTGGGTTTCCCACTGGGCTGGCGGGCGACCGCCAAAAGGCCGCCCGCCAGCCCAGCGGGAAACACCCTTCCAGAGTGGAAGGGGTGCGACGGGTGCAGTAGCACCCGTCGCGAATTTCAGTGTCTGCTAAGCAGACACTGAAATTCTAAGTGGGGCCCTCTTACGGGGGCCCCTGCAGTGCCCATGCCATTGGCATGGGCACTGCAGGGGCCCCCAGGGGCCCCACAACACCCCATACCGCCATCCTGTTCCTGGCGGCTGAAACCGCCAGGAACAGGATGGCGGAATGGGGGTCGGAATCCCCATGGCGGCGCAGCAAGCTGCGCCGCCATGGAGGATTCCCCTGGGCAGCGGAAAGTCGGCGGTACACCGCCGACTTTCCGTTTCTGGCCGCGGCTGTACCGCCGCGGTCAGAATGCCCAAAGGAGCACCGCCAGCCTGTTGGCGGTGCTCCCGCGGACCACAGCCCTGGCGGTATTTACCGCCAGGGTCAGAATCAGGCCCTATATGTAAACACGAAAGGTACATAGATCAAGCTGCTGGTAGTCATGAGTCCTTGGGAGAAATCAAATAGTATAGGCAAATGATGGCCATGATAAGCCTCAAGTATTTGTGGAGCGAATAAACCCGTGCCATGCGCGTCGGGGTTTTGGCAGAGTGCTCTGGACACATGGTCATTTTGTACAACGCAGTCTTTTGATTGAGATTTCTACTTTCTACATGCACTTATAATAAATATCTACACATCATCTTCCAAGAAGGAACTTTCTATTTATTCTTGAACATTATCAGGATCAGGATTCATGCTATTGGTGTGCCCTGGCCACTCTTCTTTCAATGTCAGGAGTCAAGTTGGGCCTTGGACTGTGCCCTGTGGCCATGTGGCCCTTTTGTACTTCGGACTGGCCATTGGCCCCATCTGGACATTGACGCCTGCATTTACATTTAATTTTACATTATGGTGGCTGTTGGCAGCAAATTACAGTGTTTGTACATTCTAATTGTTGTCCTTGCATTATTCTAACGTGGGTCATGTGACATTCGTTTTACTCTGCAGCTGGTACTGTGTATGGTGTGTGTGTGAGTGAATGGTGTGTGTTATGTGTGTGTGTGTCACTCTCCTTTTCCTCCCTCCCTTGTGTGCTAGGCAGCTGTACTCACCATCATCGTCTTCCTCAGCGTTGGTGTTTCAGGACGGCCATGGAGTGGTACAGCATCGGGAAAATTTGGAGTTCTGGTTCCATGGCGGCAGCGGAATCCTCTGTGTCCCTGATGGTGAGTCTTTTGTCTTCTGTGAAGTGTTTCCACAAGGCTTTTGAGGTCACGTTAACAGTCACCACCAATGTCATAATGACCACCTATGTCTATGTGCCACATTTGGGACCATATTTGTAGATTCACCGAAAATACAATCTCATAATTGGATGACAGAAAGCTGGAAGACATTTACCAACAAAGAGAAGCTGGCATTTGGTAACAAAATCTGTTTTCAGGAAATTGGAAACTGGTCTTAGGGGACACATTTATAACATTTCCATAATACATTTAAAGATGATCCTTGACTCATCATTTACGCTCAATTTGAGCAATTATCACTAATGTTTTCCTAGTAGGCTCTTGCTTGTATTGTTGTTAATTCCCAAATTAATTGGAGGCAATAAGTGGAGACGTTTCATCTACGTTTATAAATGCCTCCAAGTTCTAAAGCTATTTAACCCATTTGTTTCAAAATCATGGTCCACAATTCACACGCTGGCCCAGTTTTCCTAAACTTTAAGCACCTTCCTCAAGCCCTAAATGGAAGGTGACCTTTAGAATGCAGACTTCGATATTTTGGGATTATTTCATGTATGTCTAGTTAAAAACTACTTAGATAAAAGTTACTTTCAAGGTGAACTATAAAGTGTACTATTAGGCCCCATTTTGTCAACATTTTCTTGAGGGCGGACCCCCTGCAAACCCTCCTAGGCAGTATCTGGCGAGCCTTTTCGTGACGTTTGAGACCTGTTTCACAGCGGGATGTATTTCACTTTGTCTGGATACTCCCATGCTATGTGTTAACAGTCTAAATTCTATGGGTAAGAATTGTCCCAGAATCAAACATCTCATCATTTTTCATGCAGTTAGAATAATGACATTTTCTGACAGGTCACTCCAGTAAGTTATATTATGAGGTGGATAATACCTCCTTGTGAAAGTTAGCAATCATTTTACTTCACACTAAGATTAACGCAGATTGTTAAAAAACAGTTTCTTGGTTTGTCAAGCGATAATTTGTACCTAAACGTTTGACAGAATAAACATGAATTAGGTGGCGTGTGAATTAATCATTAAATGTAATCTTTAAACTTAAGTCCAAGGCAAATACACTACAGAGAGGATAGTAGCCTTTTAAAATGAATTTGGCTTAGCAGATGCTTGTTAAAGAAATCTGCTGCCTTCACCTCTTTGCATGTTTTACTTTTTATGTTCCAAAGCAGGATATGCTGCTGGAATCCAAAAACACACTGCACTAAAACAGTTTTCTCTCCCGTAGACACTGTGCACTGATTCAGACAGCCTTTCAGAAATCCACAACAGAGTTATGTCAGAAGTATATGGTTTAAAACTGTGGAATTGTACGCTATGTAGACATATAATTGTGCAATAGTAAAACCTATGCAGGGGTAGGTAAACAGAGAATCAAGGAGTGGTGAGCCTCCAGAGTTTCTGGGCGCCCACAAACTTCTCAGTTTGTTGCAACTCACAAACCTCTCTTCGACCTGTTTCCTCTCAGCAAAAAGATGGAGTAAATCTCTTTCCAGATTGACAAGAGTAACTGAACATGCTCAAACTTTTGATGATAGTCCCGAAAAAATTCCCCGTTGGGTGGGTGAAGGAATTTGCTTCCCCGGGAGGCCACATTTTCCCAATGTGGAATTACATCCTGAGTTATTGGTGGAAGTACAAGGTGCCTCTTAAATTCCAGACTCAGGGCCTGCTTAAGAGTTTGGCAGACGAGTTACTCTGTCACAAACATGAGAGACATCCCGCCCATCTTACTACAAGCACATTATATCCAGGGTTGGACACTCCACTATGGCGGAGGAGAGTCACCTGGCTGCTGAAAGTAGAAAAATAAAGGGATAGTAAAAGTAAAGTATTTTATCATCTCTTTATTTTTCTCCTTTTGTAGGGCGGGGTCCACATCTTCCACGTCGACAAGTGGAGCAGGACTGGTGGTGCGCTTCTAACTTCACATGTCAGTTTGGCTGGCTATCTGAGGTCGGCTAAACGGATATGCGCACTTAGAACTCTCCACCAGGCTGCATTTTACCGCCAGGTGGAGACCAAGCACAGTGTCCCACTCCCTCGATGAGCAGAATTTCTGCTCTGTCAGGCCAGTATCAACACTTCTTTCATGCTGTATGACAGCATGAGAGAAGCATCGGGATTGGTTTGAGAGAGACGAAGAAGAGGAGAGGCAGCTGGAGCATGAGCGGCAGAACACAGAGGCGGTAGGTACGTTTATTTTTGTTCTTACCGGCCTCCCGCTCCACACACTGCCCCCTCCCCTTTCTAGCAGCAGCCAAAACTGATTATATCCTGTGGCACTTGTAATAAAGAGGACAGTATATCAGTCACATTTGTGAGAGTGTATCAATCAGCTATACTCTAAATGAAGTCCATAGTATTGTGAAAGTTTGTGAATTCACTGAAGGCAAAAGGTTACACTCGTTCAGTTGCCTATGGGCGCAATTCTATGGCTTTTCTTGGTAAATTGGACAAAGCAATGTAATCAATCCATGTTCATAAAAGTGGAAAGTAGGCACCGAATGGTTAAACAAGTGCTTTCACGATCTAGGTGTTAGATCAGTAAATTGCAGACTGAGGAATGACCATTTTTTTTTCTTAACAAATCTAGCTCCATGACTTATTATTCCTGTCTTCGATTGGCTGACTTCAACATGTATAAAGAACTTGAGATAATATTGAGGAAAGATCATGTTCATTATCCTCAGACCATTAACCTGACCTTCAAACATGAAGTATATGATAAATCTAACGTCATTAAAAATGAACCAGTCCAAATCATTAGGTTCACCAAAATAAAACCGAACAGTGAACAAATAGATATACTGGAGCACCTTTTCACTTTACATAGGAATGAGGTCCTGTGGACTCACTAATCGTAATGGCCCCAGGGGGTTGTGGTCTCTGGGATGAACGAGCCTCTGAGGAGGAGCCCTGTGTATGCCTCCTCCCCACTTGAAAAGGATGAATGGATAAGGGTTTGTGTTGCTTCCTCAGGCCCTGGCCCACCACAGGGAGATTTTCCTGAAAGGATGGTAGAGCACTACATACTTGTTTCTTTGTTTTGATCTGCAATTCTTTGAGACTGAATATCTAATTTTCTTCATTTATTGCTTGTTTTGCCACCAGGGGTGTTTTCAACAGGCCTCCTGTCTTCTAAAAGGGGTGCACTCTGCGGAACTCTGGATTTACTGGCTCCCCCTGCCAACCTAAACCTCTGCCAGGCTCTACAAGGCTCCTGCTTATTCTTTAGCATTGGGATTATAACAATCTTCAAGGGTTGCCGAAAGAGCCCTCTCATTCTTGGGCCAAATTCAACATAACAAAAAAATATGACTTGTGCGGGATGGATACAACAATTTGATCAGTCAACAATAATACTTCAATTATTATTGGACTTTGAATTATACTATCCTTTAAGCTTCATATTTATGTTACTTAACACAAAAACCTTCAAGGCAGTGAAGTCAGATTTACTCAGTTTCTTAATCAAGAACCACAATTGTTGGTGCTTATATAAACAGTGTACAAAGAAGACAAAACACATCCAAATTATAGGATACAGACTCCTCATGTCAATTCATAAGTACTATTGGAGCTCTAATGTATTCCTTTTATGTCTAGATCCATCCCAGCGTAGTCCAGTAAACCAGATATCCAAAGTCCATATGTCTTATATTCAGTATGGTTAGGCTGGTTGTATTAACTTTACATATTCTTTCTCTTTTGAAAGAGTCCTTGTGGATAAAAGTTGATGCATTGCAGCATTTTCTTTCAGGCCTTATTAGAATAACAGGAGGAGTTTGACCCTTGTGCTCTATTTGGCGAATGGACTCTCATGGGAGTGACAAACCAATCACTGATAGGACTACTCACAACCTCCTTTCTATGTGTCCCTAGATGGGCTACAGCTGCAAAACTGAGCACCAGAGCTCATGCTTCTCTTGGTGTCGTAAATACACCAGTTACTTCATGCTTGTTCCTTGAGGCTTAGGGCCTCATTACGAGTTTGGTCACACAACTAAGCCCGCCAAAATCCAGTCAAACTTCTGACACTACCAGGACACTGGAGGGCGGGAAAGAGGCAGTTCCACCACCAGCACCTCCAGCCCACCAAAAAACCTCCAATCATATTATAATCCACAAATCACAATAGCGGTTCTTCCATGTCGGAAAACCAATGGCGGTCCAAACCGCTGCGGTCACATCGGTAAAACAAGCACTCATCCCACCCTGCACAACACACACAACACACAAATTAGTACCCCACACAATAGACAGCAACCGTCACCTATTCACATCACAGTAACAACATCTCATCAAAAAAGCATTTTCCTTTCCATTTCTTCTACCTCACCATCAAGTCCACCACTACCATGTCCCCACGAAACATCCATGTTTCACTGATGATGAGTTGGGGGTCATGGTGGATGAAATTGTCAGAGTAGAGCCACATCTATTTGGAGCATAAGTAAAGCAAACATCTAATGCTTGGAAAATCAAGTTTTGGCAAAGGATATTCAACAGGGTAAATTCTGTAGGCAGCCATCGACACACAAGGGAGGACAACGGGAAGAGGTGGAACAACCTCAGGGGAAGGTACGTTCTATGGCCGGCAGGCACCAGCTGGCAGTCCTCAAGACTGACTGTGGGCCCCAACCTCCTCCCCCAACTTTCACTTCATCGGAGGAGAAGGTCTTGGACATCCTGCATCCTGAGAGCCTGACAGGAATACTTGGGGGAGTGGAGTCTAGTGAGTCACAAAACCATTAATGTCACCAAAGAGTTTTGTCTTGTACGCACACTGATCACCTTTGGCCACCACAATATCCAACCCACCCACCACCCCTGTGGCCAAATGTCAACTTAACTCACCTGAGCACACATTGTCTGTATATGGCATGAGGAGTAAAGGGACTGACAGCACTCCAACTCCTACCAGGCACTGTTCCACCTTTAAGAAAACTAGAACAGTGTACTTCAAGCAAAATAGACTTGCATGTGAAACTATCAATCAATTCAATATACCTGTATGTACCACTATTGTACAGTAATAACCTCAATGCTACTGACTATTAGAAGAGACACATTGCTATATCTGTGTTCCCAATAAACTGGCCATTATAATTGCCATCCAAACAATGGCATGTACTCACCTGGTGGGGAAAACTATAGGAGGCTGGATGTGCTTGCAGTACACCCATATAGAGGCCTAGGTAAATGTTAACTGCCATACTGATGACCAGCTCTGTCACGATAGTACATTTTGCAGCTGTTAGTTGACTCAATGATGCTATACACCTTACTAGGAGATAACTTTACAATGTCATGTCTTTACTCAGACAAGATATGTGTCAATGAACATTCATCTAACCACAAAGATACTCGAAGATCTTGGAGCATGGTGTATGCAATTGGAAATCACTGTATCCGACATAGCTTTAACCCAGATTTGGAAACAGGTATCATTGACATATCAGGGGATCACGTAAAGGCTTTGTATGCATGTCACATAGCAGGTCTAGCAGTCAAACGTTGATATCACCTGCTGCATTACTTTCAAAAACAGTGTGTTCCACTTCTCCTACAGGTAACATTGCATTGTCACCATGGAGAGGACATCAGAGACTGCTGCTACCCCTCTGGATGAAGGTCCCAGTGAGGAAAACACCCCTGGATGTGTGGACATTGATGACGAAGCTGGCCCATCTCGGATACATGGTCAGTCAATAACTGTAAGCCTCACCCTACCCATATCAACTCCTCCCAGCCCTGTTGCATCAACATCACAGGCAACCATTCACCCCGAAACCTGTATCCCAAGACCAGTGGCTTGCATCTTGTGACCCCCAGTACAGGTACCTGAATTTCCTGTTGTGTACCCAGACAATGATGGACCTGCCACCAGTAGGAGTGGGTGAACTGTGCCAGGGGCAAAGGCATGTGGGGGTAGGGTGTGGGGAGGGAAGGTGTGGGCCAGAGGATGGAGGCTCTGAGGGACACAACTGGCCAGGACACCATCACTCAAGTCTTGGGAACTTACCAACAATCCCAAGGTGTGATGGGCCATGGTCTTACCATGACGGGAGAGATCAGACAGCTACAGAGGCAAGGAAGAACCACCAGGAAGTCATGGAGCAGTGGGAGGCCCAAAATGCCCCCTTGGCTTCCATTGCAGGGGTGCTGAGAGACATGAATACCACCCTGAGTAGGTTTTGTACCCAACATCTGGCCCCCTTCTCTGGCAATGAAACATCAAGCCCTTCTACATCTGTGGCAACTAGTAGAATAGATGCCCTGCCAGGGGAAGGGTATGCCTCAGACACCCTAGCCTCTATAGTTAAAGAACCCCGCATAAACATGGACGTCCCCCCAAACATCTAGGAGGAGCAGACGCCATGACCAAAAACCACTGCCAAGAAGTGGACCTCTACTGATTGGTACCCCTTGTGTGGCACATATATACCCTGTTGACTGTTCTGAGACCTATCTCCTTTATCCTATGGTACAAGGAAACTGGACCTGTGTCCCCAAATGTTCTAGCAGCTATCCTGATGATTTCATTCACCATGGCTGAACCCTTCACTGTTTACTTTGTGTTCTGTTATGTTTTGTTTTGTTTCAATTCACTAATTTTGCTGTGTACTCCTCAATGAATATCACGTAAACACAGATCATGTGTTAGAGTCTTTTATTAACCATATACAACTGTCATGTATAACACCTCTTGCACCAAAAAGTTGCTCTCAATTGTAAAACATTTGTAATGTTCTACATGCACGTACTGTATACCCAGGCTAGATTTTGCATTGCCTAATGATAGACATAACTCAAATCATATGTAATTCACTTTCCCACAAATAGGTTGGGAGAATGCCAAGGATCACAAAGTGAAGTACTGCTGCTAACTTCAGAGTTACAGCATAGGTGTCATGCACTATCCAACACACAGATGTCTGAAGTTAGGAACATGTCAGTTTTACACTATCCCAGGAGGCAACCATATTGTTTCAATGTATCTCCAGCTAAAGCCCTATCACATACCGACACCATTGCTTCCAAATGACTATAACCCATGAAAAAGAAAGAGGTCAGTACAAATTTCCCCAGTCATGGAACATTCCAACTTACCATAGTCAGTTATCTGCAGGCTTGACACTCACCTATGTCAGTCTTCAGACACATGCACATTGGTCTGCAATGAGGAAACACACTGACAGCTACATACAGGTATGTTTTTACCAATACAAACCATTATGATGTTAGAGGGTATGAATACCATATGATGACATGTTTCTGAAACAAATGAACACACACATGGTACCACTGGCCCCACATCTAATGCCAAACAAGTCTCTAGTGTGGAATAGGACGCCACCATCCCACTGCCCTGACAGTCTGGGCATAGAACTCACACACAACAAATCACAAGCCTGACAGTACCTGGTTCAGTCCATGACCATCTCTTTTGTCAGTCCGCAAATCTCATCTGCCTGTGACAATGTCTGGTATTACCAAAATGAGAATGAGCCTGTTCACTTAATCTACATTTTGCAAATGCCAAACATAAAGTATAGGGTATATTGATACATAAACATTATGCAGCCAATGCATATATACACATGTAACTCTGATTGTGCATTGTGAAAAACTTAGACCATGTTGATCAAATGGCCGGACACTACACCATGTAACAATTTGCATGCACAACTAAGTCATGTGCTTTGGCTCTACTGATTACTTCTCCAATGGTCATACTAAAGCCCTTATCAAGCATTCCTAACCTCACCAATTTCCCCACTTATTAACTCTGATTACATCTAACGCCTAAAGTCAGGTGAAGTACTGATTGATTAGATCAGCCCTGATGTCTCCAGCTTCATCCTCATCATACTCATCTTCACTTGGCAAATCTGCATTCTCGACCTCTAAGGGTGAAGTTGTGGAGCATGCAGCAGGCAACAATAATTTTGGATACGTTGGTGGGTGAGTAGAGGAAGGCTCCTCCAGACTTATTGATGCAGCAGAATCTTGCCTTCAGGAGCCCACAAGTCCCCTCCACGACACGCCTTGTCCTTCCGTGGGCCTCATTGAAGCGTACTTGACCTGGCATGGCTGGGTACCTCACTGGTGTCAACAACCAGGGACAGTTTGGGTAGCCAGAGCCCCCTTAAATGAATGGTTACAACAAGCCAAGCATAAATCTTGGACATCCACATATCTGGTAGCAGATATAAGTTACAGACACACATGACATATGTGACTTATCAATCAGCCATGCCCTCTCTGGGTATTGTTATCATTAGTGGGATATTGCTGTTCTGCATGATGAAGGAATCATGGACTGACCCAGGGTACCGTGCACAAACTTGTGAAATGTAGAAGTTAGCCGAACAGACCACATAAACATTAACGGAGTGGAAGTTTTTCTCTTCTTATACACCTGTTCATTGGCATTAGGAGGAACCAAGGCTAAATGGGTGTCATCTATGACTCCAACCATATGTGGAATGTGTCCCAAGGCTTGGAAAGTAGCCTTTACAGGGGCCAAATCTTCACTTTGTACAGCCTTCAAGACCAGACTGAACATGGGCTGAGGCATCCCTGTAGTTAGGGCCAATGTATTTTGAAAGGAGCCTGTGGCCAGGAAGTACAGCACTGACATTACAAGGGGAGGTGTGGTATCGAGATTCCGAATGGCAGGCATCAGATTTGTCTCCAACTGACAACAGAGATCCATGATTGCATGCTTATCCAGGTGATAGATCTGAATCACATTTCGCTCCTCCATGGTCTGCAGGTCTGCTAGTAGACGGTACACTGGAGGATGTCTTGCTCTTCTCATGCCAGGGTAGCCATGTGGGAGAAAAGCAGTATGTATTAGTATGATTCAATCTGTATAGCATTAGTATGGTCACACCTATGTCACACGTGATGGTTAATATTTAAACTTGAAACTGTACATACCCAGCACATGCCTTACACAGCACATACCGAGGCAAATAATAGCTTATAACTTCCTTCACATTCCCTAACCCCTATCATTTTTAAAAATGTAGAAACATGTCACTAACAATCTATGTGATATTAACTTTCTTTACACGTTGCACATATTTGGTACATCTATACCATTTTCAGATTGTCATCACTCTGCTGATAATACTATTACATGTATACAACTCAGGATACTACACTTTTAAATCCTGTACACGATACATGCACATTTTGACATGTTCGCTTATAGCCAGCAGTGAACACAATGTCGTAGATATGTTTCACAGCTTGTGACACAGCTTAAAAACATTTTTCATTCAGATATCAGCCTTAAAATGGCAGCTGCCTGACCTACTGTACTGGACATTAGAAAGTGACCTAACTCCACCGGCGGATGTCATTATGGCGGTAGGCGGATAAAACTGCGGTGGACATTGCCATTGGAATACATTGCTGCCTTTGGCGGTCTTGAGCCAATGACGATGTCCGCTGGCGATCTTGTACATAGCTGACGTGACCACCATCTCATACTTCATCTCTCACTTGACTCCTGCCACTGCTGCCAGCAAGACATCCCCAACCTGAGCTGTTGTGCATTGCCTCCGGGATCAATCATGCCATGTCCTGCAGGTGATAGGGCCCCTGCCTTCTTGGCAGAAGAGCTGGACAAGCTTGTGGAGGAGGTCCTACCCCTGTATGTTCAGCCCTATGGTGTACCAGAGGAGCAGGTAAGTGCAATGCAATACCAAAGTAATAATTCTTGAGTGTAAGTTGATGTGCAGGAAATGGGTTTGAAGGAATGATTGAGGTAATATGCGTGGGTAGATTGACATGTGCACATGTGCATGGAAAGATTTGAGTCCTGAGACATAATAGAGAGTGTGTGATGTGTGTACCCTGGTGGTATTAAACATATTTGGACAGATATATCATATTTAAAGATATGCTTGTGGTCTGGTCATATGTTTCAAGCTGACACCTGGTGCTGGACATGCATGTTGTATGCCTCTCTCAACGTCATACATGGACTGACTGCAGATGGTCATTGAAGGGGATGTTTTAGGCAGTCTGTGTATGCCTGCTTGCATTGTCACCCGGCTGGTTTTGGTATAGTGCATGTGGACATGACAGTCTCTTCTTGTCTGCGTCATCCATGCAGGTCAACACCCATCAGAAAAAGGGGAATTTGCATGCCATCACTCAAAAAATGTGGACCCTGGGGTCCACAGCTGACGGAGCACCCACTGTAGGAAGCGGTGGGAGGACCTGAGACACTGGACTCGGAAGACCGCAGAGGCCCAGCTGGGGATGTCCTCCCAAGGAAGAAAGGATGCCCGTTAGACCTTGACCCCACTAATGGCCCACATATTATCGGTGGCCTACCCAGAGTTGTATGGGCATTTGAGGGTAATGCAGCAGCTACAAGGGGGTGAGTACAGACTTAACATGTTTTCATCACTTTACCAGGTTAGTTTTGATATGCAAGATTCAAAGCTCTGACAATGTGGTAAGTGCAAAGGGTCACATATCTCCAAGAGACACATAGATGTACAGTCCCCAAAATTGGTACACAGGTGTGCAAATTCTATTGTGTATAGGGAGATTTTATTCACGTATGTTGTCCCCTCTGCAACAGAAGCATATGTGTACCACTATACAGCTTTTTATACCCTGCTAGTAGTTACTTCCCACCAACAGACCAAGAATCCCAAAATCCTGATGGTAAGTTGTACAGATTTTTGCTCTTTGTCCTTTCAAATGTCCCTTGATCCATGTCAATGTGCGACATAGAGTCTGACAACTTAAATTAATTCCTACTTTTCGTTAGGTTTCTGATGAGTGGAAGCATCATGGGTACATTGTAAGGTACAGTCATCAATCCACATTGAAATGAGTAATAAACATAATTTGTAGTGCTATTTTGGATATGTTTTGAGTCCTTGTTTTATGGAAACCTATTGTTTTTGTTTACCTTGTGGTGCAGCCTTGAAACTTCACATACACATGAGTGGAATAGTATGTGTAGTGAGGCATTTGGCGTGCATCAAGGTATATGCCCCTGTCATGGTGGCCTCAGATGTTGTTTGTGTCTCTCAGGTTTATTCCCATACACTTGTAAGGCAAGTCATGTCTGATGTGTGGACAGTGATGTTGCCACTCAGTCATTGGGCTCTTGAAGGAATAATAACATGCTACATTGAACTATATGTCATTTTCATGCACATGGCAGGTGTTCATTGTACTGTAAGTGTAGTCATACTACCTGTGAATGTGTGTGGGTGAATGCTCCGAAATAATTAAGGTCTTGTAGTTGTGCTATACTTTGTTTTCAGAAGGAGAATGACTTAGATGACTTGGTCCACTAAGTATGGAACATCCTTTCCTACATCACTATTGATACATGTGTAGGTGACATGTGTCCTGACTCTATCATAATTACATTTTGGGTATGTCAATTAGTGTAGTTGCATGTTTGCAAATTCCTTTGTGATGGTTGTGTACTCAGTGACATGAAGTGGGTATGGCTTATATGCAACATGGTGTCTTGTGCTTACTATACAATGAGGTTCCTTGCCTGGTACATGCCATCAGGTCATAATGTTAGTATGTGTTTAGTTTATGTATGTGGTAAGTGGAAATGTATGTTACTTATATTTCCAATAGCCTGGTTGTTGGTTGATTATGTTGCTATGGAGAGGGACCCTATATTATGTGGGTCACCTTATCATGGACAGGTTGGGGTGATAGTCTACTGATATCATGGTATTGTAGGTGTGATATAGGTAGCCTAGCTGGTGTCTGAGAAGGTTTTATTGTGGACTGTACATTGTAACTTGTTGTGACATGATGTTGGCATTAAACAGGTACTACTGGGGGTGTTGTACAACTAGATATGATGTTGCCGAGCTGCACAGTGTGATGCAAGTGGTACGTAAATAATTTGATGACCCTACCTCACGTTCTGTGCTTCAGCATCACCATCAGCAGGCAAAGGAGACAGGGCACAGCTGAGTGGGGAAACTGCTGGCCACGGTACATCCAGTCCTGAGAACACCAACAGCGAGGGACCCAGTGGCCTGGAGTGCCGAAGGGGAGACTAGATCCAGTTCTTCATCTTCATGATCCTCCTCCAATGGACACTCCCTGGTGGTGGCGGACCCCTCCGTGACCACCCCAGCACCATCTCTGTCCGCCATCTGCCTTACCTCCCTCCCTGAAGCTCCCCACCCAGTTGGCCGTGCCTGCTTACTCAAGAGGGTGGGCGTCTAGTTTGCCACAGGCACCTCAGACCCAGCCCCTGTCAGCCCTGCTGCCCTCAGTGAGGAGGCTATTGGCCTCCTCAGGTCTATCTCCATGAGTCAGTCGACCCTCGTGAATACCTTCCAGGGACTGGCAACTCAGATACAAAAGAGTAATTAATTAATTGAGGGTATTCACTGTGCACTGGCTGGCCTAAGGAGATAATTTCAGGTTCTGTCCTCCACACTGATTGCAGCCAGTCACCCTTTGTCTACTGTCCCCTCCACCTTCTTCTTCCCAATCCCAATCCCATCTTCCCTGACCCAGCCAAAGCACACAAACAGACAGTCATGAATCTACCTCAACAGCCAAGGGTACCACAGACAAACCAAAGTACTACAAGACACACCATAGCATACACACAAGTAACATACACATGCACACACAGAAACAGTCACAACCTGCCCTGACACCCCTACCACCCCCAGCATCACAGACACCACACCTGATACACCTAGAGATACCACACCAACATTCACAGATCCAGCCACCACACCCATCTACCTGCAGACAACAAGCCAGCAGGCCAACAGACATCCATCCCAGTCACCACACAGGCAGATACCACAACCACTGACAGGCCTACATGTAACACATCCACCATACCTGCACTCACCACCCCCAACAGATAACCACCCACCTTCCATGGCATCCCCCTCCACCTCCAACCCCCTCAGCCCAAGACACATAAGCGCCCCCACTCACCCACCCAACAGACACCCACCACCCACAAGTACACCTCCCACAAACACACACCCAAGACACCCACACCAACACCTCATACAAGTACTCACTCTCCCTCCACACCCAAACCCTTTAGTTATAACCGTCCCTGTGTGTCTAAGAAAGCTTTCCTCTTGGAGTTTGACTTTTTCCCTACTCCTCCCCTGTGACATCCTTAAACGTTCAGTTTCCTTCCCCAAGGCAATCCCTTCCACGTCCAAGGCTTCCCTACCTCACTGCCAGTACCCATGCCCCTCTCGGCCACCAAGAAGTTGACCCCTCCCAAGAAGAGCCAACCCTCCTTAAGCCTAAACTTAACCCCATCACCCAAGCCAAGGCCCAAACCTCCCCCTACGCTGTTTTGTTGCGATCACGTCCATTATAATAATTTGGCAGTCTTCTCCGCCAGCCAGTTGGCGGTCTGACCGCCACCACCAACATGGCGGTCACAGGACTGCCAAACTTGTAATGAGGCCCTTAATCTCCAAAAATGTCTTCCCCAGCCCCAGAACCTTTCTTGAATTATCTATTATAGCTTCCCAATGCTTCTCTATGGACCAGTCAGCCTTCCTACAATGAAAATAATGTTTCCGTGCTAGTCACTGCTAGTCACTGCTTACTACATGCACACGTTTCTGGAACCCAAGATAAGTGATTAATCTAGTGGGTATTGTTGGTTATTGGGCCTACCTTGGTGCCCTTAGAGCAAACGGAGATGTAATTGTAATAAGCATTCTTCTGCCTACAACTAAGAATATATGCTTTCCAGGGAAACATTTTAGACTGAAACAGAGATGGCATCTGGGTGGATGACAGCTCTGAAGCAGGATCAGATACTAAGACAGCATCTGAGGTAGCGGATCATGGAGCAGAATTTGCAAGTGATTTTTCAGTCTGTGAAGTTCCATCTGATAATGAGTCTGTGCAACTGAGAAATAGAAGCAGGGTAGTTCACAGAGTGGGCTGGTATGGTGCTAAGTACACACAGAATGCTCTATGTGCAACACCTCAATTTAGTTCAAACTCCTTATTCACCACATGCACTGGATGTAAAGTCAGTACTTGAGTTGTTTTGCCTATTGAATACATCCATCTCTTTTTGGATGTTACCTTCGTTGAGGAAATTGTGCACCAAACAAAATTGCATGGTAAGCGGTTTCTCAGAGAAAGGGGAAGGACTCTTAGGCCTCATTCTAGGGCACACCAGTCGACTCTGACTTAAGAGGTAGTTTTCAAAAAATTTATGGGCCTTATGCTCAACATGTGAATAGTGCACAATCCAGGATTACAGTCTAATCCAAGTTTATAGTCTAATTGGTCTATGCAAACGGTTTGAGCAACACCCAGTTTTGCACTTGTCATGAGCAGGGACAGGTTTTTGACTTTGCAGTTTATGCTGCCTTTTAATATTAATTCTACAGAATTACCCAGGGGGCCATGCAGACTATGTCAGATCTCCCAAAATCCAGCCTAGGGTTGAACATTTGCATGTCAGGTTTCCAGAGATTAATACTGCTGGAAAGAATATAGCAGTTCATGAGGACAGCAACAGTTTAGAAAAGACATACCTAGTAAAGAAGATTGTCATAGCATCAAGATTTATGTGCTGTGTGAGAGCTCTTCTCATTATATATGGAGCCTGAGAGAATATACAGGGAAGGAGTGTACAGTAAGTTCTGCAGGTTGTCCTTCCATACTAGCAATCAGTGCAAAGATTGTATGGGAGCTTTTCCAAAAATGCCTTTGGAGTTGAGAAGTTCAGCAAGCTGTACAAAGCTGGCACTGTGACGTGCTACAGTTTGATGTTGCTGCAAAGGATTCCTTAAGGAGCTTGTTTGTAAGAAGCACTAAAAAGCACTGCTTTGCATTCCAACAAACTGTTCAAAGTCAAATTCTCAAATAGGTGTTATGTATACATGCTCACTACAATCCATGATAAGAGCACTTCCCTGGTCATGGGTTAGGGTCAGTTAGCAGAGGTTCACATGCCAAACAGTATACTTGATTACAACAAGTACATTTGTGAAGTGGATTAAAATAGCCAGGTTCTTCAGAAACATAATGGGAGATGTAAAACTCACACATGGTATAAGTGCTTTACCCACCTGATCCATTTGGTAACATACAATGTGTATGTTGTTTAAAATTATACTGCCACGGGAATCCCAATGTTTTTCCTTGACTTTCATTTGGGCTAAATTGAAAATGTTACTGCTGTCGAAGCAATAGCCTCTACTTCATGTGCTGTGAGACTGCCACTGGACCAACAGTGTTCCTTCAACAGAGAAAAAGAATAAACTATGTGGCTGATGCAGAGTTTGCTTTAAGCTTCACAAGAGGCAGGATAGTCAAAATTATTGTCTGCACTGCCCATCTCAGCCAGGCCTATGTCTTTTTAACTTGTTTGAACTTTTTCAGCTTGTTTTACTTTGTACAATACAACATTATTTGTTGGGGAAATTCGCTGATGAGCAGATGTAATACTGATAATAGTTACCTGTCAATGGTTAACTAAGCAAGCAGCCTTTCCAATTGGTCTCTGTAACTTTGGAAATCTTTACAAGTTGGTCTTGCTTATAGCCTGCTTGTCACCTTCAACCTCCATCAAAACGGTGTCAAATGTAGATATGCTTTAACCCCTACGCTGCCAGGCCTTTTCCCCCTCCTGTGCCAGGCCTTTTTTTGCCTATTTGGGGCAGTTCGCGCTTAGGCCCTCATAACTTTTTGTCTACATAAGCTAACCAAGCCAAATTTGCGTCCTTTTTTTCCAACATCCTAGGGATTCTAGAGGTACCCAGACTTTGTGGGTTCCCCTGAAGGAGGCCAAGAAATTGGCCAAAATACAGGGAAAATTTCGTTTTTTTCAAACAAATTGGAAAAAGTGGCTGCAGAAGAAGGCTTGTGGTTTTTCCCCTGAAAATGGCATCAACAAAGGGTTTGTGGTGCTAAACTCAGCAGCTTCCCAGATTTCAGGAACAGGCAGACTTGAATCATAAAACCCAATTTTTCAACACAATTTTGGCATTTTACTGGGACATACCCCATTTTTGCAATTTTTTGTGCTTTCAGCCTCCTTCCAGTCAGTGACAGAAATGGGCATGAAACCAATGCTGGATCCCAGAAACCTAAACATTTCTGAAAAGTAGACAAAATTCTGAATTCAGCAAGGGGTCATTCGTGTAGATCCTACAAGGGTTTCCTACAGAAAATAACAACTGAAAAAGAAATATATTGAAATTGAGGTGAAAAAAACATAAATGTTTCTCTACGTTTTACTCTGTAACTTTTCCCTGCAATGTCAGATTATCGAAAGCAATATACCGTTACGTCTGCTGGACTCCTCTGGTTGCGGGGATATATAGGGCTTGTAGGTTCATCAAGAACCCAAGGAACCCAGAGCCAATAAATGAGCTGCACCATGCAGTGCGTTTTCATTCTATACCGGGTATACAGCAATTCATTTGCTGAAATATAAAGAGTAAAAAATTGCTATCAAGAAAACCTTTGTATTTCCAAAAAGGGCACAAGATAAGGTGTTGAAGAGCAGTGGTTATTTGCACATCTCTGAATTCCGGTGTGACCATACTAGCATGTGAATTACAGGGCATTTCTCAAATAGATGTCTTTTTTACACACTCTCCTATATTTGGAAGGAAAAAATGTAGAGAAAGACAAGGGGCAATAACACTTGTTTTGCTAATCTATGTTCCCCCAAGTCTCCCGATAAAAATGATACCTCACTTGTGTGGGTAGGCCTAGCGCCCGCGACAGGAAACGCCCCAAAGCGCAACGTGGACACATCCAAATTTTTTAAAGAAAACAGAGGTGTTTTTTGCGAAGTGCCTACCTGTAGATTTTGGCCTCTAGCTCAGCCGGCACCTAGGGAAACCTACCAAACCTGTGCATTTCTGAAAACTAGAGACCTAGGGGAATCCAAGGAGGGGTGACTTGCGGGGCTCGGACCTGGTTCTGTTACCCAGAATCCTTTGCAAACCTCAAAATTTGGCTAAAAAAACACATGTTCCTCACATTTCTGTGGCAGAAAGTTCTGGAATCTGAGAGGAGCCACAAATTTCCTTCCACCCAGTGTTCCCCCAAGTCTCCCGATAAAAATTATACCTCACTTGTGTGGGTAGGACTAGCGCCCACGAAAGGAAAGGGCCCAAAACACAACGTGGACACATCAATTTTTTTTATAAAAAGCAGTGCCTACCTGTGGATTTTCGCCTGTAGCTCAGCCGGCACCTGGGGAAACCTAGCAAACCAGCGCATTTTTGAAGACTAGAAACCCAGGGGAATCCAGGATGGGGTGACTTGCGGGGCTCTGACCAGGTTATGTTACCCAGAATCCTTTGCAAACATCAAAATTTGGCCCAAAAAACACTTTTTCCTCTCATTTCGGTGACAGAAAGTTCTGGAATCTGAGAGGAGCCACAAATTTCTTTCCACCCAGCGTTCCCCTAAGTCTCTCGATAAAAATGGTACCTCACTTCTGTGGGTAGGCCTAGCGCCCACGAAAGGAAATGGCCCAAAACACAACGTGGACAAAACATATTTTTTCACAGAAAACAGAGGTGTTTTTTGCAAGGTGCCTACCTGTGGAGTTTGGCCTGTAGCTCAGCCGGCCCCAGGGGGGGGGCAGAAATGCCCTAAATTAAATTTGCCCCTCCAACACCCACCCACCCCCGGAGCGACCCTTGCCTACGGGGTCGCTCCCCCTGCGTGACATTGGCGCCAAAAAACAAATCCCAGGTGACTAGTGGTTTCTGCCCCCTTGGGGGCAGATTGACCTAAAATCACCCAATCTGCCCCCAAGGGGGGCAGAAATGGCCTAAATACAATTTGCCCCACAGGGGAGCGACCCTTGCCTGATGGGTCGCTCCCCATCTCTAAATAAAAAAATAAAAAAAATAAAAATTACCCTGGCGCCTAGAGTTTTCTGCCCCCCCCCGGGGGCAGATCGGCCTAATATTAGGCCCATCTGCCCCCAGGGGGGGCAGAAATGGCCTGAAATAAATTTGCCCCCCCTAACAACCACCCCCCCTCCCCGGGAGCGACCCTTGCCTACGGGGTCGCTCCCTCTGCGTGACATTGGCGCCAAAAAACAAATCCCAGGTGCCTAGTCGTTTCTGCCCCCTTAGGGGCAGACTGACCTAATATCGGCCAATCTGCCCCCAACGGGGGCAGAAATGGCCTAAATACAATTTGACCCCCTGGGGAGCGACCCTTGCCTGATGGGTCGCTCCCCATCTCTAAAAAAACAAACAAACAATAAAACAAAACCACAAAAAAAAAAATTGCCCTGGCGCCTAGAGGTTTCTGCCCCCCCCCGGGGGCAGATCGGCCTAATAATAGGCCGCTATGCCCCCAGGGGGGCAGAAATGGCCTAAAATAAATTTGCCCCCTTACCCCCCCCCGGAGCGATCCTTGACTACGGGGTCCCTCCCCCTGCGTGACATTGGCGCCAAAAAAAAAAACCGTCGGTGCCTAGTGGTTTCAAGGGGGCAGATTGACCTAAACTCTGCCAATCTGCCCCCAGGGGGGGCAGAAATGGCCTAAAATAAATTTGCCCCCCCAGGGAGCGACCCTTGCCTAAGGGGTCGCTCCCCTTGCGTGAATTTCATGCAAAGAAAAAACTCACTGGTGTCTAGTGGTTTCTGTCCCCCTTGGGGGCAGATTGGCCTCATCAAAATAGGCCAATCTGCCCCCAAGGGGGGCAGAAATGGCCTAAATATAATTTTCCCCCAAGGGGAGCGACGCTTGCCTAAGGGGTCGCTCCCCACCTAAAAAAATAAAATGAAACATAAAAAAAAAAAAAAAAAAATATATGGTCCTTTGTGCCTAGAGGTTTCTGCCCCCAGGGGGGGCAGAAAAGGCCTTCCAGAAAAAATGCCCCCCATAGGAGCGACCCTTGCCCAAGGGGTCGTTCCGTTATGACAATTTCAGAAGAAAAAAAAAATCCCTGGTGTCTAGTGGGGTTTCAAAAGCTGGATTGCAAGCAATCCGGCTTTTGAAACCCTCGTAGAGAATTCAAAGGGAAGGAAATACTTTTCCTTCCCTTTGAAGCCCCTCCGGGCCTCCCCCAGTGATTGAAAGAGAAATGCTTTTGCATTTCTCTTTCAATCGCTGGAAGTTGAGCTTCCAGCGCGATTGGGGAGGCCACTGTGACAAATCAGCGCGCGCTCGCGCGCTGACGTCACAGGAGGGGGTTTGGGGGGTCGGGGGTGGAAGGGGAAGGACTTCCCCTTCCATCCCCGCCTTGGGGGGGAGGGGGGTGCACGGGGGGTGCGCTAGCGCACCCCTAAGTTCCCCTGTGCCATGGACGAGATCATCTCGTCCAAGGCACAGGGGAACTGTAGCCTTGGACGAGATCATCTCGTCCAAGGCACAGAACAGGTTAAAGGTAAATATGCTCACACAGTCCAAGGATGGTAGGCCAAGTATCAGAGGCATCCTCGGACACTCCCAACTTGCATTAACAAATTAGAAGGAAGTGAGTTTAGCGGATTGAGTATGCTAACAACACATGAAAAACACCTCTTCTCTAGCCTCAGGTGGCTGATACAGAGAGGAATTATTAGAGGTTCACTTGGCAAGCATACATTATTAGTAGAGACTTTGAAGGAGACAGAGACATGAAGAGGTCACAAAAGCTTATCCTAGAATTGTTTTCCTAGGGATGACTTGTGGGTAGAAGGCAGACGGTCAAGAAAAAACTGACACACACAGAACACTGCACCCAGGACTACACACTTGGGTCATTTTTGTAGCCTGCTTGCCACCATCCGGGTGTCAAGTTTGACAACAAGCTGTCTTTCCAGCCACAAGTTCTGTCTGTGATCGGGACGTATGTCACTTTGCTTTGTTAACGCCAACAAATCTAGATTTTCTCTCATTAGAAACATATAAAAAGTGTGTCCATGCCATTACTAATACTGATACTAGAATGGACTATGCCAACAAATGTGATCTATTGCAATACCATCTCCGATGCAACACTATCTTGAAAAAAGACTGCAGGGTAGGATTAACCTAGAGTGGTATATTTAAATGAGTCGCAGAGGTCTGATACTCTTTACACTAGTCATCCCTTATTTCCTTATAACAGCTAATACCTTGAAGCACACTCGCTTGAAATAATTAGGATCTGTATGTTTGCATAGCAGGCATTTTGAATCTTTACCAACAACAATTTGGTAAATTGGTAAACTGATTGATTCTTATTGCCTCTACTTTCTGTCATAAGGCACAGGATACATTTTCTAATACAGGGACAGCCCCTCCACTGAGGCAGAGGAGTGTTGCCCCGCTGCTGAAAGCAGAAAAATAAAGGGATAATAAAAGTATTTTACTATCCCTTTCTCTTTCTGCTTTTGTGGGGGGGGGGGGGGCGAGGTCAGCCTCCTTCATGTCAACAAGTAGGGGAGGATTGGTGGTGCGATTCTAAATTCCCATGTTAGTTTGGCTGGCTGTCCGAGGCCGGCTAAACTGACATGCGCATTTGAAAACTCTTCACCCAGCTGTACTTTTCAGCCAGGTGGAGACCAAGCGCAATGCCCCATTTCAGCCCACTCAGGCCAATCACTGCACTTCTTTCACGCTGTGTAACAGCATCAGAGAAGCGTTGGGATTGGTTGGGGAGGGAAGAAGACGAGAGCCGACTAGAGTGGGAACCAGAGATCATGGAGGGGCTGATAAGTTTATTATTCTTTTATTTTTACTGCACCCACCACCCACTGCTCCACGTGCTGCCCCCTCCAACACCCACCCCTTCCTGGCAGGAGCCGTGAGTGCACGATTATATTTTAAAGTCATGTATTGTTTAGCCCCCTTTGTGAAGGGGTAGGTTAACATACCTGATTGCGCAACACACCCTCTGAAACCCCATACTAAACTTCATGTAGTAGAAACCGGGTACTAAAAATACAGAGTTGGGCATGTGGAGTGTAATCCCCCTGAATAATTAAGAAATTCAGGTTAAATGTTTGTATTATTACATCATCCAACAAAGCTTATGGGAAGTTAATTTCAGTAATGCATTTTGGATATATATTGGTTTAATACATGCTCATAATTAAGTCCTATAATATTGTTCACTCAGCTAGTATTTTTCAGTGGCAGCTGCCATGCATTTAGAGTGGTGGGACCCGCAAAATACGGGTGGAGTTAATATAATAATAGAAAGGGCACTTACCTTACTGACTTGCTGCAACATCCTCCTTGCTCCGTTGTCTTCTCTCCTCGAAGCTCCAGACACAGGGAACTGCACTACCATATCCTGGTGCAGCATGAGAGAAGTATCAGAATTGGAGGGATCAGCCTGTCTCAGTGTTCTTAAGACTACTGGAGGCCTGTGCTTTCTTTGACCCAGCTGTCCTAAATCAGCTGAGTTAGAGAAGTTTAAAGTTTGCATGTTAGCCAAAGGGACACATGCACTTTAAACACAGTGCACAGCTCCCTGATGCCACTCAGCAGAAATTTCCCTACCCCGTCCTGATGCTCGGTTCAGGACAGGGAGCTGAAACATAAAAAGGTAATAAATAAACTTTATTACCATTTTCATTTTCAGCTTCACTAGGGAAATTTTCTGGTGGGGCAACCCTACTCCACTCTCACGGAGGAGCCACTACTGGTAATTTTAATCCCAAGATAAGAAGCAGTATCGACTACATGCACTCTTCTAATGAAGGGTTTTGACATCTTTTTATTTTTAATTTGAATGTGCAAGTTATATCGTCAAAGAGAGGGATAACGTTAATTTCTATATTTTCTGTTGTGAAACATTTGATATACGTAGATTTTTATAGTAGCAATTACATATGCTGTTGGCAAAGGAGGTGTTGCAAAATGTCTTTATACACATTACATCATTAGTTGTTGACATCTGTTGTGTTTTTATGGAAATTACAAGGCCTATCAATTTAGCAACATCTAAATCCATACAAAATATTCAAATTATGCATTAGATTTGTCTTGATGTTGGTCTTCATATGTTAAATGGATTACATGCAGTGCAGTGGATTAGGTGTCTGACTACAATTTTAGTCAGAAATCTGCAATGGAGGTTTCTGCCATGAAAGGAGCCAATAATGTGCGAGAGGTTTTGTTGTGAGGTTACTTTGGCTATTATACAGGCATGTTATTTTAGCCTAGGCCTGCAGCTTGTGCCCTATGCATTTTTATTCCTCTATTATTTCAGCAGATGCCTTATTTTAGGGGAGGTGCTTTTATTATTTTATCATCTATCCCTTTTACACAGACTTCTGTTATTCTTGTTTCTGCACAGCATTTTTCATACTGTGCTCTATCCAAGGTGCTTATTGCTAGTGCAAAGCATTTGTCTTGTCCCCAACTCTTATACACAGAAATATACATGTTGTCACATCAGGGCAGTTTACTCAGAACACCAGTTGTTTCATTATAAAACACCTAATTGCCCCTACACGACAGAGGGAAATTCCAACTAGTTGCCACTGTACACTGCACATTTCCTTTTCAGTTTGTACTGAGACCTGACACAGTCTCTCCCTCCATGTGGGAGAATCCTAGGTAGACAAACAGACCTCGTCTTTACCTACAATTACAGGTATGGGGTTTTCCTGGGGAGGCCTGTTGAGCAGATTAGGCCTTACACAGCCAGGCTCTTGTAGAGAACCTTAGTAGTGCAGGTAGGGATTTTAGAACCATTGTTGTGACAGTATGTTGGGACTTTTCTTATGTTTCACTTTTCTTGTCTCTGCCTTACTTTTATTATGTTTTATTATCCTTATAATTGCAATACATGCCTTTTTACATTCAGTGGATTCAATAAAACATATTAGACCTAGTCCTGCTTCTGTTTTGCCTTTGTATGTGTGAGACATATGTGATTGAGACTAAGGGATAAGATCCCTGAGAAATCCAGATGACATGCTAAGGACTGCCACAAATCACCTTTCACTCTTGGGTACTGGTGAGGTGCTGCTAGCTGGCTGAAAGGGTTACGCCAACAGCTGTCAGACTTAGTCCCCCACACCCAGTGGTGCTGATGCCGAAATCCAGCAGTCACAGTATTATAACAACAGCCTTTACAACAGTTTGGTCGGATATATACCGCTATCAGTGGCAGGTAGAGAGGTTTCTGTCTTCACCGGTGGATACTGACAAGATATCTAAAATGGAGGTATACTCTCCATACATGTCTATTTAACCTAATAAATTTAATATTAAAGATATCATAATAATATTTTTGTGGCCTTCAATTATTTCTCTGGCATTACGTCTTTGAGTTACTGCTGTCCAACACAGTAGCAGACCAGACACCCTAGACTAGCTACCCCATACATATTTGTATGAAGTATATACTGTCTCTTGGCAGACCTGATGGTAGAGCCTGTAACTTCTATGTTGGTAGGACCTTCATTTGTTCATTTATTATGTAGGAAAATCCCCGTTTTGACATGGTCGCTCCCATTTTTTACTCACTGGAACTGAGGTTTGTCAACTGAGGTGCGGTGGGTGTCTGCTAAACAGGTAACAATGTGTACAATTGACATACCTAGTAAGCGGTACCCCGGTACCTGGGCATGGGTAGAGGAGATGGTCCCTAAGGGCTGCATCATATATTGTGCCACCCTCAGGGACCCCCCTAAAAATGAGATGCACACAGCTGCCATTGCAGTCTGTTTGTCCTGGTGCAAACCAGTTGAAAACATGAAATGATTCACCCGTTTTGTGCCATGTTATCTTCACTGCATTTAAGTATAGGTAAGTCACCCCTACAGCAGGCCTTGGAGCAGATATGCCCCTGTGATGTCCATCCCCATTGCTGAGCATTGCAAGTGTATGGGGAAGCCAACTTAAGGTATGTGCTAGACACTCATCAACACAAGTGACCCAGTTACATAATGGCTTCACTGAACCCTATGGTGCTTGGTATCAAACACCTCATCTTAATAAATACAGGCTCATGACAGCCCCCGATTTATTATGACATGCACCCAGAAGGCACCTTAGAGGTTTTTCTTGAACCCCACTAGTCTCTGAGTGTGTTGGTAGACTGGTCTCGACCAGCATGCCACCACATACAGGTTTCTGATCCCCTGGAATTGAGAGCCTATGCTGTCAGAGGTCAGAAACAAAGCTTGCACCGGAAAGGGGTATTGTCATGCACTCCAGTACAATGGCTAGCTGATCTGCATACAAAGGCCAAGTGTTTGAAAAGCCCTGCCACCTTTACCGTGCAAACCACCCAGCTTCCCCAGACCTGTGTGCAGCCCCCCCCCCCCAAGGCTCATTTGGCTCTATGGCAGGAGGGAAAATGAGTTAGTCAGTAGGTGTGTACCACTTCTGGGCTAACCACACCCCCTACGGTGGGCTACTTCCCATTGAAATCAACAGGGAACCCAATGCCATAAAGCATCGCTGCACTGAATGCCTCAAAGCTCCCCAAGGTGACCTGTTGGTGCTGCCTTGGACAGTGTCCTGTACTTATCTTGAATCCTGAAGATTGGTCTATTGAATACCTGGATGCAATGTGTGTGTTTTTCTCCATAGGATTGCATTACTGCTTTAAAGACACTGCAAGGATTTTGCTTGTTCGCTTCAAACTGCATCACTATTTATTTTGGTAACAATATTCTGGTGTTGAAACATAATATAAACAAAGTAACTATTTTTCTAAACAATTGGTCTTGAGTTCCTTCTTGTATGTGTGTCTCATTTATTGCCTCTGTGAGTACAACAAATGCTTTGCACTGCTCTCTGATAAGCCGAACTGCTCACCCACACTACCACAAAAGAGAGCTTTTAGAATTGTCATTTTTAACCCGGTAAACCAATCAGGGTCGCCTGGACTGTTTACATAGAGCCCCCATATGTTGGTCCACTACATAGATAGCCAGCTTTCTACATATTTCATTACTGTTTATTTTGGGCTTAACAATTATGTAAAATATTGTTAAAGATTTCAAAAGCTACCTACTTCTTACAATATTTTATGTATGTTAGATCCTGTCAGCCTCAGGGTGGTCTTCCTCCAAATGTTTTGCCTTCACCCCTCCTATTTTTCTAAATTTGTTTTTGTTGGCCTTAGGACTATGTGCACTTTACCATTGCTAACCAGTGCTAAAATGTTTGTGCTCAGTCTTTGAAACAAAATAAAACTGGTTTAAATCTGTTTGTGTATATAATTTACTTTTATGCCCCTAGTAAAGTGCTATACCATATACCCAGGGCTGAAAAATTCTACTAGTGGGCGTGCAGCACTTATTGTGCCACCCACTTAAGTAGCCCCTTAAAATATCCTAGGCCTGCCATTACAGCCTGTTTTAAATTGTCAATTCGACTTGGCAAAATACACACCTTGCCAAGACTTAAACACCATTTTTACTACATATTTAGGCCCTAATGTAGGCCATAGACGGTCTGTAGTGCAGTGTGCATTGTAATTAAAAGATCGGACATGTACTTTTAAGTTTTACTTTTCCTGGTAGTGAAAAACTCCCAAATGTGTGTTTCACGACTGTGAGTCCAACCTGTCCTACTAGATAACATTGGCTTAATTGAGCTTTTGATTGGGAGCAGGTAGGAAAGTCATGTTTGGTGAGTACTGAAGTTTAATTTAAAGCTCCCTTTAACAGTAAACTTTGACTTTAAGTCACAATTTTGAAAGGGCCACTAATAGAAATTTGGAATGTTTCCATTTATGTCTACAACCTGTTCCAGGGTTATATGACTAAGTGTAGTTGGCAGTTGGCTTTTATATATTCCTCTCAGTCAGCCACACAATAGAGGTAATAGCTGTACCATGATGAGACATCTTAGACAGGATAGAGGGTGGAGCTGTGCACAGTTCCACTTAAACTTCAATAGGGTGTGCCTTGCTGTCACACAAGGAACTTCACACTAGCCTATTGTGCTGGGCAGAAGGACTGGGACCAGGCCAGGGGTGCAGGAGGCTTCTAATACTCCTAAAATGGAAAGCCTCCAGGAACCTCTCCTACTTCAAAGGAGACACCATGTATAAAAATAAGACCCACAGAACCACTCTCCAGTTTACTTTCTGGACCTGTGAAATTACTCTCAGAAGACTGTCTGCTGCTGTGGCCTGCTGTGTACTTTAGAAGACTCCTTTGCTACACCAAGAAGTACTGCTCTGTTGTGTGGAGCCCTGCACTTCTCCTTGAACCCAAGACTTTCAAAGTGACGGAGGCTCGTCTCCTGATCAGAGTCTCATGAAAAGGAAAGTCTCCAACCATCTGGCACCTGCACCTGGACTCTGTCTGAGAGATTCCTGGCCCTTCAAGTGGTGCTCCTCTAGTCCTGGACCCCTGGAAGTGGTACTAAATGTGCCCAAATCTAAAACTTGCTGGTCGACCTGCTGAATGGTGCATCGCCAGGCTGCCTAACTATGCAGCAGCTCCCACTATGTTCTTTTTCTGCAGCAGCAAATCCTGTTCTGTGAGTCATCCCAGAATAGGTATCTGGTCTTGTGGAACCCTCGTCAGCAGCAGCTTTTGGTTTTGTCCCACAGGAGATTTTTGACATCCAAAAAATAGACCAAGGGCCTCATTATGAGGCTGGCGGTTGTAATGAGGTGGCGGTCGGACCCCTACAGATGTGGCAGTCTGACCACCAAATTACAAGTTTGACGGTCAGACTGCTATTCAACCGCCATCTCTGCCAGGTTCCTAGATCCCATCATGGTGAAGGCATTCTTGGTTGCCATCAGCCAGGTCGGTGCTGAACTCAGCACTGCCCTGCTGATTAAAACCTTGTTATCCACCAGGCTTTTCATGGTGATTTTACCACCATGAAAAGGCTGGCAGAGAATAAGTGCAGGGGGCCACAGGGGCATGGGCAGTGCAGAGGCTCCTCTGCCCAGCACCTTCGGAATGTGAACTGTCTGCCCCCTCTGTGCTACGAGCTAGCACTCAGCTGCTTTAAGGGAGCCAAGTGCCATCTCATATCACTGTTCCCACTGGTCAGACCAGCGGAAATGCTCTTTTTCAAGGTTTCTGCCAGTCAGCCAGGTCGGGCTGGTGGAAACCTTATAATAGGGCAGGGTGGCATCCTCCCCGTGAGTTTGGCGGTCTCCCGTTGGAACCTCCAAACACATAATAAGTTCAGACATTTTTCTTCAACAATTCTTCTAAGTCTGAAGGTAATCAGAGACTGAGCCCAATCCACTTCACATATCTGATCTGCTCTCCTTCGTTGTCAGCCATAACTTTATATTTTGCCCCAGTCTTGCCCAACTAGATGTCTGTGGTTGATGCTTTGATATTTTAGGTGCTTTTTTCACTTTAAATTTGAAAAATTCATAGCTCTGGTTCCACTGATTGTTTTTTTGATGATTTGATGTTAAACAATTTATTAAAATCAACTCTATTTTTCCAAATAAGTGTGAGATTTTTCTTATGTTGTGTTTTCACTTTATTGCTGTTTAAGTGATGCATACATACGTTTAACATTGCCTTTAAGTAAAGGTTGGCTGCTTTTTTGCCAAGCTCCCAGTGTTAAACATAGGTTAATTTAGTGATTTATTGTGGTTCACCCTGACAAGGATTGTGGCTGTTGCTTCAGAAGGGTTTCCTACCTCCTCCCCCTCCCCCAGCCAACAATCCAGTTTTTCACAATATAAAAACGTGCTTGTTGGATTATCACTATGCATGTAATCTCTAAAACTGATGCAGTATCAGGATTTACCTAGTGCAAGATTAGCAGTACAGTACTGGGGTAGTTAGAATGAGGTTAATTAGGTTTTTGTTGTTCTAGTAAGTGCATGGGCTACCATTTATTGAGTAGCAACTCAATTTATAGGTGCTGACTTGTGAACCGCCTGGGCATCTAAAAATTAGAGATACTATCAATAAAGATACATTGGGGGTTATTACAACTTTGGAGGAGGTGTTAATCCGTCCCAAATGTGACGGATATACCACCAGCCGTATTACGAGTTCCATAGGATATAATGGACTCGTAATACGGCTGGTGGTATATCCGTCACTTTACCATCACTTTTGGGACGGATTAACACCTCCTCCAAAGTTGTAATAACCCCCATTGTTTTTTTTTAACCTCAGAGTAGCTTAATACGCACATCATTGTAATGGAAAATATCATTACTGCAGTGTTAAACTACATTGCAAAGCACTTTCACATCTGCAAAATTTTGTAATGGGAAAGACTCCACTTCTAAGTGCTTTCTCGTGGAAGGTCTTGACATCCATGCCTCTTAGAAATACAAGTTCCATGTACCATGTTTTCTCTTTACAGCTCGATCGGACTCCATTTTCTGGAGTTCTTTTATTAAAATTCTTAACATCTTTTTTCGTTTTCACAGAAGCAAAAGATTCTATCGTTAGAGTAAGAAAAAATTCCATAGTGATGATAATATTGTTAAAGGCTTCAATATGTTTTCACTTTATGTTAAAAATGATGAGCCTTTGCACATAGCAAGCATCATAATTCATTTCTATATGCTTTTGGAATAGGTGACACAATTTTAAGCATATGTCCAATCATTGCAACTATGCCATAAACCACATGAGCCTCGTGAAAGTTTTTTTTTCTGTACCTGACTTGAGAATGGCCAGCCTCTCATGGGCTGTGGTTCAGAATGTATTCCAATGTGCTTTCTCTTAAAATGTTGTTTACAGTGAATCTGTTTGCATGAAGGGCAAACTCCATTTCAAAGATTTCTTAAAGAAAGGATTTTTTTTTTTTTTTAAAGATTAACGACCCACGCATTGCACTTAGGTGCAGCTTTATTTATCTGTATCTTCGAATGTGGGTCCTGTCAGGAGATACCGACTCCTGGAAAAGAAAGGAGAACCCATGCATTGCTAAGCTGCTACGTTGTGCCAAAACTGTCCTGCAGGACACAGTCTTAGGCACCACCACAATGTAGCGCTCTCTTAATTACTTTAACTCAGAAGGCTGACTTGTTTAACATCTAAAAATTAGTTAATTCTTGCTAGTTACAAGACCTTCAGTCCTTTTCGTACATAACAAATGCATGCCTGTCAATGACTGTACCCTTTGTCCAATGTCTTTTTTGGGGGTGTTTAATTTAAATAACGTTTTCCTCAGCCAATCTCAAAGGGAATAAATTGCATGGTAAGAAACTATGCTGAAGAATCGGCAAGGATCAGGTATATTTAAAAACAATTGTGTTGCTTTGCAACATGCAACATGGTGCAAGAGCGACGCAACTCTAAAGTTAAATTTATCAGGCCAGGCAAGGCCTGCAGCTCGAATCACTACATTATGTTACTCTGTCCTGGGAAGGATTTCCATGGTTGGGATGCAGGTGTTTCCATGCATCCATCCATGTATTTTGGTGCCTTCCCATATTTACCATTATTGATAGACCTGGGAATGCACCAAAACCGTGTGCTTCTCCTAGTGAGGTGTAACTATGAGACAAATCGTCATTTATCCTCATCAGTTCCTCTTTCTATGTGTGCTGCATTTTCAAGCACACATAGACAGAGTAAATGCCTCTAAGGATTGTTTTGTGAAGGAAAGTTTCCCTTCCTGCACAAAAACAATCCTGCTTACAATGCAGGCACCTTCCAAGGGTGTATGTGTTGGTGCTAGGCAGTACACATGTGCTAGAGCTGGGAAAAGCCAGGAATGTACCGTACAATGTTAAGTAAGGCTCATTTCTGCCCTTTCCCTATAACGCAGCAAGGTGACTTGCTGAACTGCATGATTTAATGATAACTATGCCGTAACATTTGACTTTATTTAAATTGATCATTTATCCACGCACCTGGACACTCACATTGTAAGGTTTATCATCCTTTGTTGTAGAGAGACTTACAGGTTACTGCCACCCTCCACCATTCTCCCCCCTCCGCCGGGTATCTTGGTTGAAAAATAAATTCAAGTAAATAAGAAAGGAAGAAGACTTTAGCCCATAGGCTTTGTGGGAAATGGCCTTTCTGCAGGGTCACCCCCAAACGTTTTGCATTCCTCCTCTTTTTCTGACCTCATTTTTGCTGGCTTTAGGATGCTCCACACTTTACCACTGCTAGTCAGTGCTAAATTGAATATGCTATCTCTGTAAAAACATGGTGGCATTGGCTCATACCCAATTGGCCTATTTAATTTACTTGTAAGTCCCTAGTCAAGTGTACTACATGTGCCCAGGGACAGTACATTAAATGCTATTAGTGGGCTGCAACACTGGTTGTGCCACCCACATAAGTACCCCACTAACCATGTCTCAGGCCTGCCACTGCAGTGCCTGTGTGTGCAGTTTCACTGCCACTTCGACTTGGCATTTAAAAGTACTTGCCAAGCCTTAAGGTCCCCTTTTTCTACATATAAGTCATCCCTAAGCTAGGTCCTAGGTAGCCCATAAGGCAGGGTGCTATGTAGGTAAAAGGCAGGACATGAACATGTGTGTTCTATATGTCCTGGAAGTGTTAAACTCCTAAATATGTTCTACACTGCTGCGTGGCCTGCTCCTTTCATAGGATAGCATTAGGGCTACCCTCATATACTGTTTGAGAGTTAGATCCTGATCTGAAATGAGTAGCCAGGTCATATTAAGTATGGCTAGAATGGTGATACAAAATCCTGCTTTATGGTTGGATTTTATATTACTATTGTAGAAATCTACTTTTAGAAAGTGAGCATTTCTCTACACTCAAATCCTTCTGTGCCTTCTAATCCACGTCTGGCTGGGAGGGTGGAGGGCCTGACACTTGTATATCAAAGTACAGTAGCCTTCCCTCACACAAAGGACTGCCACACCCCCTAATGGGACCCTGACAGACAGGATGGAACTGAAAGGGGACCTTGTGCACTTCCAAGTCACTCTTTCAAGACTCCCCCACTTCAAAGGCACATTTGGGTATTTAAGCAGGGTCTCTGACCCTAACAACAGAGACACTTCTTGACAAGTCACTCTTGTCACAGACACTTCCTGGAGAAGAACCAGAACCAGAACCAGAACCTGCAACCTGCCAAGAAGAACTGCCAGGCTGCCCAAAGGACTCACCTGACTGCTTTCTGAGAAGGACTGCTGCCTTGCTGTTTCCCTGCTGCTTTACTGTTCTCTGGCTGTTATGAGAAGTGCTCTCCAAAGGCTTGGATAGAGCTTGCCTCCTGTTCCCTGAAGTCCCAGGACCAAAAAGACTTCATTCCTGCAAGAAGGACTCCAGGTGTGGTGAAAATCGATGCACCGCCTGCCAGAAATGACCCACAGCATGCATCACAGTGAAAAATTCACCGCACGCTGAACCGGAACAATGCAGCCCGACTTCGCAAGGAGAAGATCGACACAGTGCCAGCATAGAGACAGTAAATTCGACGCACAGCCCACTGGATCGACTCACAGCCAAGTCGGAACGATGCAGCCCGACTTCCTGAGAGTAATCGATGCAACGCCTGTAGTGCGGTAGAAATTTCCATACAATGCCCGCCGGATTGACGCAGCCCTTGTGACTTCGTCCTGTCAGTGTTGGATTTCAACGCATCATCCCCGAGGCATCCGAAAACCCCACAACTTGAAGAGAATCCAAGCCAGAGCACTGGAAATAGATGCAAAGCCTTCCCTGCGTGTAAAATAAATGACCCATCGCTGGGTGCGGCCCGAGGAATCAACGCACTCCTCCCTGTTTTCCATGCATCTCCTCCTCTGCGGTTCTTTGTGGAAATTTTTAATGCAAACCAGGTACTTTGTGCTTGCAAGAGACATATATTGCTTTTAAGAGACTAAAGACACTTTATATCATTTTTTACAGTGATATCTCAACATATACGTATTGCATCTTAATCATTTTGACCTGCATTTTACCAGATAAATATTATATATTTTCCTAAACATTGTGTGGTGTATTTTTGTGGTGTTCTACTGTGTTATTGCATGACTTATTGCACAAATTCTTTACACATTGCCTTCTAAGTTAAGCCTGACTGATCAGTGCCAAGCTACCAGAGGGTGGGCACAGGATAATTTGGATTGTGTGTGACTTACCCTGACTAGAGTGAGGGTCCTTGCTTGGACCGGGGGTAACCTCACTGCCAACCAAAAACCCCATTCCTAACAGGCTTGATACAGAAGTTTGGAGCGACTGAAGGCCAGATTCAGACATGTATCTTATATGTGTGTGTATATGTGCCCGCACGTGATGTGTTTGTTAGGGGAACTGAATATTCATGGTTTTATTTTCTAGTGCACTTTGCACAGAAAACTATTTTCGTACTGAGGTATAAAACAAAATGACAAGTAATTTCAGGCTTAATATCTAGAGTTCTTCAACATTACAACTCATTTATTTATTGACACAATTAGTACTAGTGGTGACATTATAAACTCAGTTGCTGAGAATTATTTAGGATTTCAAGAAAAATAAACAGTCTGACCTACAAAATCATAAATGCTTCTCCACAGATTAACATTTAATCTATGTATTTTCCTTCTTTCACTCTTGTATTTCTTGCTTCTGTCCTATAGCTGTAAAAAGGATTAATGGATTAATGTATTGTTTAATCTCTCATAGATTAGGTCCTTTAAGATGATTGTTCTATACTATTAAAACTCCTTCCAGCAGGTTTTTCCCCTACAGGATACACTCTCTCAAATGCCTTGCTTTAAGTTTATTTGTGGTAACGTTCATCTAAATAGGATCTTTTAATTATTTTCTCTTGGCTCTTATAGACAGCATCCATATCTGTATTTCAGGTGTGGGTACTGGAGCCGAGGGCACTCCAGAACAAATGGAGTGGTTGTCACCTGATAGTTGAAAAGAAGGGTGAGGTCACTTATTTAGTGGACCTAGGCAGTCCCAGAACTCCTCTCAGAGTACTTCATGTGAACTGCCTGAAACCCTACTGTGATAGGGCGGCCTTAACCCTACACTGATGAGGGACAGGAAAATGAGACTGACCCTCCCCCTGATCTCTTCACCAACACTGCAGCTGACGGCTCAGTGGAAGGAGTTGTTATTGCAGACTGTCTTTCTGAAGAGCAGACGGAGGATTGCAGGAACCTCCTAGGACAATTTTCTGAACTTTTCTCTCTGACACCTGGTCAGACCACTTGGTATGAACACACCATAGATACTGGAGACAGTTTACGTGTCAAAAGTAAGATGTATAGACAGCCTGCCCATGGCAGGGACTGCATTAAGTTTGAGGTTTACAAGATGTTGGACATAGGAGTGATTGAGCACTCAGATAGCCCCTGGGTCATCCCAGTGGTGCTTGTACACAGACCTCATTCTCAAAATGGTTAAAGGGAGATGAGGTTCTGTGTAGATTACAGAGAGCTCAATACAGTCACGAAGACTGATGCTCACTCTATATCCAGGGCAGATGAACTTATAGATGCACTGGCATCTGCCAAGAATCTCAGCACTTTTGACATGACTGCAGGGTATTGGCAGATCAATCTTTCAGAAGAGGCTAAACCCAAAACTGCTTTCTCTAACATTGAAGGGCATTATCAGTTTACTGTTATGCCTTTTGGTCTGAAGAATGCACCTGCCATTTTTCAGAGGCTGGTGAACACAGTCCTCAAAGGTCTGGAAGCTTTTAGTGCAGCATATCTTGATGATATTGCTGTCTTCAGCTCCACCTGGGATGACCACGTGGTCCACCTCTTGAAAGTTTTGGAGCCCTGCAACAGGCAGGCCTCACTATCCAGGCTTCAAAGTGCCAGATAGGGCGGGTGAAAGTGGTTTATGTGGGACAGCTAGTTGGTGGACAGCAGATTGAACCACTACAGGGGAAGATCCAGACTATTTTAGACTGGTATCCCCCTACAACACCTACCCAGGTCAGTGTCTTTCTTGGTCTCACTGGGTATTACATGAGGTTCATTAAGAACTATGGCTCCATTGTTGTCCCTCTTAATGACCTCACATCCAAGAAGATGCCTTAAAAGGTATTGTGGACAGCTAGTTGTCAGAAAGCTTTTGAGGAGCTTAGGCAGGCCATGTGTACTGCACCTGTCCTAAATAGCCCAAACTACTCAAAGAAGTTTTTTGTCCAAACAGATGCTTTAGAGGTAGGGGTTGGGACTGTGCTATAACAACTTAATTCAAAGGGCCAGGATCAACCGTTGCTTTTATTAATAGAAGGTTGACCCCTAGAGAAAAGCATTTGTCAGTCATAGAGAGGTAGGCCTTTGCTGTGGTCTGGGCCTTGAAGAAGTTGAGAACATACCTCTTTTGGACTCACTTCATAGTTCAGATATACCACAAACCTCTCTTTAAAACAAATGAAAGATGAAAATCCTAAATTGTTGAGGTGGTCTATTTCCCTACAAGGGTGGACTTTACAGTGGACCATAGACCTGGGAGTAACCACTCCATTGTAAATGGGCTCTCAGATATTTCCACTTAGACAATGAAGACTCATCTGGGTTAGCCTTATTTTCCCTCACTGGGGTGGGGGATTGTAGGAAAGTAGCCTATTTTTGGCATGTTACCCCCAATTTCTGCCTGATTTCAGTGTGTCTGACTACTGTGTCACTGGGATCCTGCTAACCAGGACCCCTGAGCTTATTCTCTTTTTCCTCTACATTTTGTCACTGCATACTGGTAACCCAGTATTTCATTGGCATACTGGTCAACCCTTATAAGTCCCTCATATATGGTACCTAGGTACCCAGGGCATTGGGGTTCCAGGAGATCCCTATAGGCTGCAGCATTTCTTTTGCCACGCATAGGGAGCCCATGCAAAGGCTTCTACAGGACTGCCATTGCAGCCTGTGTGAAATGGTGCATGCATCCTTTCATTGCCATTTACACTGCACAAGGTCACTTATAACTCACCCATATGTCAGCCCTTCCAAAGTGAAGGCTGGGTGCAGAGTACCTGTGTGTGAGGGCACCCCTGCACTATCAAAGGTGCCCCACATCACCCAGGACCATTTTCCCGGACTTCATGAGTGCAGAGACACCATTTTATGAGTGCACTATACATAGATCACTAACTATGTACAGCTACACAATGGTAACTCTGAATATGGTCATGTTTGGTATCAAACATATTGGAATCATACCACAAAGCCTTTGCAAGCACTGGTTGTATGATTTCATGAACTATGGGGGCTCCTTAGGGGACCCCCTGTACTGTCATTACAGCCTTCTGAGGTTTTCCTGGCAGCCTCAGCTGCTGCCACCTCACAGACAGGTTTCTGCCCTTCTGTTACTTGAGAGGCTCAATCCCAGGAAGGCAGAATAAAGGATTTCCTTTGGGAGTGGGTTGTTACATCCTCTCCCTTTGGAAATAGGTGTTACAGGAATGGGAGGGGTAGCCTCCCAGAGCCTCTGCAAATGCTTTGAAGGGCACAGATGGTGCCCTCCTTGCATAATTCATTCTACACCAGTTCAGGGTCCCCGCTCTGACGTGAAACTGGCCAAAGGAATAGGAAATGACCACACCCCTGTCCATCACCGCCCCGGGGGTGGTGCTCAGAGCTCCTCCAGAGGGTCCCTGGGTGTTGCCATCTTGGATTCGAAGATATTAGGGTTCTCTGGGAGCTTCTGAGTGGCCAGTGCCAGCAGCTGATGTCAGAGCCCTCCCCAATAGGTGCTTACCTGTGTAGCTGACCAATCCCCCTTTCAGGCCTATTTAGGGTCTCTCCTCTGGGTGTTTCCTCCGATTCAGATTGCAAGACTCCAGCAAAAATCCTCTGCATCCTTCACTTCACCTTCTTACTGAAGAAACTGCATCTGTACCCTCCAGGAACTCTACAACTACAACAAAGGAGCAAAGATGACTTCTGCAATGTTGTATCTTCAGCTCCTGCCAGCAACTTTAACTGGTTCCCAGTCATGCATCCTCAGAGGACAACCAGTCTTCAGCCTGCAGCAGAAGAACAAAGGAATCTCCCTTGAAGTGAAGGAGTCACTTCCCTGCTTCAGCCGGCACCCCTCTGCAGCGACGACTGGTGTCTTGTTTCCCCTCTCCTGAAGAAGTGTGTGGATCCAGAAACACAGGTGGTAGACTGAGGTGGTCCCGATGGTCCTGAGGTCCAACTTTGATCGAGGTAAGATCTTGCCTCCCCACGCAAGGCAGTACCCCGTGCACGGCATGTTTTGCAGTTGCCAAGTCTTGTTGGCATCCTTCCATTAAGTTCTTCATGCACCATGCAGCTCCAGCCCCCAACACTCCTTCCTGCGATGCACAGCCTTCTGTGTGGTTCTCGGGCAGAGTGGGATCCCTTTGTGTATTTCTGCATGGGCCTCCTTTTGCACCATCTTTGTCCCCATGCTGTGGGACTCCTGTGTGTGCTGCCTGGTCTTCTGAGGGCTCTCTGAGTTGCTAAGAGCCCCCTTTGTCTCCCCCTCCTTGGTAGGGGCTACCAGGTCCCCCCTGGTCCCAGGTAGCGCCATTTTCCACTAACCGTGAGGTTTGCATATGCCAAGGCTTGTTGGGAGAATCCAGCAATGTAAATCAGACTGCAATCATCCATCTGGTGTGGGACATAATCTGCATCAACCAGGAACCTGCATCCATCTTCTTGGGTGCAGTACTGACTGTTCTTCTTCACCGGTGGTACTTCTTTTGCACCTTAACCCGGGTTAGCAGGCACTCCTGTTCTCCCTGGACTCTTCAGTGCTTCTTGGACTTGGTCCCCTTCTTCCACATGTCTTCAGGTCTAAGAATCCATTGTTGGGGTTGTGCTTTCTCTTCTGGGTCTTGCTTAATCTTCTTTCTTGTATTCTTGTGAGTTCCTAGGAAAGTTCTTTTGATTTACTCCTTCTTTTCTAGGCTCTGGGGTGGGTTCTATTACTTACCCGTTGGTGTTTTCTAATACTCCCAGTGCCCCTCTACATACTACACTTGCCTAGGTGAGAAACCGACTTTCGCATTCCACTATTTTAGTATATGGTTTGTGTTCCTCCGCGGCCCATTCCTAAGTATTGTGATTTTCACTATTTGCACTGTTTTCTGACTGTTTTTACAGCTAATTCTGCATTCTAGCGTATATACTGTGTATATTACTTACCTCCTAAGGGAGTATAGTCTTTAAGGTATTTTTAGCATGTGTGTCACCAAAATAAAGTACCTTTATTTTTGTAACTCTGATTATTTTCTTTTATGTGTGACTACAGTGGTACTGCATGATTTTTGCATGTCTCCTAATTAGGCCTGGGCTTCTCACCCACACTGCCCCTAGAGAGCCTGGCTTCTAGACACTGTCTACATTTCACTACTAAGGGATAACTGGACCTGGTATAAGGTGTAAGTACATTAGGTACCCACTACAAACCAGGCCAGCTTCCTACACCTGATATGACAAGTTGACACATCTTCCAATGTCTTACCCTCCAAGGAAGAGCTGTCTTACCCTACCGTTTCTGTGGCTCAACTCCCATTAATATTTTTGAGGAATTAATAAGGAGTTTATTGCCAGATATTCAATCTCAGGTAAGATGCAGAGCGTTTGTTGTGTTTGAAACATGTATGGCATCACCTGCATACATTAAAAGAGGACTCAAAACATTAAATAGAAAAGACATCCAGTGGTATCACTTTTAACATTAAAAAGCAGAAACAAAGTTAAGAAGCAGTCCTGTTTTACTGCCCTTGCAGTTATTAAAGTCCTACTGGGTTTCCCGTCATGTAAAATCTAAATTTTCTCAAAACAGCTTAGTTAATACGTTATTATCATATAAATAGTTGCTGGTCCAGAGCGTTCTTTTGTTGAAGCTTGCTTGAGAATAAGTCAACCCTAGCTTATGAGAGGTATAAGACGGCACCAAGGTAAGTGCTTCCCATAAGTGGCATATTGAATGGAATAAGGTGAGTAAACAAAAATGTCATGTGGTCATGAGACCAGGGCGTAAACCCCATTAGATAAGTTTGACCTGGACTTTGTCCTCTGCCAAATGTTCCACGGCATTTAAGATCATTTATGGTAAGTTTTATGTTCAATATCTATTACACTGATCACCCTAGAATTGACAGAGCCTCCTTGTTTGCAGGCTAATACTACAATATTCTTTGCCCATAATTCCAAAAAATGCAACTGTAGGGATGTAAGCAATTCCTCTTCAATAACTAATCAAGACCTTTTTTACCTTCATTACGTAAAAGGTTTTTCAGATTGATTGGGAAAGCAGCAAGGGCATTACCTATTTTGCTTTTTACTATCGCTTTTTTCCATGACCATCTGTTATTTAACATGTGATGAGTGATGTAATATATAAGGTCATATGCAGAGCATGATAGGGGTGTTAGTTATAGTTACTTTACTAAACTGGCATATTTCAGTGCTTTTTTAAGGTAATGTCTCTCTACAACATCTAACTATCTTGTCACTTAAATATTTTTTCAGGAGTTTCTGGTTGTCTTTAAAATAGGTTAAGGTCGCAACACCTAACTTACTATAAAGTCATTTTAACCTATTTTTCAGTAAATATATATAAACATAAATGTGAAACAAGCCTATATACATGGTTTTGTCCATTCCTAGTACCAGATTTCATGTTGAAGGTGCTATACCCTAAGGAATAAATACAAAACAACCTTCCTAAGTAGCATAGGCAGCACACCAGGCATCCAAGCATGTTCTCAATAAATACATCATCAGTGATGTAGATGTGCCAGACATCTTTCAACACCATAAAAAATGACTTATGTCATAACTAAAATATGTTATCTTCATGTGTACTCCTTTGTATCATCATCAAAACATGAGATTCACTACTATATATTTCAATAGGAACCATGCCACAGAGTCCTATAATGGCTGCAAAAAAATATTGTCTAAGTGCTGCCAGCCACAGCATGTTGTCCAGGTTGGGCTCCTTCACATGGCATGGGGGTGAAAGTGTTTTCAACCTACCCTCTTTTCTGTTTTTGCCATTCATCTTCAGGGTGCCTGGACCATGCTCATGTACTGGCCAGTCAACTGGGATGGGTTAGTATCCTTTAAATTGGCCCATCAGAGCACATCTGGCCACCAGCAGTCCAGAGATACCTAACTTTTTAGCCCCTTCATGTCTAACCTGAGACCTTCTTTAAATGATCATTTCTCAAAAATCAGCTGTATTGATTTACAACAAATCACAAAAGCATACTTTCTTTCTGAGTAAAACCCTAACTTATGCCAAATTTGGTATAATTCCTTTCAGCTATTACTTCTGATTTGGAGACAAAAGGTTCCCATGGGAATTAACAATGGAAATCACACTTTTGTGACCTCTCATTTTCCTTGGTCCGTGTTTGTTGGAGCAACAAAAAACTTTCCTTAAAGGAGCCTAGGTGAATTAACTTCTTTATATGAATTCCTCAACATATTTATCAAATGCCACCACAGTACTTGCAAAAGAAAAAAACACTGTTCCTGAGTGTTAGACCTGAATTCCTCAAAGCATTTTGCTTTCTCCCTTGCTGTTTTCTAAAACAATATTTGGTTGGCAACAGGTCTCTGTGCAATTTACCACTGCTAACCAGTACTAACATGCTTATGATGTCTCCCTAAAAAATGATAAAATTAGCCCACACCTGACTGTCACAATTAATTTAGGTATAGGTCCCTAGTATATGGTACTACAGTCATTCAGGGCCTGTAAAGTAATGCTACTAGTGGGTCTGCAGCACTCAGTGTACCACCCACTGAAATATCTCTTTAAAACATACCTCACGTCTGCCATTGCAGCATGTAGTTCTGTTTTAAACTGCCAATTTGGCCTGGCAAAATAAACCTTTTGCCAGGCCTAAACCTTCCTTTTTAAAACATAAAAGACACCACTAAACTAGGCGCTAGATAGCCCATGGAGCAGGGATACTGTATTTTTCAGTTTTACATGCCCTGGTAGTAAATAATTCTTAAATTCATTTTTCACTACTGTAAGGCCTACTGCTTCCATAGGATAACATTGGGATACCTTATTACATTGAATAAGTGCTAGCATCTGATTGAAAGCAGTTAGACATGTCATGTTTGGGCCCAAATTAAGTGTGGGATACCTTATTACATTGAATAAGTGCTAGCATCTGATTGAAAGCAGTTAGACATGTCATGTTTGGACCCAAATGAAGTGTAATTTAAAATCCTCTTTGTTAGAAACTGGGCTTTTGGTTGACGGGTGTGAACCCTTCTCAACCATAATCGCTATCAGTGTGAACAGCAAAAGCCACTAAATTAACATGTATTTAACCCAATTGTGAATTGGCACAAAGCCAGTCAGGCTTAATTTAGAGGCAATGTTTAAAGTATTAATGCATCACTCAAGCAGTTATAAAGTGAAAACTCAACAGAAGAAAAATCCTGCAGCAAGTTAGAAAAATAGAGTACATTTTAATAAATAAAATGAGATCAAAAGAAAATCTAATCTGAAGAACTGGAGATATGCACTTTGAAAATTTAGGTAAGTATGGTGCCCAAAAGCCATACATATTACTCACACTCATCTGGTCATGCTACAATGGGAGAAAGTAGCTCAGAACAGGAAGTCAACCAGATAACCCATGGGGTCACTCTGTCTGGGATGAAGGGAACAGGTTCAGTCTTCTTCTCAGAGACTAAGACAGGCCTTAAGCAGCAGGGCAGTCTTCAGGCATCAGGACAGTCTTTCTTCTGTATTATCCACAGAAGTAGTAATGTACTGAAGAATGGGTACTAGGGCATATATTTTTATACCTGGTTCCAGTTTTGAATAGGAGAAATTTCATCACTCAGATGGCTCTGGAATTTCCTTCCCCTTGCCCTGGTTCCAGGATGTCTAGGGTGACAAAAGACTAGAATGAAGTCCTTTCTGAGTGTGCTGTGTGGCTCCTTTGAAATGTAAGTGTGGCTGTGCACAGTTCTGCCCCTCCCATTCTGGAAAAATAACCCATCTTGTCAACATATAATCCCCTTTTGTGTTACTGTCTGACAGGAATACACAAAGGACAATGGTCAACTGCAACGAGTCGTGCAAAGCAACCTAATTTGCAGGCACCAAGGGGGTCATTCTGACCCCGGCGGGCGGCGGGAGCCGCCCGCCTGGAGGGAACTGCCAGAAGACCGTACCGCGGTCAAAAGACCGCGGCGGTCATTCTGGGTTTCCCACTGGGCTGGCGGGCGACCGCCAAAAGGCCGCCCGCCAGCCCAGTGGGAAACAGCCCTCCATGAGGAGGCCGGCTCCGAATGGAGCCGGCGGAGTGGAGGGTGTGCGACGGGTGCAGTGGCACCCGTCGCGTATTTCAGTGTCTGCAATGCAGACACTGAAATACAAAGTGGGGCCCTCTTACGGGGGCCCCTGCAGTGCCCATGCCATTGGCATGGGCACTGCAGGGGCCCCCAGGGGCCCCACGACACCCCTCACTGCCATCCTGTTCCTGGCGGGCGGAACCGCCAGGAACAGGATGGCGGTGAGGGGGTCGGAATCCCCCAGGGATACCCAGGGCAGCGGAAAACCGGCGGGAGACCGCCGGTTTTCCTCTTCTGACCGCGGCCAACCGCCGCGGTCAGAATGCCCAAGGGAGCACCGCCAGCCTGTTGGTGGTGCTCCCGCGGTCCCCGGCCCTGGCGGTATTTACTGCCAGGGTCGGAATGACCCCCCAAATGTTTAGATCTAGAAAATGACAACTTTCCAAAAGAGATATTTTCAGAATCGTGACTTAAAATTTGACTTACATGAAAGTGGGTTTTAAATTACAATTCATTTGAGTGTAAGCATGACATTAATATATGTTCTCAAACAAACATTATCACTTATTAAATAGACTAAGTTAACCCTATTTTCACCACTGAGGCATGTAATAGTTAAAAGTATATATCCATATCTAAAATATATCTTACCGTGCCCTCAGGGCTATTTAGGGCCTTCCTTGGGGTTCATTATAGGTATAAAAAGAAAGGTTTAGGCCTGGTTTATTTTGCCGGGTCACAATGGGAGTTTAAAACTGCATAAAGGCTGCAATGGTAGGTCTGAGACATGCTTTAAAAGGGTTACTTAATTGGGTGGTGCAATAAGAGCTGCAGGCCTAATAGTAGCATTTAATTGGCATGCCATGGTACATGTAGCACCATTTTACTAGGGACTTGTAAGTAAATTAAGTGCCTCATTTAGGTCTAGGCCAATTTTATCATGTTAAAAAGAGCGAGCACAATCATTTTAGCACTTGATAGAAGTGGTAATGTGCACAGAGCGTTAAAGGTAACACAATTATTTTCAGCAAAACATGAGACATTATGGCAAAATGTTTGGGGGATGATCATCCTAAGTGTGACAGGTGTAACACTCTTTAATGGTAAAGTAAGATTTTAGATTACAGTTTTGAAAATACCACTTTCAGAAAGTTAATAATAAACAAAAGGGCCACCTAGTATTCCCCTGTGGGCTTGGATGTCTATAGTAGAGTAAGTAAAGGTGCCAACAAGGGAGTTATTTAACCGAACAAGATAACTACTTAGAATATTTAGTGATGTCCAAAGGTGACATCAAATATAAATTAGTTATATTCAATTTGAAAAAACATTAGTCTTGAACGAATCACAAAAACAGGTGTATACGCTTCAGTATTTTGCACTGAAAATAATCATATTTATAATCTGGGGGTTGCACATAAATATTCTTGCATAGTAGAACAGTTTGTTGCATAAATTCTAGACATCTGCCAATGTACGAATCACCCACTCTCTTGATTCAACACAAGAATGCCATCAGCATTTTGAGAAAAATAAATTGGAGTGATTCACGTAGTCTAAGAGAAAGATCACTTGTGCACTGATATTTCAGTCTCGGACAGTGAAAATCCACAAGACCATGATCAGGACTGTGTTGTTTTGAGCAAAGGTATATCGAGGCAGTGAAAAAGACTCCTCAAAGGTGGGAATATCATGGTAGGAGGCATCTAAGACCATCTATATGAATTTGGAGATTAATAGCCACAGCGCTTGTATGTGGCCATGCAGGATGCATGGAACGTGTCCAGTGCTTCCCTTGGTTGTGAATGGAATGCAGCTTGGTCAAGTCCATGCAGGACTCATGGGAAGATACAGTTCAATGCACAATGTGAAACAATTTGCAGAAGGTAGTTTGAAAATAAGGAAACATTGCTTCTCTGTGGCCAAACCCCTATAATCACTAAACATTGTGCCACTCACGACCCCACAGCACTCATGAAGTGCTTCTTTGATTGGTGGAGATGTGAACATATTCCTATGCCTCAAAAACGCAACTCCAAAATTGGTGGGAAATGTGCTCGGGGGTCCTTTTAGTAAGCTGTCTGTCTTCCTGGCAAAAAGGGGAGAGAGAATTTGCATATCATTAATGTATATGGGATGGGGTCAAAAGGGCATAGCTTCAATGCGATTTTACATACGTGCAGTATTTACAAGGGATAACACAATCTGTGTCTCAGCAGAAGATGACAAGAAAAAAATCACTCGTGACAGTTACTACATGAGATATTGGGCTTGAAAAAAGCACGGATGCAAACAACTCCATCAAGGATTACAGATAACCTTCCATGGTGTAAATGCAAAGAAAGCACACTTGGTTTGCCTTGGCGAAGTACACGGTGTTAGGGTGATTAGTACTTCACAAAAGAGGATCTTCAACATATGCACCTGCTTTGTTTATGTCAGTAACTGCTTTCCTTTGAGGTTTGATTTCTGTTAAATGAGCATCCTGCTACAATGAATCATGACCTGTGTATTTTTCTAATATAATTCGTAGGATGCATAATGCCTTTTTTAATTAAATGTTGAGGACTGATGGGAAGCCTCAAGGCCCCTGTGGTCCCAGCTGGATTCTCCCCTCCTGTAGGAGCGAGCATTGCTGATGCATGCAGCGAGCTGATGGAAATGCAGCTCCCTTCCTGTGGGAGCTATACTTTCATCTCTTTCCCTGCCTGCATGTCTTCAGGCGGGAAAATAGATGAAATATCCACCTCCAGCATGCAGGAGCATTTTTACAGCTCCCTCTTGCTGGAAGCAGAGTGTTTGCTTTTGCTTGGTGGCAGCTGTCACAGCTGCAATGGGGTGAACATCTCGGGAAGTAGCAGGAGCCGGCCCTGGGGTTAGGTGGTTCTCAGGGCCATATTTGTCCCCAGGACAGAGGCCGCGTTCCTCCCTCCTTTTTTCAGCATGGGCCAGCCATGGGGAAGGGGTAGTCTCCATGTTTTTACAGATGTAGTTGGCCCCGGGGAGTTGGCAGTCCCCAGGGCCCACGGAGGTCTGCAAACCAGCCCCAACAATTTTTATTATGTAGCCCTAGAGAGGTGGTAGTCCCTGCGGTCAAAGGGATTGCAACAAGACCCCCCATCAATTTCATCAATTTACTAAATATAACCCCAGGTAGGTGGAGGTCCCTGGACCCGAGGAGGCCCACTTGGTCCCCCTTCTATTGTGTAGCCCCGCGGAGGTGGTAGTCCCCAGGCCCTGTGAGCACCCTCCTTACCTACTATGCTGCACATCCACCCGGAACATAGCCCATTCAGGGGCCAAATTAATACGAAGCATGGGAGCCCATGCTTCTTAAAAAAACATTTTGAATTAATCCTGGATTTTGCCTAAAATGTAAAAAAAAAAAGAATTTCACCTGTCGGGGGCACAAAAGGATCCCAGGACTAAAGCTATATATTCACTGAAAAAACGAATGTTACATTTAGGCCCCTGAATGTACTCGTACTCACATCCTAAGTTAACAATAACTTGCGTTCTCGCCATGCACTGCTAATTACCACAGATATTACAGCACTCATGACAACTGCTATAACATCATTAAAAGTATTAACGTAACATTAGCACTCAAATTATTGATGAAGAAACTGTGCATGGCAGGGGCACGAGTTGTGGTTACCTTAGGATGCGAGTTATAGTTACTTGAAAGAACTCTAACTGCTGAATTTCTATGGTTTTGTGCGAGTAAATTCAGAACCTAACTATAACTTCCCTTTAACCTTTGTTTTTTTCAGTGAATTTCTATGTTTTGTTTTTTTATTCTATTTTCTAACTATAACATCCCTGCCCCATTTTCTTTTTTATGGTGGCTGCCACCACTTCCTGGTTGAAGTGTCGGCAACCTATCATATACACAAATTTTTTAAAGGGATGTTATAGTCATGTTCTTTCAAGTAACTATAACTTGCACCCTGACCATCCACCGTTGTCTCATCAATAATTTTCTTGCCAATGTTGCAGTGATAATATGAAAGATGGGATAGAAGTTGTCATCAGTGATATAATATTGGATGCTTATAGGGGGTTGGCCTGCATACAGGCCCTATGGCTAACCGCCGCTACGCACAGCTGAATGATTAACGTATAGTAATGAAAATTACTACACATTAAAAAATCATAGAAATTAACTGAAAAACCAAAGGTTACAGGAACGTAATAGTTAGGTTCTGAATTTACTTATGCAAAACCATAAAATGTTGTTAGTTATAGTTATAGTTCTTTCAAGTTACTATGACTAGCGCCCTAAGGTAACTATCATTTCGGCCCCCGCCATGCACACTTATCTGATCAATTATCTTACTGCAAATGTTACCATGTCATTATCAATGATATTAACAAAGATGTCATAAGTGCTGACATTTGTGGGATAATTAGCAGTGCACGGCGAGGGTGTGAGTTATAGTTACTTTAGAAAATGGATTATAGGTCTTTCCTAATTATAACGTACCTGTAACCTTTGTTTTTTTCAGTGAATTTCCATGGTTTTTTTAACGTAAAGTAATTTTCATTAGTATACATTGATCCAACCACAGGGCCTGCAGCTAACCCTTATAACAACCCATTGGCCACACCCTATAACCACCCAAACCCATGCTGCACATGGCTGAACAGTCTCTCTTCATGTGAGAATAGGTGTTACAGAGTGTCTGGGTGTGAAAGTGGGTGTCTGAGGGTCCGTGTGGTGTGTGAGTGGGTACATGGGGGTCTGAGAGGGTCTGTGAGTTGTTGCGTCAGTGTTTGAGTGGGTCTGTGAGTGGGTGCAACAGTGTCTGAGTGGGTCTGTGAGTGGTTGTGCCAGTGTCTGTGTGGGTCTCTGGATGTGTGCATGAGGGTCTGAGTAGGTCAGTGAGTAGGTGTGTCAGTGTCTGAGTGGATCTGTAAGTGAATATGTCTCTCTCTGAGTGGGTCAGTGAGTGGGTGCACTCATGCATCCACTCACAGACCAACTCAGACCCTCATGCACCCACTGGCAGACCCAATCAGACACTTGTGCATTCACTCACAGTCCCACTCAGACCCTCATGTGCCCACTCACACACCCACTTAGACACTTATGCACCTACTCGCAGACCCACTCAGACCCTCATGCACCTATTCACAGACCCACTAGACACTCACGCTCTCACTCACAGACCCACTCAGAGACATATGCACCCACTCACTAACCCACAAAGGTTATCATGCACCTACTTACAGACCCACTTGGACACTGACATACCCACTCACGGACCCACTCAGACACTGATGCTCCTGCTCACAGTCCCATATATATACACATACATACATATACATATTTATTTATTATATAAATATATATATTCACTAATTAAACAAAGTTACAGGGACGTTATAGTTAGGTTCAGATTTTACACACACAAAACCATTGAAATTCAGCTGTCATAGTTCGAGTTTTTTCAAGTAAATATACCTCGTGCCATAAGGTAACTATAACTCGCACCCTCGTCATGCACAGTTTTCTCATCAATAATTTCATGCAGATGTTACAATGATAGTATTAATTATGTCAAAGAAGATGTCATGAGTGTTGTAATATATGAAGTAATTAGCAATGTATTGCGAGGGTGAGAGATATAGTTACCTTATAGCATGATTTATAGTCCCTCTATACTAGTTAGGCGGTCAGGCCTCACCTCCAGTCATATTAAGATGTTTCCACCAGGCTGATTGGCCGCAGCATCATATTATGACGTTCCCACCAGTCAGCCCGGCAGTAACAGTGCTAGGGTTTTGGTCTTGGCTCCCTTAAGAACATTGAGGCCAATACCATAGAACAAGATCATCCTTGGAATGCTCACAGTCTGCAACTGACGCAGCTCCAGCAATGCAACCGACACAGAGGAGAGTCACATTGTAAAAAAGCCATGCATCAAGTTTATACCTAGTCTGAGAAGACGTTAAAATTTTAAAGCAATGACGCAGTGAAAAGTTGTAAATTTTACTGCATCAGTCCTATACAGCTTTTATGTGGGAATGCCCACCCTGCATGCATTATACCTGGCACAGGTAATGTGATGCAGGGTGTTACAAACTGCTGCATTGGATCCAATGTGTCAGTTGTACATATGGATCAGCAGTGATTGCACAGCTGCTGAGGCAAACAAAAAAAAATGATGCAGTGACAGTGCAAGGGGCTTGTAAATGAGGCCCTAAGGGGCATATTTACAACCCCCTATTGCCTCTTTGCACCACACTAACCTATTTGTTTATGCTAATGTGGTGTTAAGGATATGTGGGAAAACTGAGCTGATAAAATGGTATATGTAAATTAGACTAATTATAAGTGGCTGACCAATATACCTATAAGTCCCTAGCATATGGTAGGGCATGTAGGTTTAGGGGCCCTAGCATAGGTCATACACCCACAGGTGCACTGCTGTCCTGTCCAGTGTCATTTTAAAGGCAGGCCTGCCTTGCTGGCTGCTTATAAGTTAAAGTTAACCCCAAACTCAAGGTTGGAGTTAAAAGTACTTCCAAAGTCCTAGGCTACCTTTTTTACTTATAAGTCACCCCTAAGGTATGCCCTAAGTGCCCCAGGGTTGGGTGCAGTGTAGCTATAAGCAGAGACTTTATAATAGATGTTTTATAAGCCCTGGTGAGGGCAAAATAGTCAAAATCGCTTACCACATGGTTGTGAAAGGGTGTCTTAGGCTAACACGGAGAGACTTCATTTTAAAATATTAAAGTCTTATTTTCCATAGGAAGGAGCTAAATATAGCAAGTTTGGTATCTAATTAAAAGTTGTAATACATCCTCCAACTTGTCACTATTGAATGTAATATAACTTGGACAGGGAAAGAGTTTTAGAACTCTTGCTAAGAGTTACCAACTTCAGCCCTGGAGTGCCCTTCTCTGGTTGGTCAGCCTCTGGCAGCCTGAGAAAGTCTGCCTTAATAAGGTATAAAGTGGCCTGGACTGAGACAAAGTAAGCATCTGGCAGGAGATCTGCCTCAGCAGATGGTAGAACAGATCGTGGGAGAGCAGCCAAATTGGACTACAAAAGAGGAAGGACATTTGGGACACAATTTCCTGCAGCCCCTGACAACAAGGTGCCAACTGATTAGATTAAGAGAAGGCTGGAAAGGAATGTATTAAGGGACACTTAGCCACACTAATGGGGAGACTAGATTTTAGATCTAAACTCTAAGATTAAATTGTTGCCATCTTGGATTTTGGAGGAATGTTGCTCCCTGGGATATATTTTTGCACACTTCCCAGCAAGTGATCACTCAAGAGGGTGGTGCCGGCATGTGACTGGACAGGAGCACTTCCCTGCTTGTAACCCCAGGAGCAAGGATAAATATGGCAAAGTTGCCCCACACTTCAGATCTCCACTGGAAAAAGACAAGAAGAAGAAGGACTGCCCTGTTGGACCCCTGGCCTGCACCTAGACTTTGCCCTCAGAAGGACGGCACCAGCTGCACACTTTGGGTTTCACCACAAAAAGGACTTTGTCTCACTTCTGCAACCACAGGAAGGGGCTCACTCTATGCTACAGGTAGAAAGGAGCTAACAAGAGTCACCTGCATCAAGTCCTCCTGCAGAAATAGCCCAGCTAACCAGTGTCCAATGCCATTTTAGGATTTGACAAGGTGCAATCTGGGAGTGGAAGTCCTAACCCCCAAGGAGCAACTCAGAGCTTCTGGAACCTTGGGGCAAGTTCTGGACCCTTGAAGGACCTTAAAAGTACTTTTGGAAGAAGATTCAGAAGTTTGGAGCAACTTTGGAAAAAAGCAACATAGGTGGCCCGGCCTGACGTTGAGAGTCAAGCCGGCCAATGTTGACCCTGACCCGGCCTGACTTGCAAGTTCATCTCACTGAAAAGCTCCGGAGTCTCGGACTTCCAGGATTTGACAATGGACTTGCAGAAAAGCAATCTAATGATGTTGCATAGAAATCAGCTTAATGAGGAGGACCTCTTGACGTCGTGGAAGAAAACGTTTCGAAGTCCGAAGGTAAAAGTTTGATCGAGGCCTCCCACACAGTGTATCCGAGGAAGGCTCCATTGTGGTCAGCCTCAAATTTTGACTTGTTCCCGGTTGGAGGAAAATGTCTGACGCTAGTGCAGCAAAGTACCACAATAGCATAAAAAATTGTGATGCTATTGGCCTAACGACCACCATAGTGTGCTGTATCATAAATACAGCGCTACCATGGTGTCATTAGGTGCTGGTGGGGGGGGGCATGAAAAGTGACACATCATCTATGATGCACCACTTTCTTGTACAAATGCGCTCAAGTGTTTTGCACACTTCTTTTATTGGGCTATACTTGGGCTACATTTGGGTGATAGTTGTGCTACATTTGGGCTCTTTTATCACTGGTGGCATTCTTGGAAGACTTATTTGTTATGAAGCTCCCTACTTTCCTCATTTATTGCAGTATCTGCAGTAGAATATGCAGATGGAATTCAATCGAGCCACACTTTTGGCACAAATTCAGAAGGCTAGCACTCTAGTTGCACATTAGAACTCAGAAGAGAAGGCTCTAATCACTGGTGAGTTAAGTGGAAGTCTTTTGCTGCTGTTGAAAGTGCATGTTTCAGGCTGAATGTGTTAATATTTTAACGAAATAGAAGAGGAAGATATTTGAGAACTCACTTGAAACATGTTCTATTTTTTCTTTCTACAGTTTTCAATTTTGCCAGTTTGATATAATCAAGAAGGCTTCAGGTGTGCCACATTTTAGTCATAAGTAAGAATATTAGCGCTTTAGTCCTTCTTTAGAACACTCAGGTAACCTGCAATACAGCAAAAGGGAATCAACTGACAAGCTTCTCCTGTTGGAAGTACATGCTTTACTGACAATCTCAGACTTCGTTCTCATATGGCTGAGAAAGATATTGTGAATTTATGGAAAATATGCTCTCTTTTTAGCTTCTGGAGCACCTTCCATAATGTTTATGGGAAAGTCATGAGAAAACATGAATCATGAAATCTCAGCAGAAAGCATTTTCACAGGGTAAAACCTTAAAACACACTACAGTTCCTAAAATTAGTATAGTACCATCAACTAATGATTTATATTGTATCTAAAATCTGTTATTATCCTTTGTACGTTCTCCTTTTTGTGACCCTCAAAACCTGCCATTCACTACAATGCATTTCAATGGGGTGCTATCTTGTATATTGGTCCCAAGATGGCTAACAGCACTTCCTGGATGATTCCAGGACCAAAGCTAGTGTGGTAGGGTAACGGTGCCCTGTCCCCTTTACTTTTTTTCATTTTTGTTTTGGACTTGGCTTCCTGGTTGAAGTGTTGGCAGCCAATTAGATCTCTGCACAAGGTTGGGAGGATTCACAAAGTATTCGTGCCTCTAGATATACAAATTAGGGTTTTCGTTCATTTTCTATTACACTACTGAACAGATGTACACCAAATAACAAAATGTCACGGTTTCGGGCGGGTCTGATCAGGACTTTGGTTGGGACACTCCTTGAGGTCACCGAATATCCTAAAGAGGTAGTACACTGGGGCAGAGGAGCAGCTAAAGGCATACACGGAAAGGACAGCTATGGATAGGCACAGGAAACAGGAAAGTAAAAGCAGAGCAACCCTTGTGTGAACAAACAGGAAACGGATTACCAGTGGACAAACACGCTGGGGTTGTACACAGAGTAAGGCGCAGAACCTCCCACAGTGACAGGGAATCTCAATGCCTCTGTGCAGTTTGCTCTTACAGATAGTCACCCTGCCAGCCCCATAGAAAGGAGGCAGCAGAAGTGATTCTGTCTCCGGACCCTAGAGCACAAACAAGGATAGTACTTACATACACAGGACACGCTCTTGTGGGTCTAGCTGGAAACACAGTGGCGATTCCTGAGAAAACAGCAATAGCACACTGTCACTGTTAGGCACGAAATACAACGTATAACACTGGACAAGGATGGGGGCTGGAATTGCCTCCTGGAAACCAGGAGCCAACCCCAGTGCACAGGAGGACACGTATACACTGGTGAAGACTGATAGAACACTTACCAGACACAAAGAACCAAGAAGAAACAGAAACAGAAGGGAACAAACAAAGAGGCAGAGGCAAGAACTAGGAACAGGCTCAGGCTGAAGCAAAGGCGGGTCTAGGACTTGAAAACAGGGCGCAAACTTCTGTCTGGGACAGACAGAGACAGGACTGGGAAACTGAGAACAGGCTCTGGCTGGAACAGGCAAGGACAGGACTGGAATACAGGGAGTAGGAAATGAGCAGTAAACAGGACTGGGAAACAGAGAGAAGGTTCAGGCTGAAACAAGGCAGGAGCAGGGCAGAGAAACAGGGAGCAAGCTTTGGAAGAAACAAACAGGTACAAGGCTAAGAAGTAGGGAGCAGACTCTGGCTGGAACAATCAGGAGCAGGGCAGAGAAACAGGAAACAGGATCAGGCTGGAACAGAACAGGAACAAAACTGGAACACCATCCGACAAGGGGTCTGTAACACAAAGGAATTGAAGTCGGATGCACGACAGGGAGCTTGAGGAAATGGCTGCTTATAAGCAGTTCCAAGCTGGGCTGCACAGGAGAGGTTTCAGGTGTGTGTGGTTTCGGACACTTGCAAGTCCTGGAGGAGAGGATCCAGTGAAAAGGAGCAACTGGACTTCTCCCATTGAAAACAATGGGAAACAGAATCCAGGTTTTCCTGACTACCAAGCTGTGCATTATGGGATTTGCAGTCCCAAGAAGCAAATGTAGTCCTACACAAGTGTACCATGGAGAAAAGAGAAACAAACAGGAGTCAGCAAGGGACTCTAGATAGGTGTTCAAGGTGATTCCCAGGCTTCTGACAGTCCCCTTACAGCGCCCCCTGGAAATGGGACGACCGAGTCGTAACACAAAAAGTGTATTCTGTGTACTGAAAGGTACTTTGTCTGCCAAATTTGGTGTAATTCTGTAAAGTGTTTCTGCCAGTAGTCGTATTCCAAACTTCTATGGGAATTCACATGGGGAATGCCCTTTTTTGACTCCTCCATTTTCTCAGCTCCACACTTAACCGATCACCCTAAAACTTCCAATGCACAACAAGATTCTTTGGTACACTTTTTTTAGAAACTTTTGTGAAGATTCATCAAAAGGTGCCAAAGATATGGGCAAGTCAAACATGCTTTTTCTATGGAAACTAAGTCCTAACTATAACTACCTCCTGGTGACCACCAGTAGGTAATATATATATATATAGGCTCGGGGAGGGGTGCTTCTCCCCTTTTTTATTATATTTGACCCTGAAATCGGAGTCCTCTGGGCTTCTCAAGGTGTGGAAAGTGGCGCTGCAATCCCCATTCCCTTACATTGTTTCCCTATGGGTGTCGTCCCCAGGGCCCAAGAAGGCTCACGGAAAGGGGCTTCAAGACACCCTTCCTTTTTTCCCTTTTTTGTTGTATTTGACCACTGGGGATTAGGTCCCTGGGGCCTAGTGCGGCTTAGTAGGTGGCGGCATGTCCTTCTTCCATGTCAAATTTTATTTGACCCAGGAATATAGGGTTCCAAGGCCTTTTAAGGCTTGGGAGGAAGGCCACATAGCCCACTCCCCTTTTTATTGGAACTGGCCCCACACATGGAGTTCCCTAGGCCAATTAAGGGTCAGAGAAGGGTTTCATGCCAGCTATTCTAAATATACATGTTTTGACCAAGGGGCCCAATGGCCAACCTAACACTGTGCATGCCAAAGGCTGTGCATGGCCAAAGGCTGTGTGCATTGTAGTGGTAGCAGCCAGCAGGGAGTTGGAAGCATGGCCTTGCTGCAAAACAGGTCCTGTGGCTAATCCCACACCATACACAACCAATGGCCATGTGCAGCATGGGGTTTGTGCATCAAGGTAGGTGCCTGAGGGGAGTTGGATGCAAGCTTGGCTGATCTCTGGCCAACCCCATGCTGTGTGCAAACATAAGGCCAAGTTCAGCTTGATGTTGGCTGCCTAAGAATGGGTTGACCACTGGACCCAGTTGCGGGCCAGGCCTTGTTGCCAACTCCCTGCTGTACAAGGCTGTGTGCAGTGTGGAGTTGGCTGCCTGTGGGTTAAAATAACATTATAGTTCGGTATGATAAAAAAAGAACTGTTTTTGTTTAAAAAAAAAAAACACTTAATAATTCAATGAAAAATCAAAGGTTAAAGTAATTTTACAGTTCCGTGAATATATCAGTGACAACATTTATGTTTTGAAACTAAATAAAACAGAAATTAACATGTCATAGCTAGCAGACCTGACTATAACTTGCATCCCTGCCATACACTGCTTACGATCTCACATAATAAATAACTCATGACATGTTCTATGACCTCACTTACTACTTTGCTGATGACATCTTAAATAGCATTATTGATGACATAATTGATAACATGTGCAAGTTAGTTTTATAGTTTACATAGGTGCAGGTAGCTACCATATTACTTTTCTACCTCCAGCCTGTGTCCAAGTACTGGGTGTAAGTTTTTGCAAAATGAATGTTCTTCTAAATCATTATACGTGTACAGAGGTATTGAACATAATAAGAAAAATATTTGCATTGAAGAGTGCCTCTGTGTGCAGATGACAGTTAATGGCTTCTGTTCAGTATGTTTACAACAGGGCAATGGCTCTACGTAGGTAATATTATCTTTAGCATAATCAGATCTTGGTTGTTTTAAGAAAATAGTGTATTTTTGGACAAGTATAGCATAGAGTGTACAATGTTCTTAGTAGAAACGTTTCAATACTCTGTGGTGTATTTCTCATTAGAGTTTCACTGTCTGCAAACAGTGTAACAGTGTGGTACAGAGTAAACTCTCTGCTAGAGTAAACACTGTTACCGATCTATCTACAGTAGAATGCTAATGTCATCTCAGCTACTTAGGAAGTGTATGTTATAGGTTCAAAGTTGCACATGACACATGATTACTACACCTAAAAGATCTATACTATGATGGCATTTATGATGCTACATATTATTCTGACCTATTTTGTACTTGCTTTCAGGCATCTAATGCGTACTTGTTTATAGAGTAATGTCCTTTAGGAGTGCACCTGGATCCCTGCCACTGGCATGAGATGGCAACTTGATTTCTCACTAAGTCCCCTGAATCTTGTTTTTTAGGACAAATTCTCTCCTTTATTATTGATAAATTGTCTAGCAACTGCAAGGACAGAGAGATATGTTCACTTTCAATCCCTGTAGATTATATCGTATCTACAATATCAACCACATTAAAAACATATATATCTGTAATGTTAAATAATGAACCATCTTGAGAGGCAGTGCAGTTTTTCGAAAGTGAATATAGTCAAAGCCTAATGCCTGTCAGTTTTCTAATAAACTGCCTACTTAAAATAAAATAATATTACCATTTGTGTTAACAGCCAACAGCCAATGTCCTAGGAGGGTGTTTTCAATCAACAGCCAATGTCCTAGGAGGGTGTTTTCAATCAACAGCCAATGTCCTAGGAGGGTGTTTTCAATGCCAGGTGAAAGTCAGTACCATTAATTGAGTTTATATATTACAGTTCTTACAAACACTATGCTATAATTATTACACATAGTGCAATGCTGCTGTTGTCAACAAAGTAATTAAATTGTGCATTCCATTGCAAATTACTGGTTTTAATTAAAGACGTGATGCATGGCACAGTTCAGTGCCAAATTCTACAAACACGGCAAACATTTTGTAAATGAAACCAATTTACAGATGACTCTGTATCGGAGTTTGTTTTTTCAACAGGTCCTTACATAAGGTGCAAAAAAATCAAAAAGTACAATACATATATTAGTAAATATAAAAGATAATTATTTCATCACTGAAACTAGCATTTTAAACTCCACAAGCATTTATCTCTGTCCTTGTACTCTCTAGTCTCTAATCAAATTGCAGGAAGATACATTGCCACTATCATCTAATAGATTATGCTTAGCCCTTCACCACTGTAAAATTGTGATTGAATTAGTCACAGAAGATGCGTTCTACAATATGCTCAACAGGGGCAACTTTTTTCATACGGGTACACTATGGGACATAAAGAGATATTGGCAAGTTATGTTTTACCTCTGCTAGCATGTTTAAAATACTATTTTATTTGTATTTTTATGGCCACAAATTGTATTTTATTTTTTCTGTTAATATCGTGGGAAAATAGTCCATCTTTTGTTTTATCTGGAATCCAGCAAAACATAAAAAGCCAAATCGTTATGAAATAACATAAAAATCAAGCTATATTCCACATTTTAACACCTAATTTGCATTAATTGATGTAATGGTTACTTAAAATATAGTTTTTTTTTTTTTAAGTTGAGGGCACTATGAGAAGACTAATACGTAAGTGCCCTAGCGAGCAGCTTTCCAAATGCAATGTGGCTTTAAAAAATAAGACCCCCGAATCACAAGCTGCATTTTGTAGAGCAGTAAAAAAAAATGTAGGGGCCACCCAAAGAACAAATTCTATAATAGGAGTAGAACACAATTGCTTTTGAGTCTAAATTTCAACAATGTTTGTATGCCACAGAAATCATTTAGTATGTACAATAAATCAATCAGAAAAATGATGAGAATATAAAAAAAGAATGTCATCACAATAAAATATTCATAATGCAATCCTCTAATGCTATTTTATGCATTACTCATATATAACTTCAATGTCGATACAACCATAAGATAATCAACTAATCGATATTATTATAAAGAAGAAAATATCAACATCTCAATGTCATTATAGTCATTTGTCGTATATTTCTTCAAAATCGGTATGGCCAAAATGGGTTTTCGGCTTATGGTGCTTTTTCAAGGGTATAGTAATACAGAGACATACAAAAGATTAATAAAAAGAAAGAAGGCAAGAGGACATGCTAAAAGTCATCTTTTGGTTCATTAGCTACATACAACAAAGCAAACTTCATTGGAGCAAAATTCATTCAAAAGTGTGACAAAACAAAAATATTATTTAATACTATTAGCGATTATCCACCACAATCTGTGCAAACTTGAAAATAAGTATCACAACATATGGTCTTTAGTGAAAATATGAGCAATATAACATTTGAAAAACATCTTAGATTCAGAAATGTGGTTTCAGTTGCTCATAGGAAAAAATACAAAAATACAGACAACCAGTTTTTCTATCTAAGAGAGACATATATTTCAAGCTCAAGTTCCATTTTCCTAGTTCATTGGTGTAGGTAGTTCTGAATTCTAGAACTGTAATTAGCAGCTTAAGCAGCTCAAGGAGACAATAAATATATTTCTAGATGACAAATGGTCCAGTTTACTCAACATGAAAGGAAATTGTATGAACCATTTACTTAATTCATACAGTGAAGCCAGTATACCATCATCATTTTACCTAGGGTACTGCCCATCAGGTCCTTGTGTTCTATGCTTGAAGTCATAGAAATTACCTTCTTATACACATATCACCTCCTTTGCACACATAATATTCTAATAAGAAACAAGGGAGTTTGCATACATACCCCATCTCATTGCACAGGAAAGCAAATGTAAAGCACTTTACATTTACATAAAAATGCAAAAATTCTAGATCCTGATTACCTGTTAGCAGAAGAGAGATTAACCAAACAGAACAAATTTAAAACACAACCTTGATAAGAAACTCCTAATTCTCCTTCCCAAATGCTCATATCTATAGTGTAAAGAAGACAAACGTGACAACGCACAAAATGTTAAAGTTGAATTATACATATAAAAGTGCAAACAAAATACAAAATAAGCTGCAAGATCCCCAAAACACCACCACAACCATACCATAGCAACAATGGAGTGAGCACCCAAAACACCAGCACAACCATGGCAACTACAGAGTGAGCAATGTAAAACCTCAAAAAAGTGGATGCTTCAAGCATGCACGTTGGAGAGTAACCCATAATCATTCAAGGAAAAAATAAACATAAAACATAAAATAAACATATCTCAGAGGCTTACATTCAAAAACTGACTTGCACACCGATGAATTCAACTCAACGTTTATTTTCCACATATATTCATAATAAGGTGTAAATGTTGCTGCAGAAAAGAACATGACATCATGCTCAAAGATCTAAAGCCAACAAGATAATTGAAATACATCTGTAAAGTTCAATAAGCTAAAGGCAATTCAGAAGCATATCATAAACATCCTTCACTATGAAGCGTCTTCTCCCACATTTTGAAGAGCAAGGAGCCTCTCACAAACTGTACTTATATAATGGACACATTCAGTCCTTTCTAAACCTAACAAACCACATTTTCAAATCAGCTAATAGGTCAACACCACAAACTGCCTGGGAAAACTCCATTTATGCAGTCATGACATTTTATCAGACACAACATTCATTACGATCATTACTCTATATCTAATGGAAACAATAAGATTGTTAAAATAACACTATTCCACATTTCCATAGATTGTGAGGCATATATTTAAAATTGATTCCAACGAAAAGGCAAATATTTGAATGGAAAATCTAATGATAAATCAAGAATAAATTAAAACTGGGGTAAAACATTTTTATTGATTTTCTATAGGTGAGAGTCAATCCCGCAATACATTGGGCACATGGTCTACCTGCCTATGCTCAATACCAAATCTTGTGCTTGGTTGGTTGTCATAGACCTCAACCCCCTTATGTAAAAATAAAAAGATTAATTTAGCTGCAGAAGGTAAAATTTATCCTTATTTAACCAAAGTCAAGTAAAAAAAAAAAAAGCAACAATAACAAATGATCAATGAGAGTCGATCCAAGATCCCTTATCAGAGCCAAGATCTTTTTTTATTAACAGATTTTATTGAATATTATGATGTATGCCAGTTAACATTAGAAATAGTTAGCAACATCGCTGGTAACAAGTAATATATGAAAGGTACTATTAGCCATTTCCCTACCATCATCCCCCTCCTGATCCCATGTATTCATAGTCTATCATTATAAATGTGTGGAGTCTGACCATCCCAGGAGACTTGAAAGTTTCTGATCTCACCCTCCAGCAGTGGCTTTTGGGTTCATACTGGAGGCAGGACTATGCCCCTATATTTTCCCCATCTTGTCCAGATTTTGGGGTGTTTCTGTGGGCAACCCCTGGGTTGATATATCGGTATTTCAAGTCCCATACAGTAATCCATATTCGCATCCATTTATAGATAGATGGGGTGGTGGTTGATTTCCATGACTTTGCTATATCTGTCTTGACAAGTGGAAGTCTTAGGAAGAGGGGTGATTGTTTGTACCTATTGACCCCCAGGCCATCAGAGATGTGTAGGAGTGTAGTCAGGGGCTCAATGATATGTGTAACACAAGGACCTCTCCAAGGCATTGTGTCACTTGAGCCAATATTGGGGGTCATTACGATGCTGGCGGTCATACCGCCAACAGGCTGGCGGAGAGGACCACCAAATTATGATTATGGCAGTATACACTATGGAATACAGCCAAAGCACCACCAGCAGTGCTACTGTGACCAGACCTCCATCGATGATTGAAGGCTCCTGCAGGCTGGCAGAGACCATGTTTTTGCCGGACATATTATGAGGCTGCACACCACTGAGATTTCCCCCACAGTCGCACCACCACAGAAACCCAGGCAGGAAACAAACTCTATAAAAGGAGAAATTCACCTTCAGGAAGCCTCATGTATGGAGCTGTCATGGAACCACAACTAGATGTCATCCTGCTGCTCCTGCTCGCTGAAAGTCTTCAGAATCTTCGGTGACAACGATGACAGCAACCATAAGTACACACACTTACCTGTTACTATTGTATATTGTTAATGTTTGTACACTTACACAACATACCATTAGGAATGGGGTTTTAGGGGGCGACACTCGCGCGTAACTGTATACTGACATGCACACAGTGCATACATGCATACAGCCACACAGACAACTGCACATACACAGTACACACATTACAGCCAGAACACACACACACATCAAAATCACACATTTGCGCACGGAAAAACAGCACAGGCCCAGTCTCACACAATACCACACAGCACCACAACAGATCACAGCAACATCACAATCACACCATCGTCAACACATTGGTAAGCTCTCACAATAGACACAACCCAGGGACAAATCACACATACAGACCATCGTACAACCAACAGGGAACAAACACACACACTTACACAATCATACAACTTACCAATCGACGTATACACACAACACATCATACCTATCATACCATGCACAAAACATGCATACTCACACAGTCAAAACACACAAAGCCACACAACACAGCAACAAACACATGTCAACACAAACAACACACAATACCATCACAACAATATGTCTGCTTCATAAACGTGCCCATCACACAACAGACACCCTATCCCTGGGGAACAAAAGCACTGCACACACCATCACAGACTGGTTATACAATACAGGAAGCCCAAGCACCACGTACACAAATACTGACATACAACCAATGTCAGCCAGGAACAACACTTACCTAGTAAAAGAAATGCAGGACAAAGATATGATCAGGAAACCAACAACTGATTGGTCTGCATATATTTGAACACAAAATAACAATAAAGTCAAAGGCCATAGGTTACTCCATTGTACAAAAATGGGCACCAAAGGCACATATTGTTGCCTCGAACTTGACTCCTGACTGCCATGTAACCTCCATAAGTAGGGGCATGAAGGGGGCAGGCACCTCAGGAATTATCAGCAGCATGGTGACAGAGGTGGGGTTGGGCTTAGACTTTGGAGGAGTGTTTTAGGATTTGGATCGGGAGGGGGTTACGTTTAGGGTTGGAGAGGTTCGGGTCTTCTGGGGAGGGGTGGACTTCTAGGTGTGGGGAGGGGCAAAGGTACTTGTAGGGGGGTGGCGGAGGCCTTGCAGATGGAAGGGGTGGACTTGGGGAGGGAAACAGCACGTTTAGGGGTTTCACAGGGTAGAGGAGTGGGAAAAAAGCAAACTCAGAAAGGAAAGTTTTTTTACACTGGGGGAAGGTTATAGAAAAAGGGTTTGGGTGTGGAGGGAAAGGGAGTGGTTGTATGAGGTGTTGATGTAAATGTCTTGGGTACGTGTTTGAGAGGTATGCTTGTAGGTAGTGGGTGTCTGTTGGGTGGGTGAGTGAGGGCATTTAAGTGTTTTGGGCTGAAGGGGGTAGAGGTGCTGGGAGATGCTGTGGTGAGTGCGTGGCTGTTTGTTAGGATGGTGACTGCAGGTATGGTGGATATGCTGCATGTAGGAGTGTCAGTGGTTGTGGTGTATGTGGGTGTGGTTACTGAGGTGGATGTCTGAGGGTCTGCTGTAATGCTGTCTATGGGTACAATAGGTGTAATGGCTGGATCTGTAACTGTTGGTGTAGTGTCTGCAGGTGTGTCACATCTGTGATGCTTGGGCGGTGGGGGTGTCAGGGCAGGTTGTGACTGTTGCTGTGTGTGCATATGAATGTTGCTTGTGTGTATGCCAGTGGTGTGTCTTGTGGTGCTTAGGTTTGTCTGAGCTACCCTTGGATGTTGAGGTGGAACATGCCTTTCTGTTTGTGTGCTTTGGCTAGGTCAGGGAAGAGGGGTTTGGGATTGAGAAGAGGAAGGTGGAGGGGGATGAGAGACAAAGGGTGACTAGCTGCTACCAGTGTGGAGGCCAAAGCCTGAAAGGATCTCTTTAGGCCAGTCAGTGCCTCGTGAATGCCCTCCAGGAAGGTATTACCCTGTCGGGTTTGAGTTGCCAGTCCCTGTATGGCATTCATGATGGTCGACTGACCCGCAGAGATGGACCTCATGAGGTCAATTGCCTCCTCATTGAGGGCAGCAGGGCTAACAGGGGCTGGGGCAGAGGTGCCTGTGGCAAAGGAGATGCCCACCCTCTTGTATGAGTGGGGATGCCCAACTGTGTGGGGAGCTAAAGTGAGGGCAGTCGTAGAAAGGGGGTGACAGACAGAGATGTTGCTGGGGTGGTCCCAGATCGGTTCGTTACCACCAGGGAGTGTCCATTGGAAGAGGTTTCCAAAGATGATAAGGTGGATCCTGTCTCCCCATGGAACTACCCATGCCCTCCGGGCTTTGGGTTCCTCTGTGTCAGTGGTATCATGACTTGAGGTCCCGAGGCCAGCAGCTTCCCCACTTGGCTGTGCCCCATCTCCTTTGTCTGCCGATGCTGATGCTGGAATACAGAAAGAGAGGTAGGGTCATCACATTCTTTTAATACACTAACATCACACTGTACACATCATTTACATTACATCTAGTTGTACTACACCCCCAGGTAAAACGAGGTTAGTGCCAGCATCGTCACAACAAAATACAATCTACAACCCTATGTAACAACGTCACACAGCAGCTAAGCCACCTATCTCACACGTACAATGCCATCAAATCAGTAGAGCTATCACACTAACCATTCCATGACAAGCTGACTTGGCAACATGATTCTGGGTCCCTATTTACAGCTATATAGTCAACCAACAACCTAGCCATGAGAAATAGTGGTAACTTTGATTTCCACATAACAAATACCCAAAATATACACATACTTACAATATTCCCTGATGTCAAGTACCAGGAAAGGCATCTTATCATATGCTAAATACAAGACAGCATGTTACATACAAGCCTAAACCATTTCATGTCACAGAGTTCACAGCCTTCTCAATTGAAATTTGCAAACATGAGCCTACTATATTTGGCATTTCCAAATTTGGAGTATGATATTGTCTAAACACATGTCATCTCAAAATGTACCAATAGTGATGTAGGAAAGGATGATACATACTTTGTTGACCTACTCACCTTAGTCATTCTCCACCTGTAAACAAAGTCTTGCACACTCATTGGGGCCTATTTAGCTCATAGCATTTTCCCACAGACAACCACAAGTAGCATAACTACTCCTTACATACAGTGGACACCTGTCATGTGCATGAAGGCCACATACAGTTCAAGGTGTCATGATGAGTTGCAACATCAATAGCTCAATGTTTGATTGGTAACATCATTATTCACACTTCAGACATGAGTGGTCTTACATCTATTTAGGAAAATGTCAATGACACAAACCACATCTGAGGATACCATTGACAGACATACACCTTGAGGCAAGCCAAATGACTGACTATATGCACCATTCCACCCACACGTGAATGTGAACTACCACACCTGCACCACAATGTAGTCAGTGCAAACAATACTTTTCCATACTAAAAGCATTGAAAACATGTCCAAAATAGAAAAAAAGTATGTTCATGATACATTTCAATGTTTATTTATGACAGAATCTTACAACATACACATGATGTTGGTAAAAAAACAGTGACGATTGTAACTGTCAATAGGATGTCTTGGCCTGTTTAGCATGCCAACAACACAATGGTTAATGAAATAGCTGTGTAGTCACTTACCATCCAAAGAACATGTACATGGTACTAACATTCAGAGCTCTGATACCAATGTATGTGTTGCAATAGTAGTCTAGAAATAGCTCCATGGTTTCCAACATGTAGGATGAGACATAACAGGGGCCAATGAACAGCCCTGACTTACCAAATGGGTTAACCTCCTAACAGATTTGAGTGCGTTTAGCAAGTATGGCATTGAAATGTCAGATGAACATCACAGCCTCACATGATGTTGTTGCTGATACCTCATGAAAAGTAGGAATGGCATAAACTTGTCGGACTCTATGTTGCACATAGACATGGACCAAGAAGCAATTGTATGGACATAGGGCACAGACCTGAACAACTTACTATCATGATATTGGGAGAATAGATCTGTAGGTGGCAAGGAGAAACCATCAGGGTATATAAAGCAGTATAGTGGTACACATCTGAGACACAGTAACATGTGCATCATCATATGCTTTTGTACAGAAGGGATAACATAGGAGAGTAATATATCCCTATACACAATAGATAGTGCACACCAATGTGCCAATGTTGAGGACTGTACATTTATGTCTTTCTTGGAGATCTTTGATCCTTTGCACTTACCACATTGTCACAGCTTATATTCTATCAATTTATACACTGACCTGGCATATGGATGAAAATGTGTAAGTCAGTATTTACCCCCTTGTTACTGCGGTGCTGCCCTCGAATGCTCATCCAACTCAGGATAGGCCACTGCCAATATGAGGGCCATTAGGGGGCTTAAGGTCCAGCGGGCATACCGATGGGTATTGACCTGCATGGATGACACAGATAAGAGGAGAAAGTCATGTCGACATGTACCATACCAAAACAAGAAGGGTAAAACAAAAGTTAGTACAAGTAGACATACATACACTTCCACAAACATCTCCTTTTATGTGGAATGAACATCTGTAGTCAGGCCATGTGTGAAGTGGAGTCAGGCATACAACATGCATATCTAATACAAGGTGTTCGCTAGAAGCATATGACCAGACCACAAGCATGCCTTTAAACAGGGTATAAGTACACAACTAATTCTGACACCACCCTCAATTATAATGTTAAACAGTTTTTAGGTGGGTCAGGGTACATATATCACACACTCCCTACTATGTATCAGGGCTCAAACCTATCTAAGCACATGTGCACATGTCCATCTACCCACACATACTATCCCAATCCTTAATTCCACCACATTTCATCAACATCATCATACATTCATCATTTCAAACATTGGTATTGCATTGCACTTACCTTCTTTTCTGGTGCACCATAGAGCTGTTCACACAGGGGTAGGACCTGTTCCACAAGCTTGTCCAGCTCATCAGGTGAGAAGGCAGGGGCCCTATCACCCGTAGGATGTGGAATGATTGCTCCCAGAGGCAGTCCCCACAGCTCAGGTTGTGGAGGTCTTGCTGGCAGCACTGTCAAGAGGTAAGTTAGGGATGAAGGATAAGATGACGGTCACGTCCGCTATCTACAGGACCGTAATCACCTGCGGATGTCACCAGTGGCCCAAGTCCACCAAAGGCAGTAATGTGTTCTAATGGCAATGTCCACCTCGGTTGTGACCACATTGCGCTTTGATGACATCTGCCGGCGGAGTTAGGTCACTTCCTGATGTCCAATACAGTAGGTCAAGCAGCTGCTATTTTAAGGCTCATATATGTACTTTGCAGTTATTAAAGGTGCATAATTGTCTAAGAATCATCTTTTTGATAATGTGTCAACTGCTGGCTTTATGCAAACATGTAGCAATGGGCAGGTAATATGTAGAGGATGTGAAAATTATGTATCCAGACTTATGTACATGAACCAGTATTGTCAGCAGAGTAATAATGATCCGAACATAATATAGGTATTCCAAATATGTTTCAAATGTTAAGTAAAATGATGTCACTTTTACTGTCAGTGACCTGTTTCTCCATTTAAATAACATGCAAGGGGATAGGGGATCTGATTGCAGTATGTAGGCAAATGTTGCCTAGGTATGTGCTGAGTACAACCTTTTCACTGTTTTAATTGACATAATGTAGCTTTATCTATGACGTAGGTGTGATCATACTTATGATTTATAGATTGAGTAACATACATGCATTCTGGTGTTGTCCCATATAATTACCCTGGCATGAGAAGAGCAAGACAACCTCCAGTGTACCGCCCACTAGCATACCTGCACTCAATGGAGGAGCAACATGTCATCCAAATATCCAAATATATACCTGGATATGCAGACAATCATGGATCTCTGTCATCAGTTGGAGCCAGATCTGATGCCTGCCATTCGTAATCCCAATAGCATACCTCCCAGTGTCCGAGTCATGTCAGTGCTATACTTCCGGGCCACAAAATACAGCGGCTGCAGGGATGTCTCAGCCCACGTTCAGTCTGGTTTTAAAGGCTGTACTCTCTGTATTGTTGAAATACCTGGACAACTACATCAGATATCCCCAATGTGAGGATTTGGCCTTTGTAAAGGCTGAATATTATGCCTTCAGACACATGCCACATGTGGTTGGAGCCATACATGGCACCCATGTAGTCTTTGTTCCCCCAAGTGCCAAGGTGCAGGTATATAGGAAAAGGAAAATCTTCCACTCCATCAACTTCCAAGAGGTCTGTTTAGCTGACATCTACATTTCACAAGTTTCTGCCAAGTATTCTGGGTCAGTCCATGATTTCTTCATCATGCGGAATAGAAATACCTCACTGCTTATGACATGACTATACACAGAGAGGGCATTGCTGGTTGGTAAGTCATATATATCATGTCTGTCTGTAACTTTTATCTGCTACCACATAAGTGGCTGTCCAAGATTAATGTTTGGAATGTTGTAACTATACTTTACAGGGGACTCTGGCTACCCAAGCCGTCCTTGGTTGTTGACATCAGTGGGGTACCCAACCAAACCAAGGGAAGTCCTCCTCAGTGAGGCCCATAGAAGGACAAGGCATGTAGTGGAGTGGACTTTGGTGCTCCTGAAGGCAAGCTGTTGCAGCATTGATAAGTCTGGAGGAGCCCTCCTCTACTCACTCAACAAGGTTTGTCAAATTATTGTTGCCTGCTGCATGCTCCACAACCTCGCCCTGAGACGTCAGATACCATTCATACCAGATTAGAGGGAGTCAGTAGATCCTGTGGGAGGAAATGCAGATTTGCCTAGTGAGGATGAGGATGATGAGGATTAAACTGGATACATCAGGCATGATCCTATCAATCAGTACTTCAACTGACTCAAGGTATGTGATGTGAGGTAATAAAAGTGATTCACTGGGGTATTGATGAGGTAAGGAATGCCAGATAATGTTCTTATTATGACCCTCAGATAGGTCATAATTGGCTCCAAAGCCCACGACTCTGATATGCATGCAGATTGTTACTTGGAGTTGTGTACAGAACTGTTATGTTCATAGTCTAACAATGCACAATCAAAATCACATTTGTACATATGATTTGGCAGTGTAATGTACATGTATCAATTAGGCCTATACCTTATGTTTGTCAATTACAGATTGCTGATTGACAGCCTGGCTCATCCTCATTTGGCAATATCAGACAGTGCCACAGGCAGATGGAATTTGCAGACTGACAAGTAAAGTGAACATGGATTAAACCAGGTACTGTCTGGCATGAGATTTGTGGTGTGTGAGTTCTATGCTCAGACTGTGAGGACAGTGGGATCGTAGTTTCCTTTTCCACACTAAATACCTGTTTGGAATTGGAGGTGGGCCAATTGATGCCATTTGTGTGTTAATTTGTCTCTGACACGTCATAATGTGGTTTCAAGGCCCTCTAACATTATGTTTGTGATTTATGTGGACTAACTTCTACATAGTTGTCTGTTTCTACTTTGCAGACCAATGTGCATGTGTCTGATGACTAACATAAGTGAGTGGCAAGCCCACAGATACCTGACCATGGTAATTGGAAGGTTCCATGACTGGGGACATTAGTACTGACCTCTATCTGTTTCATGGGGTATGTCTTTGGGGAGCTACAGTATGGGTATGTGATAAGGCTTTAACAGAAGATACATTGAATCAATCTGTTTGCCTCCTGGGATACTGAAAGACTGACAGGACTCTAACTTCTGAAGTCAGTGGATTAGTAGTGTATGAAACCTATGCTGAAACACTGACGTTAGCAGCAGTACTTAACTATGTGCTAATTGCCATTCTCCAAATAAATATGCAGGGATGTACAATACACGTGATTTGTGTCATGAATGTGATACAATGTCAATGCAATATGTATCCTGGTTATACAGTACATGTGTAATGACCATGACAAATTATTTACATTAGAGAGGAACATTTTGGTACAAGACTTGTCATACATGACAGTTGTATATGCTTGATAAATTACACTAACACATGATCTGTTGTTTAGTGGTATTTATTGGGGAGTGCACAGCAAAATGAGTGATAAGAAACATAAATAACAGAAAGAGAGAAGGGTTCAGTCATGGTGGATGTAATCAGCAGGGTAGCTGCTACACCATTTAATAACACAAGTCCAGTGCCCTTGTACCATAGGAAAATCAAGATAGGTCTCAGGACAGTCAACAGGGTATATCTGTGGCACACAAGGGGAACCATTCAGTAGATGTTCACTTCCTGACAGTGGGTTTACTCTTGGCATCTGCTCCTCCTGGATGTCTGGGTAGACGTCCACGTTTGCTGGGGGTTCTTCTGCTAAAGAGGGTAGGGTGCTGAGGCATTCCCTTCCCCTAGCAGGGTTTCCATTCCACTAGCAGCCACAGATGTAGAAGGGCCTGATGTTTCATTGTTATTGGAAGAGGCCTGATGTTGGGTACCAAACCTACTCAGGGTAGTATTCATGTCCGTCAGTGCCCCAGCAATGGAAGCCAGGATGGCATTTTGGGCCTGCCACTTCTGCATAGCTTCTTGGTGGTTGTCCCTCTGCAGATGTCATATCTCCCCATCATGGTCAGTACGTCACCCATCACTCCTTGGGAATGCTTGTAGGCTCCAAGACTTGGGAGATGGTGTTGTGGTCAGTCGTGTCCTTTGCGGCCCCCATCCTCTGGCCAACACCATCCCTCCTATGCACCATACGCTCACGTACCTATGCCCCTAGCACAGTGTGCCCTCTCCCACTGGTAGCAGGACCCCCCTCTTCCACTGGTAGCAGGACCATAATTGTCAGGGGTGACAACAGGAGACTCAGGTAATGGGGAGCACATGATGTGAGACACTGTCCTTGGGACACAGGTTTGGGGGTGAATGTTTACCTCTGATGTCGATGCAAAAGGGATGGGAGGATTTGATGTGGGCAGGGTGAGATTCACAGTTGTTGACTGACCAGCTTCCACTGATGGGTCAGCTTCATCCTCAGTGTCCAAGCATCCAGGAGTGTTGTCCTCACTTGGGCCTTCATCCAGAGGGGTAGTGGCAGTCTCTGGTATCCTCTCCATGTTGAGAATGGCAAGGTTACCTGTAGGAGAAGTGGAATACACAGTTTCCGTAAGTGATGCAACAAGTGATGTTTAACTTTTTCAACTAGACATGCTATGTCACATTCACAAACTGCCTTTGCATGATCCTTTGATATGACAATGACAGTTGCTTCTAAATCTAAGTTAGAGCAATGTGGGATACAGAGATGTCCAACTATATATACCATGCTTCAAGCTATTGGAGTATGTTGGTGTTTAGATGATTGTTGATACCGTCCTATCTTATCTGAGTACAGACATGACAATGTGCATTTATCTCCTAGTAAGGTATATGGAATCTTTGATTCAACTAACAGCTGCACATTGCACAATGGTGACTCCTTGCAAATAGGATGGGAGTTACCATTTGACCTGGGCCTACGTGTGGATGTACTGCATGTATACCCAGTTTCCCATATAGTTTTACCCCCTAGGTGAGCATATGAAATTGGTGGGAAGGCTTTCTCAAAGACCAGTTTGGTAGGGGACACAGCTGTAGATGTGCGTTGCTTTGCCATGGACTGTTAAACAGTGGTGCATTCAGGAGAGGTTACATTGAGAGTTAGTTTCACATGCAAGACTTTGAAAATATAGTACACTGTTCTGGTTTTCTTACAAGTTGAACAGTGCCTGCTGGGGGTTGTAGTGCTGTCTGTCCCTGTACTTCACATGCCATACACAAACACTGTTGCCTCAGGTGAGTTTAGTTGACATGTGACATGCCAGAGAGGGGCATTTAGACATTTGAACACAGGGATGGTGGGTGGTTTGGTCATTGACGTGGGGAAAGGTAATCAGTGAACATGCAAGACAAAACATTTTAGTGACATAAATGGTGTAGTGACTTACCAGACTCCACTCCCCCAGGTATTCCTGTCAGGCCCTCAGAATGCAGAATATCCAAGACCTTTTTCTCCCGTGAAGTGGAAGTATGGGGAGGAGGTGGGGGCCAGCCGCCAGTCTTGAGGACTGCCAGCTGGTGCCTGGCAGCCATGAAAAGTACTTTCCCCCTGAAGTTGTTCCACCTCTTCCTGATGTTCTCCCTTGTGCGTGGGTAACTGCCTAAAAAATTCACCCTGTCGACTATCCTTTGCCACAACTCAATTTTCCTGGCTATTGATGCTTGCTGGACCTGTGCTCCAAAAATATATTGCTCTACTCTGCAATTTCGGCCACCATGACCATAAACTCATCACAAGTGAAACATGGATGTTTTTGTGGGGACATGGTTGTGGTGGAAGAGTTGGTGAGGTAGCGAAAAATGGGGAAATTAAATGTTAGTGATGACGTGAGGGTGTTGTGATTTGAGTGGGTGACAGTTGTGTGGGATACTAACTTGTGTGTTGTGTATGTTGTGCAGGTATGGGATGAGTGCTGAGTGATGTGTAGTAGTTACTATTGTTTGTTTTGACATATCCTGAATTTTTAGCTTGTCTCTGGCTGTGTGTGGTGTTCTGGTTGCAAAGGATTGTGGGTTTTTCAGGGGTGTCTTATAGAGTGCAGTGTGTATGGGTGGCAGTGTATGGATGTGTGTCAGGTGTAGGATATTCGAAATATCCAATGTGGTGTGGTATTCTGAGTGATATGACTTTAAACTGCTGTGGTTTCCACTGCCAATGGTTTCCCCCATGGAAGAACTGCTCTCTTGATTTGTGGATCGTGATATGGTCGGAGGCTTTTTGGCGGGCTGGCGGTGCTAGTGGTCTAACCGCCTCTTTTCCATCCTCCAGTATCTGCCAAAATTTGGCTGCTTTTTGGCAGACTGATCTGTGTGCTTCTTAATACATCAGTTAGATGACCACCAACATGGTGGTTTTTTGGTGCCCGCCACCATGGCGTCTTGCCAAAAGACCGCCAAACTCGCAATGAGGCCCATTGTGTCTACACAGGACAGCCCCATACCGTATGGAGGAGTGTACCCTCTGGTGTTGTACATTAGGGACATGAGGTGTAGGTAATTACTCCCATGCACCACAGGCAGTTTCTAGTGTAATATACCCTGTGTAGGTATTTCCACTGCATCAGGCATAGATGCACTGAAATAGCCGCTGGCATAGATGCCATTATGGTCTTCTCCCAGTCTTCATCCTCCAGTTTATTAATATCAGCCAACCAGGTGCGCTGGGAATTTTCATCTTATTCCAATTTTTTATTCTACACTGAACCTGGGTTCACCTAGACCTCCTATATCTATTGTGTTAGTAGTACTTAACTACTACAAAACGCTATTCACAAACCTTAGGCTGGAGACCTTCACATTCGCCGCTCCTATCTTTCCAGGGCGAACAGCTCTGCTGAAATGGCAGAAATCTTGGCACACATATCTATGTTAAGTGTTGGTGAATGTGGATGGCATCTGAGAGAGTGGAGGGAAAATGGGGAATAATCGCTACTTAATGCAAGGGATATAGGGAAATGTAAGGAATTGTTTAGCATGGACATACTAATACAAACCACACACCCACAAAACTAAGGCAAATACAATTCACAAACTATACTTGTAAATTTACCACAGCCCTAAAGGTACTTGCACTAGAGCACATTCAAAACAGTGGAGGAACTTGGAGGCACAGAACTAAAATAAGGCCCAAGAGAAAATAATGCTAATTAAATTAAATGAGATCAACATTGAAAATTATATATTTGTATGTGATTAAATAATTATTTAAATATTTATAATTTAATAATACGCTTAAATGAGAAACACAATTTAACTTTTAAACTTTTTAGATAATGTAAAACATTTTTAAGTGAAGTAAATACATAACTTTTAGCCAAGGTTACTAAATATAAATAAAAATGTCAGTGATGGTGAGTAATATTTTTTAAATGATTGTTTAAAAAATAGTATATATATATAAATAAGTTAATGTATTTATTGAATTTTAGTATTTAACGCCCATTTAATCTGCTGAGTTAATGTGCAGATTTTATTTGAATAATATTTCCAAGATAATAATAAATGTTTAAAATAAATTCATATTTATATAATTCATTACATTATGGTAAACTATTTTTAAAAAAAAGTAATTTATTAAATGTCTTTATACTTTTTCATAGGAAGATCTTCACTTCAGTGGTTGGTCTGCATAAACAAATAAAATGTTACTTTTAGTAACTACACTCATACAATCTGTTATTGGAGGCTCTTGACCTAGGGACCTGGAGACATGTAAGGCATCATCCAGGTGTAAATCTTTAGTCAGCAGTGGTGAATAACAAAAGATTTGACAGCTATACCTAGGTGTAGGAGTACATATAAACATCAGTAGATATACATGCGCATATTTAACTTAATGAATTAGGCCTATATTCAATCGAATGTTCAAATCCTTACAATAGATTGTGAGTGAAAAGACTTAGGGGCAGATTTAAGAGCCCCTGGCACCTCTGTGCACTGTATTAGCATAGTCTTTTATGATGGTAATGTGGCCCAACGAGGCCAAAATCGTTGTGCCAAATTTACAAATCGGGGCAATGCATACACCCCCCTAAACCATCATCACACAAGGTCCTACACAGGAATGCAAGCACTGGGGTACACGGTCATCCACCCATTGCACACCATGGCACACACAGATGCAATAATCATGCTTTTACACCCCTGCAGGACCCCCTCCCCAACGTCACCGGACAGGAGGGTCCAGACATGTCCACTCCACCCACAGAAGAGGCCCACAGTGATGACAGCAGCTCTGTCCAACTGGATCTAGACGACCAGCCCGGCCCATCTGGGACCTCGGGACAGTTGGTTCCCCTCACACTGGCACAAGCCACTACAGGGCTTCCCCCCTCTGGAAACACCAGCACAGCACCCACCCAGCGGGCCCATACCTCCGTCCCCAGGACACGTCAAGCAGCAGTGTGTCCACCACTACAGGGAACCCAGGCTAACCCACCACCCCAACAACAACAGGGACCTGGGGGCAGTGGCAGTGGGCACACGGTTCAGGAAACAGATGCCCAGGAACACAGGGGAACTGGGATGGCTACTGTGCGACAGGGGGAGGACAGGCCCAGGGAACCCACTCTCCACGAGGCCCTCTCCAACATCAGGGAGGAACTCAAATCCATCAATACCACCCTGGGCACCATTGTAGGGGTGCTGAAGGAACTCATCAACACCAGGAGGGACACTGTGGCACAACAAGGGGCCCCTGACACTATCCTGGACGATGAACTGCCCACCACCTCCGCCGGCGCTAGTGGACAGGAGGCACCGCCACAGGACCACCACACCAGCACATGAGATCACCCTGATTGTCATACATTTGTCCCACCTTGCCACCCTGTCCATCCTTAAACTGCCCCAGCTCCACTTCCTATGCCCCTTTGGACAATGCACCTGTGAGACTAATAGACTGGACTCTGCCATGGACATTCCTCCACCATCACCCCTCACCATTTTACAACCCCCTCCAATATTGAGCACTTAAATAAACTCTGTTAGAAATGGGGCCTTTGGTTGGCAGTCAGGTTACCCCCTGTCCAAGCAAGGACCCTCATTCTAGTCAGGGTAAGTCACACACAATCCAAATTATCCTGTGCCCACCTTTCGGTAGCTTGGCACTGAGCAGTCAGGCTTAACTTAGAAGGCAATGTCTAAACTATTTGTGCAATAAATCATACAATAACACAATATAGCACCACAAAAATACACCACACAGTGTTTGGAAAAATATATAATATTAATCTGGATATTTGCAGGTCAAAACGATAAAAGATGCAATAAGAAATTGTAGAGATTCACTGAAAAGTGATATGAAGTTTTCTTCAGTCTTTAAGAAGCAAACAAAGGCGGTCATTCTGACCGCGGCGGGCGGCGGTCGGCGCCCGCCATGCGGTCACCACCAAATGGCCGCTCTGCGGTCATAAGACCGCGGATGCCATTCTGGCTTTCCTGCTGGGCCGGCGGGCGACCGCCAAAAGGGCGCCCGCCGGCCCAGCGGGAAAGACCCTACAACAAGGAAGCCGGCTCCGAATGGAGCCGGCGGAGTTGCAGGGGTGCGACGGGTGCAGTTGCACCCGTCGCGATTTTCACTGTCTGCAAAGCAGACAGTGAAAATCTTTATGGAGCAGCGCCGCCATGGAGGATTCATCGGGCCAGGGGAAAACCGGCAGGAAACCGCCGGATCCCCTTTTCTGACCGCGGCTTTACCGCCGCGGTCAGAATGGCCCTGGAAGCACCGCCAGCCTCTTCGACAGGAGCGGACCTACACTGCAAGTGCTGCTGTGACCTCAGTCTCGAAGAGACAATGGCTCGTGTGTCTGGGGAAAGGGCCCCTGACTCCAGCACAGAGGCGTTGGAGAAACTCGTGGATGGGGTCCTCCCCCAGTACAGGCTACTCTACGGTCCTCCAGACAAACAGGTAAGTCCACTGTGACCATGCTTTATGGGCAATGCCTGTGTGGAGTGGGGTAGATGAAAGATAGGGGGGGGTGAGAATGAGGCGTGCATGAAACAACGGTGAGTGCATGTGCGTCATGGCAAGGGTAGGGATGCGGGCCAATGACTGTAACGGTGCAGTTGGTAATTTCTTCTCTTTTTCGCCTGTACAATTCCTGTAGGTCAGGGCCCACCAGAAGAAGGACATCTGCTGTGCCATCATCAAGGAAGTCCGGACCCTGGATGTCTACCACAGTCGGAGCACCCACTGCCGGAAAAGATGGGAGGACATTCGCTGCTGGAGCAAGAAAACGGAGGAGGCCCAGCTGGGGATGGCCTCCCAACGTGGGAGGGGTGCCCGTCGCACCATGACCCCCCTGATGTTCAGGATCCTGGCGGTGGCGTACCCGGAGTTGGATGGGCGCTTGAGGGCATCACAGCAGCAACAAGGGGATGATTACACTCTCATTTTGCTGATTCAGCACGCATTGTAGGTGTCTGGGTGGGGGAGGTCGGCTGTGGGTTCCCCTAGGCCAGGGCGAGTTTGGTAGTTAAGTTCCCTTCTTCAGGCAGGCCCTGTGGCACCCCACCCCACCTGTGTACAGTGCCAACTACACCTAGTCAGGCTCCTGTGACATCCATGTGTGCGGAAATTGGCCATAGCCTTGTAAGCCATGTACCAGGGATTAAATAGTGGACCCCAAGTGAGCGGCGTAGTGCAGGGGGCTTCTGTGTCTGATGTGTCCGCCAACTGTAGCGGTATTGCATGCACTGAACATGTCTTTCTTCTGTCTCCCCACCGTTTTTGTGGTCTCCCTGTTCTTGTGTGCATTAGCATCATCAGGCGGAGAAGCAGTAGCACCAGAGCACGAGGGAGCTGCATCCCACATGGCCCTGGAGGGCGACACTACAGAGTCTGAATACACCAGTGGGACGGAGGGCGAGGGGAGCTCCACACCGGGGACAGGAGCTGACACCAGCGATACGGACTCCTCCTCTGATGGGATCTCCCTTGCGGTGGCGGCCCCATCTGTGCCTCCCGCATCTACAGGTACAGCACCCCCCCCTACCAGCACCGCCCTCCCAGCAACCCCTCAGCGTTTGCCCCGTGCCCGCTCACCCAGGAGGGTGGGCATCACCTTCACCCCAGGCACCTCAGCCCCTGCCAGGCCATTTTGGCCCCCAAGGAAACCCTACAACTACCAAAAAAAAACCTGATATATATATATATATACATATATATATATATATATATATATATATATATGTATATATATATATATATATATTATTTATTATATATAGATATATCAATCCATGTAGTTAGATATATCTATCTACATGGATATATCTATAGATAGATCTATGTATATATATATATATATAGGTCTATATATATATATATATATATAGATCTATCTATAGATATATCCATGTAGATAGATATATCTATATATATATATATATATATAGATAACTTTTGTCAATGTATGTCTGGTTTCCCTGGGGGCTGCAATCAGCCCCCAGGAAAACCAGACCCACATATAAAAGTGATCTATAGATATATCTTATATATATATATATATATATATATATATATATATATATATATATATATATATATATATATGCCACCAGTTGTCTTGCAGTTGCAGCTTGCGTCTTCAAAGCAGTGCACACACTTCAACTGCCGCCTTTCAACTGTAGCTTTTAGTCAACAATAAAAAAGTCAAGGAAGTCTTGTGATTATGTTTCTGCTAAAAAAGGATCAAACTTTTGTCTAGTGACAGTTTTAGTGCCATAAAGAAGCGCAGAAGATTTATATGACTACTTCTAAGAGCAAATATGTATTTTATGTAAATAACTGAGTACATTAGTAAAGACAGCCACTACCTGCACTAAAATACAAATGAAATGGATGTGCGGGGCGGGGGTGGCTCTGGAGAGAGGAAGGGCACGTTTGCTGGGTGGTAATGAGGGAATCCGAGGAGAAGGACATGGGAGTGGGAGCACCAATAATGATTGTTGGACTGGGCGCAGGAGGTGCTAAAGACTGATGAATGGTATGTGACAAGGTGTTTGAGTGTCTTGAAAGAACGTGCTAATTGAGGGAAGAAGCGCAGGTAAGGTGGCCTCTACTGTTGCACGTATCATACACACACCAGCGATTTTTTGACTGTCTTTGTAGGCTAGTGTTTTAGAGCAATAGTTTAGCCAATAGCAGAGATGGCATCTTGATGGATGACTCCTGCTGACGTAACTCGGGTTATAGAGGATAGCTCTGACATAGGATCAGAGACTGAGACAGCAGATACTGAGACAGCATCTGAGGGATAGGACAATGGCGCAGACTCTGGGAGTGATTTTTCAGTTGGAGGAGTCCCATTGGATAACTCCTTCCAGTAAATTGTGAGGGAGGTGATGAGGGCAGTCCTGTTGTCCCTTTGCAAGCACAGTCTGTGCAACAGGGCAATAGTGGGTTAGCCCAACCTCGAGAGCAGGTGAATGTGGGGGCAAGCACAGAGAGGGTGCTCCCCAATTTAGTTCAGCCCCAAATTCCACTGCCCAAATTGTATTGTGGAGACATCAAAATTATCTATCACAAAACAAACTGGTTTTGTAAGGCAGGCACCTGTGTTTTTGGTCCTGGGTTCGGCGGCTATATAGGGAAACATACTAAACCCAAACATTTCTGGAAACTAGACATCCGGGGGAGTCCACAGAGGTGTGACTTGAGTGGATTCCCCAAAGTTTTTTTTACCCAGAATACCCTGCAAAGCTGAAATGTTGAATAAAAACTCTATTTTTCTTGCATTTCTGTCACACAAACTACAGGAATATGCTGCAATCCACAAAATTCCTACCACCCAGTGATTCCTCACCTGTCCTGATAAAAACACTACCCCACTTGAGTGCCTATACCTAGTGCTTGCATAAGGAATGGATCAACCCAGGGTCAACAGTTGCCTCATATAAGTACCAACATTGACCGTTGTGTGATCTATTCCTGTCGCGGGCCTACCCCAGAACTGAGGTATCATTTTTATCGGGAGACTTGGGGGAACGCTGGGTGGAAGGAAATTTGTGGGTCCTCTCAGATTCCAGAACTTTCTGTCACCGAAATGTGAGGAAAAAGTGTTTTTTTGGCCACATTTTGAGGTTTGCAAAGGATTCTGGGTAAGATAACCTGATCACAGTCCCACAAGTCACTCCATCTTGGATTCCCCTAGGTGTCTAGTTTTCAAAACTGTGCAGGTTTGCTAGGTTTCCCTAGGTGCCAGCTGAGCTAGAGGCCAAAATCCACAGCTAGACATTTTGCAAAAACGAGCTATGTTTTCTTTGTGAAAATGTGATATGTCCACGCTGTGTTTTGGGGCATTTCCTGTCGCGGGCACTAGGCCTAACCACACAAGTGAGGTATCATTTTTATCGGGAGCTTGGGGGACCGCTGAGTGGAAGGAAATTTGTGGCTCTTGTCAGATTACAGAACTTTCTGTCACCGAAATATGAGGAAAAATAGTTTTTTGGGTCACATTTTGAGGTTTGCAAAGGATTCTGGGTAACAGAACCTGATCAGAGCCCCACAAGTCAGCCCATCCTGGATTACCCTAGGTGTCTAGTTTTAAAAAATGTGCAGGTTTGGTAGGTTTCCCTAGGTGCCGGCTGAACTAGAGGCCAAAATCCACAGCTAGGCACTTTGCAAAAAACACATCAGATTTCAATGTAAAAATGTGATGTGTCCATGTTGCCTTTCCTGTCGCGAGCATTAGACCTACCTACGCAAGTGAGGTACCATTTTTATTGGGAGACTTGGGGGAACACAGAATAGTACAACAAGTGTTATTGCCCCTTGTCTTTCTCTACATTTTTTCCTTCCAAATGTAAGACAGTATGTAAAAAAGACGTCTACTTGAGAAATGGCCTGTAATTCACATGCTAGTATGGGCACCCCGGAATTCAGAGATGGGCAAATAACCACTGCTGCTCAATACCTTATCTTGTGCCCATTTTGGAAATACAAAGGTTTTCTTGATACCTATTTTTCACTCTTTATATTTCAGCAAATGAATTGCTGTATACCCGGTATAGAATGAAAACTTATTGAAAGGTGCAGCTCATTTATTGGCTCTGGGTACCTAGGGATCTTGATGAACCTACAAGCCCTATATATCCCTGCAACCATAAGAGTCTAGCACACGTAACGGTATATTGCTTCAAAAAATCTGACAATGCAGAAAAAGTTACAGAGTAAAACGCTGAGAAAAATGGCTGTTTTTTTCAGCTCAATTTCAATATTTTTTTTCAACTCTTATTTTCTATAGGAAAACCTTGTGGTATCTACACAAATGACCCCTTGCTGAATTCAGAATTCTGCCTACTGTTCAGAAATACTTAGCTTTCTGGGATCCAGTGTTGGTTTCATACCCATTCCTGTCACTAACTGGAAGGAGGATGAAAGCACCAAAAAATAGTAAAAATGAAGTATGTCCCAGTAAAATGCCAAAATTGTGTTGAAAAATGTGGTTTTATGATTCAACTCTGCCTGTTCCTGAAAGCTGGGAAGATGGTGATTTCTAGCACTGCAAACCCTTTGTTGATGCCATTTTCTGGGTAAAAACCACAAGCCTTCTTCGGCAGCCCTTTTTCCGATTTTTTTGAAAAAAACTAAATTTTAGGTGTATTTTGGCTAATTTCTTGGTCTCCTCCAGGTGAACCCAGAAACTCTGGGTACTTTTGGAATCCCTAGGATGTTGGAAAAAAAGGACGCAAATTTGACGTGGATAGGTTATGTGGACAAAAAGTTATGTAGGCCGAAGCGCGAACCACCCCAAATAGCCAAAAAAGGGCTTAACACTGGGGAGGGGGAGGCCCAGCAGCTAAGAGGTTAAAAACTGGGGAAATGGTGCTGAATGTTCTCCTTATTTTCTCCAAGAGGAACTAATTTTCTCCATGGAGAAAAAACTTCACCTATCTCTTTTGCAAGTCGGTTGTGGAACATTCCCTTCACCACCTGGAAGAAGAATTTCTCCCGCTATTTGACAGAGTGAGGGCCTGAATATGGGGCTGGCATTCTTAAGACTGCCAGCCTCGTGGTTGTGGTCAGGACCGCCCCTGTCGTCGCGGTCCAACCACCACATTAAGACACTGGTGGATGCCCCCATGATCCTGACGGGCTGGTGGTGGCAGAGAATTTAGTCAGCCAGGGCAGCGCTACATGCAGCACCGTCCTGCTGATTATGACCTCGAACAAGTGCACTTGGCATGGGTAGTGCAAGGGTCCCCCTGCCCAGCACCATCACAATATTCACTGTCTGTTGTGCAGACAGTGAACATTGCAAAGGTACTGGTGCACCCTGTGGCAGCAGCTTTTCTGCCGGCTCAATTTCGAGCCAGAGACAATACTGCCCCCTGTTTATCGCTAGACTGACGGGGGAAACCTTGCCCTCGCCTGTGGTCATAAAACATATTTTATAAAGTCCTGCTTATAGCTACACTGCACCAGCACTGGGGTAACTTAGGCCATACTTTAGGTGTGTATATATGTAAAAATAAGGTAGCTTGGGACTTTTGAAGTACTTTTAATTCCAAAGTTGAATTTGGTGTTAACTTTAACTTGAAGGCAGCCAGCAAAGCAGAAATGATTTTATGACACTGGATACCACAGTAGTATACCTATAGGTGTATTATCTATACTGGGACCCCTAAACCTACATGCCCTACCATGTACTAGGGACTTGTAAGTAGGTTGGTACAGCCAGATAACCAGATCGTGATCAGCAGGGCATCCCTGGCTGATTCTGATCTCCAGCACCATCAGCCTGTCTGGATCAAAGATCCTGGCTTAGATGGGGCTGCCCGCCAACCTTGTAATGTGGAGGTCTGAGCACCACAACCATGGCAGTCCAGCAGCCACCCCAGGGGTAGCGGTCCGAGGATCACCACACTCATAATCAAGCCTTTAATTTTAAAATAGTACAGTTTTATTTTCCACAGGTAGGAGGTATATGTAGCAAGTTTGGTATCAAAGTCAAAGTTATAAAAAAATCCAACAGCTTGCCACTGTTGAATTTAATATAATGTGAACAGGGAAACAGTTTTAGAATTTTTGCTGAAAAGTTACCAACTTCAGCCCTGTAGTGCCCTTCTCTGATTGGTCAGCCTCTGGCAGCATGAGCCAGGCTGCCTTGATGAGGTGTGAAGTGGCCTGGGTTGAAACAAAGGAAGCATCTGGTGGGAGGGTAACTGCCTCAGCAGATAGTAGAACATGATGGGTGGAGAGCAGCCAAACTGGACTTCAGAGGAGGGAAAGACATTTGGGACAGGAACTGGACATTCCCCATTTCCTGAAGCACCAGCCAAGTAGGTGCCCCCTGATCAGATTAAGAGAGGGCTGGAAAGGAGTGTGTTAAGGGAAACGTAGCCACACCAGTGGGTGGACTCAGCCAGATCTAAACTCCAAGTTTGAATTTTTGCCAGCTTGGATTTTGGAGGAATGTTGTTCCCTGGGATTGATTTTTGCCATACTTCTCAGGAAGTGAGTGGTCCCTCAAAACGGTGGTGGCCTGTGTGTGACTGGACAGGAGCATCCCCTGCTTCCCATCCCAGGTGCAAGGATAAATATAGCAGAGCTGTCCCACACTTCAGATCCCTGCTGAAAAAAGACAAGAAGAAGAAGGACTGACCTGCAGGGCCCATGGCCTGCACCTGGACCTTGCACTCAGAAGGACTGCACCAGCTGCACACTTTGGGCTCCATAAAAAAAAAAAGACTTTGCCTTACTTCTAGAACTCCAAGAAGGGGATCCCTGTAAGATACAGGTAGAAAGGAGCTGAGCAGAGTCCCCTGCATCAAGTCCTGCAAACATAGCCCAGCTGACCAGTGGCCAATGGTCATTTAAGGATTTGGACCTGGTGCATTCTGGGAGCTGAAGTCCTAAATCCCAAGGAGCGTCTCAGTCCTCCTGGAACCTTGGGGTGAATTATGGACACTTTAAGGTCCTTAGAAGTACTTCTAGAAGAAGATCCAGAAGTCTGGAGAAGTTTGGAGCAACTTTGAAAGCTTCATATGTAGACTGTCCTGACGCTGAAAGTCAAGCCGCCTGACTGAGAGCCGGGCTGACTTGCAGGTTTGTCCTGATGAAAAGCTCCGGACCCCCAGATTTCCAAGATTTGACCAAACTTCATTTCTCCAGTTCCTAAATTGGAGTTTTGTCATTTTGGTGTCATTTTAATGATAAAAATATAATCAATTTTTATAAATTTGTGTTGGATATTTATTGTGTTTCATGATTTACTCATTAACGATTTTGTTGATATTAACTGCTTTACATACTTCTCTCCTCAGTTAAGCCTAACTGCTCAAGGGAAAGCTACCAAGGGTTCAGCCAGGATTAATTTATTGAGACCTTGACTGGACCTAGTGTGGGTTTGTGACCTTTTGCTAAGTGTAGGAACTTACCTGCTCTTACCAGTAATCCACTTTCCAACAGGCTTAATTAATTTATCTTTGATCCCCTTTAAAGAGGTATACCATATACCCAGGGCTTGTAAATTAAATGCTACTATGGGTCTACAGCAAAAATTGTAATGTCCACAGAAGTAGCCTTTAAAATGTGTCTCAGGCCTGCCACTTCAGGGCCTGTGTGCTCAGTTTACTGCCACATTGACTTGTCAAGTCAAACTATTTGCCAAGGCCTAAACTCCCTTCTTACTACACCTAAGTCACCCCTAATGTAGGCCATAGATAGCCCTATAGACAGCATTCTGCCCTATGGTCAGGGTGCTATGTATGTAAATGGTAGGTCATATATTTTTATGTTTAAGATGTCCTAGCAGTGACAAACAGCCTATTTTGTTTCTCACTACTGTGAGGGCTGCTCCTCTCATAGGATAACATTGGGAATTCTCTTATACATGGTTAATTTCTGATCTGTAAGGAGTACCGTTGACATGTTTGGTATGTTTGGAATGGTAGAGAAATCCTTCTTTCTGGTGTAGTTAAATTGTACACTTCTGTTTTAGAAATGCCATTTTTTTTAAATTGGACATTTCTCTGTGGAATTAACTCTAGTGTTTTTTATCCTGTCTCCAATCCAGGTCAGAGAGTCACACCTACACTTGGTGCATACTTTCTAAACAGCCATAACACAGGAGAGGCTGGGTGTGACAGAAGAGGCATCTGCATACTGATAGCCATCTTGGGCTGGAGAGAGGAGGGCAGTTCACACCTTACATGGCAATAGGCTGTGTCCTGCCCTCACACAAGGGGCTCATTAAACCTACTGATATCTGGAGACAGGGCTGGGTTGAAAGGGAGTTGTGTTTAACTTGAAAGGGTTCCTTTGAAGTCACCCTCTGAACGAAGATATTTTTTAGTATAAGTACAGGGGCTTTGACCCCACAAATTTAGAGCACTTTTGGGAATTGGGACTAAACCTCTGTCAGAGGGACTGCTGGACTGCACAAAGAACTCCACTGGACTGCTTTTCTGTTGTTGCCCTGCTACCTGCTGTCCCTGGGTGGCATAAAGGACTCACTGGATTGCTTTTCTGTTTGTTACCCTGCTGCCAGCTGCTCTTTGACTGCATTCTGCTAAAAGTACTGTTGTTTTGTTGGGAGGATCTGCCATGCCATTACCTCTCTGTCTGTGGTGGCCTCCCATCCTCTGCTCTGTACCCCACTGTGATCTCCAGGGACTTGCCAGCTGGTCCCTGCCTCTCAGAGCTCTTATACCAGTGGGGTCACCCGGGGCTCTGAGGCTGACCAACCTGACATTTCTGATAAAGCACATGAGGGGCACCCCTGCTACATTTTTCCCTAACCGGTGCATGAGGAGTGCCTGTTCTCCCTTCCTGGGTGACCAACTAGTGGAGAACACTGTGCAGTCCTTTGTGGTACTGTGATGCACTATCCAGACAAGAGGTCAGCCTGAGAAGCTGGAGCGATCCTATACTCTGTCACCCTTTGGTGAGGGTGCTGCAACGTATGCCACTGGAAATGAAAGGCACTGGCCAGTGGTACATCTTCCTGAGGGGGACTCCATGGTTGACTGGGTGGAGTCCCCCCATGGTTGCCCCCTCCGATAACTACAAGCGTGGAGTACATGAAAAAGCTTCTGTGTACTCACATGCCTGCAGGAAGAGGAGCCTCGTGTCTCTAAGGATGCGCCTGCCGGCCCAGCATGGGCCTGTTGGATCCACAGAGCAGGGAAAGCATCCACCTCAAAGAAAGTACAAAGAAAAAAACCTCAGGTGAGAGTACCGTGGGGTCCACTAAGAGCATGGGGCACCACAAGGTGACACCTAGTACTGAACTCCCAGTACCTGTGCCACACTTCCTTCAAGGGCAGACAAGTTGGTGAGTTGTGAGCGGGAGGACTGATTGGGTTCTTCTGCATGGTCCTGAATTGTGTGCCCCCCCTTTGGGACATACCTCGGAGCCCATGCTCTGTGAAACACTTGGCCTGAGATGCAACATTACAGGTGGATTCTTGGCGGAGGTCCCAATCACCCCAGGTGGGGTTGTTGTTTTTAAAGACCTGGAGATGACCATGTTGCCGGTAGTAGGTTGGCAGGCGCTCCTGTACCCTGCATAGGGATGCTTTTTGACCACACACAGTTTCGTAGGTGTACAGGTGTTCCTGGACCCATGTTCCATTATTACTGCTGATGTGCTTATAGTGACCTCCCGTGGCCACTGTGCTTATGGTAATAGTTGGTGATGTATGTGGCATGCTTATAACAGAACTGCTGCATTTCATGATCTGATGTTCTAATGTATAGTATCAGGATCCCAGGTACAAACTCAGTAATAGCATATTAGGCACACTGCTTATGACTGGTGGTAAGTATGGGACCAGGCGACAAATCAGATGTTGTGGTGATACATGCCAGGACCCCAGCAGTTCCAAATCACAAGATAAAGAGTGTGTAGGTACTGGCATTGGCCTCACTGAGTAATACGTGGTATATATGCACAACTCTGATGATCTAATTCACCTTACGGCAATTTATGTATCTGATCTCTATACCCTATTGCCTTCTATGACCAGGCTGATCACATGATTCTGTTTTGCTGCGCATTATGTGAATACTGACTCTTACGACAATTGACAGTATAATACAAACAATACTTATGACCTAGGATGATTTTGGGTCTATGTTATATGTAATATGCATATATTTCTATATAACCCTGTGTAGAGTTGTTTTGTGGTGTATTTATTGTGTCACTGGTGTGAGTGGGTTGCTCAAACGCTTTACACATGACCTCAGGGGATAAGCCTGACTGCACTGCCCCAAGCTACCAGGGGGTGAGCACAGGTAATCTTTAGTGTGTAACATACTTGCCATGACTAAAGGGGTGGGTTCCGCTGGCTGAGGTGCATACCCTAGCCAACCAGAAACCCCATTTCTAATAATATATATAACCTTAATGACCTCAACTCCTTAATCCTATCCACCCTAAACCCTATAAATACCCCTACCACCCACATATCACTACCCACCCAAAAACCTAAACATATATTTGCTACAAAATACCTGCACATACCCTGAAACCTAGAAACACTCTTGGCACCCAAATCATTCTATCTACCCTGAACCCTTAACATACCCTTGCCACCCCAATATCCCTACCCACCCTAAGCCCTACAAATGTCCTTGCCACTTTAACACCAATACCCACCCTAAACTCTAAAAATACCCTTCCCACCCAAATACCCCTACCCACCCTAAAACCTATAAATAGATTTTCCACCCAAATATCCTGCCCACCCTAAAATTAAATGTGCCACCCAAGTACCCTTAACCACCTTAAACCCTAAAAATAATTGTGTCACTAAATACCCCTATTCACCCTTAAATCTAAAAACGCCCTTTTTACTGAGCTACCTCTACCCACCCTAAACCTAAAAAATGCCCTTGCCACCCAAATTCCTCTACCCTGAAAAAACCTATGCCATCCAAATACTCATCTTTACCCTAAAACCTAAAAAATACCCATGCCACCCTAAGGCCATTAAGCAACCCTAAAACCTAAATACCCATTACCACCCTACCACCATAATACACCCTAAACTCTAAAAAGTGCATTACCACACAAATATTGCTACCGACCATAATACCTTAAGATACCCTTGTCACCCAAATACATCTATCCACCCTAAACCCTAAAAATACCCTTGACACCCAAATACCCCTACCCACCGTAAAAAACAAAAATACCCCTGCCACCCAAATATCCATACCCACCCTAAAATGTAGAAATATCTTTCACATCCAAATACTCCTACCCACCTTAAAACCCCAAAATACCCTTAGCACCCAAATACCCCTACCCACTCTAAGCATACCTTTGCCACCCTAATACCACTACCCACCCTAAACCCTAAAAAATTTCTTGACACCTTAACACCATTACCCACTCAAAGCCATAAAAATGTTCTTGCCACCCAAATACCCCACCCACCCTAACAATACCCTTTCCATTGAAATACCCTGTCCATCATTAACCCTTATAATACCCTTGCCACCCAAATACTTTTACCCAACCTAAACCATAAAAATGCACTTGCCTCCCAAATACCACTACCCACTCTAGACCCTAAAATAACCTTGACACTGAACACCACTACCCATTCTAAATCATAAGAATACCCCAATACCAAAATATCCCTACCCACCCTAAAACCTAAAGGTATATTTGCCACGCAAACACCCCTACCAGCCCTAAAACCTACAATGTCCTTGCCACCCAGATACTCCTACCCAACCAAAACCCTAAACATACCCTTCCATCCCAATAGCTCATTGCAACCTAAACTCTAGAAATGGCTCAGACACCTGAACACAATTACCCTTCCTAAACCCTTAAAATGCCACTACCACCAAAATGTCCGTACTTACATGAAACCTACAAATAACCTTGCCACCCAAAGACCCCTACCAACCATAAACCCTAAAAAAATACCATTGTCACCTTCACATCCTTACCCACTCTAAAACCTAAAAATCCCCTTGCCCCCCAAATACCCCTAAGCACCCTAAAACCTACAAATAACCTTGTCATCCTAATACTCCTACCCACCATAAACCCTAAAAATACCTTTGCCACCCAAATACCCCTACCCAACTTGATACCTAAAAATATACTTGCCAAGAAATGTTAGGAAAGTGGAGTGTTATGGGGTGTTAGGCACAAGAGAAAGGAGCAAAGAATGATCTGCTAAAGGGTGTTGACTGTGATGAAGACGGAATACTTGAAGTAATGTGTTGTAACCCTTGCATGCATTGAAAACTCGGTTTTACATAGGATTATCTAAATAGCACTTCCTATCGTGACATGGAAGAAGTCGTCATCCATCTTGTATTGGGAAAATAAGCATTAGTAAAAACAGAAAAAAGTAATGTGAATGTCCTTGTGGAATGACCATTTGGCCACTAGCTGTCATCAGAGACATTTGAGAGAAGCAAGAAGAAATCTGTGAATGGCATCGTGGAGCAAGCTGCCATAGGAAGCAAGAGGACAAAGGAAAGCGAAACACCTCAGTACAGACCAGGGACAGACATTGAGGTACAGTGGAAGGGTATATGTGTATAAAAAAGACAGCCAATTTACAAAATTCATAAAAAATGTAATAATTATTTTAAAATTAAAAATAATGGTTATGTAATGATCATGTAATTAATTTTCCACCCCATACCTCTACAAACCTAGCAACCCACAACTAAAATGTAACTCTGTAACTCACATATATAAGTATAACACAATTACGTAAGTGATAATCAATTAGATCATTAATTAGCTTTGTTAACTTCCCACCCTACAGCCTTACATCTCACCCCTCCCTCAGTTTTACTCTGTGGCATGCCTGGGGATTGTGATGTTGATGACCTGTTCCTCTTTGTGCTTCTCTTTTTTCTTACTATTTTGTTTCTCTCCTTAATCCCTTTCCCTTCCCAGGGTTAGGTCTGATAGTGGCTTTGCCAAAACTGGATGTTTTTTTTAAATCTGCTCTCACCAAGTAAGTCAATAGAGCCAAATAGACATGTTAAAAGTAATAAAAACATAGTAAAATTATAGAAAATGCTGTTTTCAGGAAATATCGTCACATTGTGTGATTCAATGTGTTTTTTTATTTCATAGCCTTGCTCTCCTGATTACCTCAACTATATGTTTGGACTGTTTACTCAGTCCTGTCTGGTATTTGAAGACACTGGAGTTTACTCATTCCTTCTCAGCTGTTTTATAACTGTCAGCTGACATAGCAGCCAGGGGTGGACTTTATCACTTAACAGGTATGACCCCCACATTCTGTGACAGACTTCTGACACTGTCTGTAGAAAGACCCCAAAACAGGGAGTTGGTCACCTCTCTTCTATGGCTTCCAGGGTGGGATAATGATGAGAGGCAATAACTACTGTGTTGAACTCTACATTAGAGTGATGAATGGAGTGTGTCATTGGCCATTGTATAGCAGTCACATATACATTTTTGCTGTGTGATCTGCATTTTGTTAAGCACGCCACGGTAGTTTCTGGTGGTAAAAGGTGTACTTCTAGGGGAACATGACCTTTGACTTTACATACATTTCCTTTTTACTGTGTTTTGTAGCATGAACCTGCACTTTAGTGTAGGATAGGTTTGTGTCTGACTACCATCAGATTGTTGGAGGACGACACAAGGATGGCAGTTTGCCTTCAATACTCCCTAGTGTAATCACTGAAGGGGATTAAAGTCAATAGGAGAACTACGTACTCATGGAAGGAAGTGGCTGATGCAACTTAAGATCATACTGCAGCAAACAATATTATGTGAGAGTTAACTATTTCATCAGCAGAGGCCACATTCTTATGTCAATAAAAGAACAGTAAATGTATGATGAAAAAGGGACAAGTTTGTCAAATGAAGCACACACGGCTGCTTAACAAGAAGAGCATTCTATATTATTATACCATATTTCTTAAGACTGTAGATCTGATTCTGATAACGGGTGACAAAAAAAGATATTTGATCACCCTTGCATTGCTTTGGAAAAACGTACGGCCAGTTCTGCATAAACTACTGAATGCTGCATGGGTTTGTGTGGTACACACTATTTCGCTAGAAACGGCTTGTCGATTATGTTTTCCTTTGTCAGTTGATAATGCATTGGACATTGCATTTTGTTGTCCCTTTCTTATAGCCACGTATTGTGCACTGCACACATGCAGTTCTCTGCCGATTATATAAGAGGGCATACGAGGGCCTCGATACGGAATCACCCTCAAATCACATATCAGATCTGAAGCCCAATTCATGTGATTTGGGATCATAATGAAAAACCTTTAAGACTTGCACTTAACTGACGTAGCGATTGAAGAATTTCAGACAAATGGGTCTGATTCACAAACTGGTTTTGCAGTGCTACTCGTGTCCTATAAAATGCAATTCACAAACCTATGATTGAAGACCTCTGTCTGTCTTATCCTTTCTGTGAAGGGGTTTCTCTCCATGTGCGGCGATCTCTGCACATATAAATATACTATTTTGCTAATAAATTTGGGAGCAACAAGGGTAATTGCTGTAAAATGTGAAATACATACTATCAAATGGGAGGTTTTTTGGGAAGGAGTACACTAATACAAAACACACCCAGAAAAGAGTAAGGAAATTATAATTACAAATATATACTTCTAAGTTACAACAGCCCCCAAATATGGGAAAACTGTTGTAAAGGTATTTACTCCAGTCCAGAATTTCAGTGTGTCAAGTACCACAGATTACCAACCACTGGTATTTATATATCAAATCAAATACTCACTAGCATAGAGTGTTGCATAAATTATGCAAAGCAAGGAGAGAGACTCTGGGTAATTCCCAAATTTAATTAGAGAGTGCACCTGTTCATGCACATCTATAACCCCAGCAGTAACCTAATTCTGCCCACCACAAATGTGTGTATGTTTAGCAAAATTTCTAAGCACATGAATAGTGCAGGGCTATTCACTCCTATCTGTTACCCACCTAAAATTGATAACTACTCAGAGTTCCCATCCTTGTTTTATACATACACAGACAGACAAACAAACATACACAAATGCATTAACATACACACACAAACACATATGGACAGTTCTCATGTATAAATATTTCCAATTTCATCATAAAGAAAGCGCCACTCTGGAACAAGTACAATAGAAAAAAACACACATTTTATTCCATATTCCAAAAAACCTAACAAACAAATAATGAGTGGAAGCATAAAAACATGGCTGACACATGTCGGTAGAATATCCTTCTACTAGACCAGATCCGAAGCTGAGCTTAATTCTCTCTTAAAGAATACTTTCTAATTTTCAATTGCTTAGCAAACAACTAAATCATTAATTTACAAATCATAAGTGACTAAAGATTATCACCTTTTTCCAAAGACATCCATGCAGTCGCAGTTTCTATAACGTGAAACATATCATCAATATAGGTGATTGTGAAACTAAAATGATATTGACAATATGATAATCAAGAGAACTACTATTTTTTGTCATTACCAAGCTTAGGTAAAACATTCATTAGATATAAAATTATCATCATTCACGGTTCATTCCGTTCATCCAAAAGTTCATCAATTGAGTTAAAATACAATATTGATTATCCTTACTCAATATGGTATATAATAAAATATCTTTTCAGTTCTCAAAACCTCTTCAATCTTTGACATATTGCCAAAATAATGTGAATTATTACCAATATTAATTCACAATTGTTAACGTTTTTCAAATATCAAATACTGTTCTTTTGCCAGCATACTACTAAAGCCACATGTACATCATTGCTTTTATGTCTTGATGCAAATTAATTGAAATATAGAATGATCGTTCATCGTCAGATATTTTCTTTTAGAGCCCCATCAATAGTATCAAAATACAGAATTCATTGTTTAGTGTTCAATAGGGCTTGTGCAAAGGATTCTATTGTATATCAGCATTGCATCTTCCATTTCCAATATATTAAATAAGTGACATATGCTTTATAACCAATATTTATCCTATTTTGACAGCATTTTTTAGGTCTTAAGTTAATTCAATTGCCTGATTCTTACTAAAGTGACGTGTTTCACTGGCAATGAACATCTTCAATCAGCTGTGGTTCACCAAAGTAACCGGTGCAATTTGCTTTATCCAGGTCTCAAGGTATTACTTCCTATTCAGTAATTTACATACCACCAAATTTACAAGTACATCATTGTAAATAATCATTATTATCAGACAGTATATTGACAAAATGGTATATGCATCATTGACTGTTTGTTTTTAGTTGCCCTTATATTGCCAAAGTGAACTGCACTTCATTGCTTTTATTTATCATTAGAACATTAATTCAGAGTGAAGTCCATTTCCATTTGTTCCAAAAAATGGAGAAGCCCTAAATATAAATGTGCTTAAGTAAATGTCCTTTTGAATCTCTAGGTCAAAAATGGCGAATGGATGGTTGAAAGCCAATGCCATTGTCACTACCTCCAAGCCCCCAATTATAGGAATAGCCATAAATATTGATTTTAAAATTGTTAGACCCATAGCATGATGATGTTGTTTCTGTGTAGATTTTTCATATCACCATCTCTTTTTACTACTATCATTTTGCCTTGAACAATAATAACTGTTATCTGTTGACTTCTTGGTTCAAAGGGGACTAAATAATTTACAATATGGCCGATTTTCATACATTTTGTATATTAATATTTTGTTGTCCTGGAATTTTTATATGCTGACTTCATCTGGTAAACATCATAAAATTGATCATCTACATCTAAAAATTATGTTGCTTTTTGTTTTCTTTTTTTTCTCTTAGTTCCTATTAATAGCATCGTGCCTGGAATGTTTTTGAAGATCTATTTGGATGTGCCACAATTCTCCCACCTCTTCTTTCCTGTATGCCATTTCCTGAGTACATCTTCATTTTTTTAAATGAACATTGAATTCTACATTAAGGGTGTGGTGCAGTGAATTTTCACTTCTAATTAACAAAATAATTTTCAACTTTTGTTCTCTTAATTCAAGTTCCCAGATTCCACCCCCCACCACCACACGGGCTTGTGTTTTGACATTTTTTAGTCCACAATAAATCCCAGAGGTGTTTAGCTGTTAGAGCTGCTGTCACAATTTAAATTTGTGTAACACCAATATGTTGCAATTCTCTCACTTGTTTTGTTGTACTGCCTACATATTTCTTGTTGCTGCTACATTCCAATACATAGATGCCATATTCCATGCAACATGTGAACCTTTATTTTATGAGAACCATTTTAGACGTCATAGTGTCCTTTTTATTGGAGCCATATAAACAAACATTACATGAACCACATTTCAAACTCATTCTTGGTCCATAAATACCCACCCTTTAAGAGCCCCTACCGCCATTACAATGCCACATTAGTGTCATTGTTTATGCTAATGTGGTGTTAGAAGGGCAAAAATGCCACGCCATATTTACAAAGTGGTGCAATGCATGCACTGTGCCACTTTGTAACGCTCTGTGCTACATTATGCCTGCACAAGGCATAATGTATGCAAAGGAGGTATTCCTCAATTGGGGGGCCAACAAAATGGCACAAGGAAATCTAAGAGATTTCCTTGCACCATTTTTTCAGCACTTTTAACGCCTTCTCAGAGCTGGTGTTACAAGGAGGCTTCCACTGCTTACAATAGGCCTCTGGGTGCCTTGCCAGATTAGCGTCAACATTTTTTACTCTAATCCTGAAAAACGCCAGGCTAGTGTAAAAAATGTTGACGCTAGTCCCTTAACTACCACCATGGTGTGCCCTATTTTAAATATGGCGCACACATGGTGGCATTATAGGGGGGCTAATGGGCGCATGGAAAGTGGTGCTGCACTGAGTGCAGCATAACTTTTATTAAGTATGTCCCTTTATGTTGAGAAGTTTCCCATGGATGCAGCTTTCTTATTTGTAATGCTTGGTTGTGGTCCTATCTCTTTAGGTTTCATCATGGTATAACGGGTTTCAGATTTTCTTAAATATTTCCTTATTTCTCAATGTGCTTCATTATATTCCTTGATGAATCTGAATTTCAAACTCTTAGCAATTGTCATTGTTGTTCTTTCTGCTACCAAATTTATTGCCACCAACCTTATGCAATAAATCCTCTCACTTCTTTGTTCTTGCCCTTTCCTATACATCATAGAAAACTGTTTTGGGATAACCATTCGGATGAACCTGCCAAACCATAGGTCTTGCTTCAGACTCAAAATATTATCCCTAGAGCACACTTCTGAGCTCTGACTAACTGAGTAGAGAGAGTACTCCATGACTACACCATGACGACTCTTTATAGATAAATTAATTAATTTGAAAATACATCACACTTTCAAATTTTGTTTAATGTAAAAGGTTTTTAAAATTAGTGAATTCTATAACTTTAACTAAGCTTACTAAATATTAAATAAAAATAAAATTTGTAGTGAGGGTGTGTAATATTTTTGAACATTTATATTAAATGAATATGTTTAGTTTTATTACTTTTGTTATTATTTGCTTCACATTTACTTTAAGGAGATAATATGCTGTGAAAGTTTACATAAATATATGAAACACACTTAGATTCATATTATATATTAGAATAGTTTTATTTATAATAAGATTAATAATGTTTATTGTATTTCCCTATACTTTCTCGCAGGGAGATTATGATCTCCATGCTGAAAGTCACTGCCCTGGTAGTGGACATTTCCAACAACTAGGTGGAACATAAAACATGGCATTAACGTTACTTCTACTAATTTTACAATTATAACTACAATTGAAGGAAGTTCCATTTATTACTGGAGGGGCGGAGACATAGAAGTCTACACCTGGGCGTCAATCGAAGCTTAGAAATAGTGATAGAAAAAAGTGAAGAGCTAAGCTTTATTTACAAATAAATATGCAGATGAATAAATATACATTTTTTATTTTTACCTTTGAAAATAGGGCCCTTGGGCTCCAATGTTTTGCCACACTGCCACACTGCCATTTTTCCATTCGGTACTAAGTAACCAGACTTTTACCATGCTTTCAATCTGTGTTGCTTTGCCCTTCCAGAGACGATATGGGCCTCACTTTGTTTACCTGCTTCTCTAACTGGTGTAATACTAATCTGCCAAGTGAGAAGGATCAGACTTAGGGAAAAGGGCCTTGAGTGCTGGTAGTTGTTGAACTTGTTAAACACAACAATGCCTTGTAATCCGTATCACTGGCCTTGGGTTATGTATTGTACTACTATAAACCCCTTGCTATTCCCACCAGTGACTTGATTCTCTAGCCTCCTGTAATCAGCTCCTGAATGTTTTGCACTCAGTTCTATCAGGAGAACATCAACTAGATGGCTATTTAACATAAGCCAACTCAGCTGGTCCTCCTATGTAGTAGTAGTAGTAACTTTGATTCAACCTTTATGGAGTCATCCACTTTAAGGCAAAGAAAAATACAATGTTCACATTTGTCTCTTGACATCCCTTTTACAACAAATTTTCATCAATTGTTTATTAACTCACTAGTTCGCATCAAAGAGTTCTTCTCCTAACATCCTATTCATTTAATAGATTAGGAATTTTTTTGCTGGGTCTCTGCGATTTCATTTCGAAATCAGGGTCTTGGTGTGGATTTTACATATAGAGTTTGAACTTCCCAGAGCAAGCAGATGAGCAATAAATGGTTTTGATGAGCTATATAATGGTAATCTTTTTTCAGATACTTGTTTTATCATACACTAAGGGCCTGATTACAAATTTTGAGGACAGTGTTAATCCGTCCCAAATGTGACGGATATACCACCTACCGTATCACGAGTCCATTATATCCTATGGAACTTGTAATACGGTAGGTGGTATATCCGTCACATTTGAGACGGATTAACACCGTCCTCCAAAGTTGTAATCAGGCCCTAAATGCTCTATAAATGCCAGTTCAAAATGTAGGGCCTTATTAAGAGTTTTGTGGGAGGCAGAGGCCGCACAGCAAACTCTTTGGGTCAGAAAACCGCCACTCTGTTTTCCACCCGCTGGCCCTATTACAATTTTTCTGCCGGGCCAGCGGGCGGAAACTAGTGGGAAACACACCACAACATTGGTACAGGCTTGTAATCAAGCCAGCAGCAATGTTGTGGTGCGTCGGATGCAAAAGCACTCATCGTGCTTTTCACTGACCGTAATTTGGGCACTGAAAAGTGAGACTGAGCTATCCGTTGTGGCCCCTGCACTGCCCATGCCAGTTTCATGGGCAGTGCAGGGACCCACAAGGGGCCCCCGGCACACCATCTCCGCCAGCCGTTGCATGGCAGTGGGACCACCATGCAAAAGTCAGCGGCGAGGGGAGTCATAATCCCCAGGGCAGCGCTGGCGGCAACCTGGCAGTGCCGGTTGTCCGTCTATGGCAGCTCCGCCACGTTTGTAGTATGGCGGTCGGCTGGCCACTCTGGCAGCAGTCGGACTGCCACCGCGAGTGTGGCTGTCTCAAAACCCCCACAGTCGCAATAAGAGCCTTAGAGTTTTAGTTCTTTGGTTGGAATTTGAAAGTGCAATGCCTCTTGGTGTATTTTTTTCCTTATAGGTTCTCCGAAAACAGTGGTAGAGTCTCATTGGATTTCTCTGAAGGATGCTGTTGACACCTTTGGAAATTTGAAATTGTTAGGGCTAATACTGAAGAAGATTTGAAGCAATTCTACTTTCTCAGAAACTCATGTAAGTGGTTTTGCCAGAGCTCAAGGAGCGAGGTGTTGCTGGATTCCTAAGACAAAACATATGCTTTGGTTTGGGCGTGGTTTAGACAGCTATCTTGCTTAACATGGCTGATGAGATTTGTTGAGTTCTCAATAAATTAATAGTACAAGAACAGTATGGTGTCGGGTGGTGAGAGTACCATAGCAAGGCAAATATATTGTGAACTTACTGGATGGTGCTAGGGGATTTAGATTACAGCACCAAGATCTGCTCAGAAACCGTGGTAGAGAGATCATTAAAAATAAAATCAGTTTAATAAATAGCCTGTATGAGTGAAATGTAGACCTAACCAAATGCTGCACTTTAAAGGTGCATTTACCTTCCAAAACTCTGCAATAACCACTTTAGCATGACTTGCTCGATTTGCTAAGGTTAACAAGTTCTAAACTGCTTTAGCTCTGCAGAAATGTTTCTATTGTAACTTTTGCATGACTCAAACTTTCTATCTATATTTCTCTTTCTTTTGAATCACCTGGCCTGCATAGGGCATTTGAATCACTTGGCCTGCAAGGCATAGGGCCTGATTACAAGTGAGTCGGTCCTCGGACCGCCCCACTCACAGTGGCTGTCAGACAGCCACATTACAAGGTTGGCGGCCAGCCCAGCCAATCTACTGCCGTCTCTGCAGGAATCTTTGATCCCGACGGGCTGACCGTGATGAAGGTCGGAATCAGCCAGGGCGGCGCTGCACACAGTGCCGCCCTGCTGATTACAAACTGGTTCTCTGTCAGTCTTTTCATGACGGTTTCACCTCCATGAAAAGGCTGGTGGAGAAGAGGTACAGGGGGCATCTGCACTGCCCATACACTTGGCATGGGCAGTGAAGGGGTCACCCTGCCCAGCACCCTTGAGCATTGTGAGGATGCTGGTGCCCCTGTGGGTGGCAGCATTGCCACCGGCTTGATTGCAAGCTGGAGAGAATGCTGTTGCTACTTTCCCATTCGGCTGACTGGCAGAAACCCTGGTCTCTGCACCATCAGCTCAGCAGGAAAGTTGCAATGGGCCCGGCAGGGAGGTAACCAATATGGTAGCAACCTGCAGAAATGTTTCTATTGTAACTTTTGCATGACTCAAACTTTCTATCTATATTTCTCTTTCTTTTGAATCACCTGGCCTGCATAGGGCATTTGAATCACTTGGCCTGCAAGGCATAGGGCCTGATTACAAGTGAGTCGGTCCTCGGACCGCCCCACTCACAGTGGCTGTCAGACAGCCACATTACAAGGTTGGCGGCCAGCCCAGCCAATCTACTGCCGTCTCTGCAGGAATCTTTGATCCCGACGGGCTGACCGTGATGAAGGTCGGAATCAGCCAGGGCGGCGCTGCACACAGTGCCGCCCTGCTGATTACAAACTGGTTCTCTGTCAGTCTTTTCATGACGGTTTCACCTCCATGAAAAGGCTGGTGGAGAAGAGGTACAGGGGGCATCTGCACTGCCCATACACTTGGCATGGGCAGTGAAGGGGTCACCCTGCCCAGCACCCTTGAGCATTGTGAGGATGCTGGTGCCCCTGTGGGTGGCAGCATTGCCACCGGCTTGATTGCAAGCTGGAGAGAATGCTGTTGCTACTTTCCCATTCGGCTGACTGGCAGAAACCCTGGTCTCTGCACCATCAGCTCAGCAGGAAAGTTGCAATGGGCCCGGCAGGGAGGTAACCAATATGGTAGCAACCTTCCTATCGGACATTCGGCGGACGGGTTATCCCATCTGCCGAACTGATAACCAGGCCCTTACTTAAACTTGTGTCTTTATGAATAGAGTTTTAGTGTGGAGATTTGTGAGAATCAACCTTGATGGAAACTGTTCCTTCCTCACAATGTTCTAGTCCATGTATTGGTTGACTGAATAACATACCTGAAATAATTCTTATAATTTGATCTCATTGTATTTGGTTACAAAAGTTTTCCATGGAAAGAACAGATCCGGAGACATTTTTGGCTTTTAGACATTTTAGGCTGGTCATGCATGTGAACAGGACTCAGAAACTCTCTCACCTCTCAGACAGACTTTGCTCTATGCCTAGACTATTCTCTATCAGAGTCTGATACTGTATTCTTTGTGAGTACTACTAGCTTTATTGGCTAGACTAGTACTCAGACGCTTGTTCCTTTTACTATTTTCTGATTAATATGCTTTATTAATACTGATTTAAGACAATAGAATAGGGACTAGATAATGGGACATGCTTCATGCAATATCTTATAAATTTTGTTTGACTAATAAAGTTAAGATTTAAAATTTATGATAAATAAAACTTTTAAACTTTAACTATAACTCTCATTATTGGCTCCTGAGAATTTACTGTTTAATAAAATAATGTGTTGGTGTTAGAATTGTAGTTTCATTTCTCCAACTCTTCTCCAAAGTCCCTTACTGGGTATCTAAGAGTTGTAGAGTGTTTAATAAATTTAGGATTATCTGCACTACCAAAGATTTGCTAGCAGAAGTAAGCTTAAAATTACAAAGAGAAATTAGCTGCAATAATTAGACAGTGCTATAATTTAGATGAAGCCCAATTACCCACAACTTGGGTGTGAAGACTGATGAGGTGCAGTTTCTGAAGCAGTTGTGGATTGTTGTTGAACTGGTGAAATCAAGGGGTGGGAGTATCAATAGGGTCATGTTGAAGTGCAATTGGTCTATATGTTTATGTATTTTGTTGAAGAAAATAAGAGGTTATCGGAGAAGAAGTAGTCTATGGGCCTCATTACGAGTTTGATAGTCGGACTACCAGACCACTGTGTTGGCTGTCCTGAAAAGGCTGCCATGTCAGCAGTCTTTCAAGCCACCCTATTACGACTTACAGACGCAGGAAGGCTGACTGCCAAGGAAAAATGGCAGACCGCCAGTGATGCGGCTGTCTGGAATTAGTTGGTCTGATTTCCAATGCTGTCAGCACCACAACTAACCCCGAGCATATTACAAGCACACAGTGGCCGTGGCAGTCCCTTCATGGCGGTCAGCCAATGGGTAGTCTAAACAATGGCAGTTCACAGTCAGTAAAGTAACAGAATAGTGCACATTGGATAAATTTGAAAATAACATAGCAGACACATATTGGCACAGTGGACACACCTGCAAAGAACACTATAAAACAAACCCCTCATGGACCACAACCCTCTGTATTTCCAACACAAAATACAGAAGCTCAAGCACCTTATTTTTCACTTCATTGATTAGGCACCTTTTTTTTTTGCCATCCCAAAGAATACCCTGCACAAACTTTTGTCTATTCACACCCTTTTTACACTTACCCTGTTTAGTAAATCACTGTCACCCGTTAATTTTTTTCTGCCATGTCACATTCTAAAAACCCCGTGTTTCAGAAGCTGAGTTAAGAGTCATGGTGGATGAAATCATAAGGGTTGAGCCACAATTCTTTGGATCACAAGTCCAGCATACTCCTCTTAGTAGGAAAATTGAAATGTGGCGCAGGACAGTTGACAGAGTGAATGCTGTAGTGACCACCCTGTGCACAGAGGAGGACATCAGGAAGAGGTGGCATGACCTGAGGGGCAAGGTCTGTTCCCTGGTTTCCAAGCACTTGCTGCCAACAAGAAGACTGGCGATGGACCTTCCTTGTGCCCCATTGCATCTCTTTCCCTGGGAGGAGAAGGTGTTGGCCATCCTGCATCCTGAGTGCTTGACAGGAATACCTGGGTGAGTGGAGTCTGGTAAGTTACAACACAAAAACTGCCACAGAAATGACATGTCATCCATGCTCATGGCTCATCCTTTTCCACTGTCTTGTTCATGTACCCCACCAATACTCAATATCCAGAGTATCAGGGTGTTGACACAGTCATTCTGTATTGTTGGACCCAACAGCACAGCTACTAAGGTCCATCACATGCCACATCTCAAAATGGGGCCGGTAAGTCTTTCAATATACAATAATAAGTCTCAACAGGTAAATGTATGCCCAAACGTAAATGCAGTTTACATAAAGATATGTAATACCCAACATTTGTATAGTGTGTGTAGTGCAGACAGTTACCTGACTGCAACTCACAGGAGGCATTGTTTTACTAACACCAAACACCAGGTCAGTGTTCACTTGCCCAAATACCCTTTCTCTTAACTCTCAATTGAAGTTTAGTCACCTGGGAGGATACCATTTATATAGTGTGTATATTATAGGGAATGACCTGACTGCTAAGGCCAGGAGGCTGTGTTGCTGTTAATCCAAATACCAGTCCAGTGTTGTCTTGTCCAAAGACTCATTTGTCAACTCACAAATTACGTTTACTCAACTGGGGGGATAACAATTGTATAGTGTGTGTAGTACAGGGAGTGACATGAATGCAACTCCCAGAAGCCCTTGTGTCTGTAACTCCAAACACCAGACTAGTGCTCACTTGTCCAAAGACCAATGTTCCTTAACTCTCAATTGAAGTGTACTCCCCTGGGAGACTACAATTTGCTAAGTGTTTGAAAGTAGAGGGAGTGACCTGACTGCAAAGCCCAATAGGCCCTGTTACTCTACCTCCAACCACCAGCACTGTGGCCACTTGTCCAAATACCCTTGCTTGTCAACTCTCAAATTAAGTATACTCACCTGGGAGTGGTCAAGCACAGATCATGTCCAAATAAGAGACATATCTGTCAACATAGCTCCATATTCACATACTAACCCAATATGAAATATTTGAGAACAGAAATGACACCTTACACAGTGTGTATAACAAGCATTCATAAGGCATCAAGATGCATCACCAGATTGGGATTGGCCGGAGACACATTCACACTGCACTGTGCACCTGATGACTCCAATCACATATAGAGCAAAGCCCTGCATTTGCCAGTGGGCCCTCAAATGGTCAATACCATATCTTGCCTAACCACTGTTTTGCCTGCACTGGTGGCAAGATGTCATTTTCAGGTCATCCTCCCAAGCTTAAATTATCCGCACATTTCAGCAGCTGCTTGAGTCAATATGCATTGGCATGCTTCACACATGTCAAGTCAATACATCGAATACCATGGTTACTTGCCACAATAAGATTAATTTCAACTTAAGTTTGTACAATGTCTCTGCTTACTGTAACTCTAAACTGTTAGAGGTAGATGTCACAATACAACCAGTAACATTATGGCCCTCATTACAACCCTGGCGGTCGGTGTTAAAGCGGCTGTAATACAGCCAACAGGCCAGAAGTAACAAAAATGGGATCATAACCAAGGCGGAAACCGCCAACACAGACAGCCACTTTACTGTCAACACCAGGACAGTGCGCGCTCTACGGGCATCTAGAATGCAAAAACCCAACACTCGCAAGATAATGTAATTTATGCATTGTGATGATATGTTACTGTTTATCCTTTTGCATTGCAGAATTCCATCCAAAAGATTCATTTTACGGTGCTTATAAATACTGTACATTTGCAATGTATTGCTGCAGACATTCAGAGTGTGTAAGGGTGTGGTCCCTTTCCAGGGCCTTCTAGAGACTTTCCCTGCAACATGCCTGGGCGTGGTTCTAGGCTGGGCCAAGACTCTATAAAAGAGAGTCAGCTCAACTTCCAGTGCTCACTATTCAGAGGTCCCGGTGCAGAGCAGCAGCTTCTTCCTGAGCTCCTGTCCCGGCGGCCTATTTGGATTTTCCAGTCTTCTGCACTCATCTCTCTTTGGTGATCACTGTTTCCAGGCGGTAAGACAGAGTTTGGACATTTCCCAACACTGTAATTGAGAATTTTAATATTCTTGATTTTAATTCTTAAATAAATAACAGATTACTTGTGTGCTGCCATTTTTTGACATTTGTATGGTGGTTTGCAAATAGGGAGGATGCGCAATTTATTCCATAAAGATTTGACTTCGTTATTACATTATTGTTCATTGCGCGCTGATATTTCTTGACATTTACATGATGTTTTATGAGTTGGCAAGACGTGCAACTCGTTTCATGAGCATTTAACTTTGTTGTTCATTGCGCGCTACCATTTTGTGGCATTTACATGGTGGCATTCGAATCGGCAACACTTGCGATTCTTTCCCTGAGTGCTTTTCATGTTGTTCATTGTGCGCTACCATTTCTTGGCATTTGTATGGTGGCATTTGAATTGGCAAGACGCGCAATTCTTTCCTCGTGTATAAATAATGTAAATTACTGTGCGCTACTATTCTAAGACATTTTCTTGGTAGCATTTCAAGTTGACACGTTGCGTGATTTATTCCTTGAATCTACTTTGTGTGATTTCATGGTGCACAATCCTTTATGGTGTTTAATACTCATATAAAAATCTGCAATGTGCGGAATTCACTTCCCAATGTTTTTTCTGAGATGAACACAACAATACCAGAGTTCTAGATGTAATGCTGTGTGCTCCTGATATATATTCTTAAAAGGAGATTCATATGGTTGTTTAGAAATTGCTCAGATGCTAAAGAAAGTACTCGAATCTGATAGTCCTATTGAACTTTTCCTGTTTCCTCCTCAGGCATTCGGTCATCTAAAGCCTAGTCAGTTTTAGGACTATTCTAGGGTTGTTCATGTTTTTTCGGAAAAGACGAAGCTTAGAGTTGTAGCATGGTACTGATTTCATGAGATGTAATTTTGATGTTGTGTTTTAACCTTTTGCTTCCTACAGGTCTCCTTCCCAGCTGTTCCCGTCCTAATCCCCTTTTCCCCACTTGGACTCTCTTAGACTCTGTGATAAATCTAATCAGAGTATTGGAGCTGTCTTGTGGTGGAAGTGTTGGGAACGTGCACAGACCCCGAGGATCTGGTGACTCTGACAGAATAGTGAGCCCACAAATTATTATCCTCCTGGTTTGTGTATGTTCTCAGCATGGCCACACTGGACGAGCTAGTCAAGGCTATCACCCAGATCCAGTCAGAAGTGGTATCATCAAAGGATTTGACAAATAGTCTACCTGAGAGGGTGAGTCAGTTACAGAATAAGGTTGAGAAGAAAGAACAAAGTCCTACAGGTGTGTCTTGGCGAGGTACTTCTTCTCAGACTTCTGGAGGTAATCCGACTAACATTTCCCTCAATGTTCCTTCAGCCATTCCTTTAGCTCCCCCAGAACGCTTCTCAGGTGATCCCTTGAAAGCGCAATCTTTTCTGGTTCAAGTGGAACTTCACTTCACCTGCAGACCACATACTTTCCCCAAGGCCCAGTCTAAAGTAGCTTTCTTGTTGTCATATCTGTCTGGAGATGCAGCTACCTGGGCTATTCCTCTTGTGCGTAAAAGTAGTCCCCTGTTGTACATCTGGAAACATTTTGTTCGTGAATTTGAGAGAGTTTTCGATCATAGAACTGTAACACAGTCAGCAGATCGTGAATTATTAGACTTACCCCAAGGGAATCAGGACTTAGGGGGTCATTCTGACCTCGGCGGTAAAAGGCGCCATAACACCGCCGCGGTAAACTGCCACGGTCATTCTGACCCGCAACTGGCAAACCGCCAAAAACCTGACATCCACAAAAGTCCGCCACACCAACGGGCAGCGCAAAACAGGCGATGACCAAACCTCCACCGTCACGCCAACAGAAATACGCCCATGCCATTCCGACCCACAAATCCCCGCATCAGTCTTTCAACCGCGGTATTCCATTGGCGGTACACACCGCTGCGCTCAAAATACACACACCTTTACAAAACACTACCACATTGGACAAATCAAAATACACACACCTGAGACACATACACACACCACTCCCACACCCCCAATTAAATATAAAACACACACCCACATCACCCACAAACCCTTACGACCACAATTGCGACTGAAGGACAGAGAGAGACAGCACAGCATAGAGTAGACCATCACACAGAGGCAAATCACAACATCACCCTCACAATTTCCAGGCACAAAACACCATACACCACCACACTCACCACACTCTACAACACATACACCACCCCTCACCTCATCCACACCACCCCATGGCACCCCAAAGACACCCCAGGTTCTCTGACGCAGAACTCAGGGTCATGGTGGAGGAAATAGTTTGTGTAGAGCCCCAGCTCTTTGGTGCAAAGGTGCAGCACACCACCATTGCCAGGAAGATGGAGCTATGGAGCAGAATAGTGGACAGGGTCAACGCTGTGGGACAGCATCCACGCAATCGGGACGACATCAGGAAGCGGTGGAACGACCTACGGGGGAAGGTGCATTCCATGGTATCAAGGCACAACATCGCGGTACAGCGGACTGGCGGAGGACCCCCACCTACTCCCCCCAGAATTCACAGCATGGGAGGAGGAAGTCTTGCACATCCTGCATCCTGAGGGCCTCGCAGGAGTAGGCGGAGGAATGGACTCTGGTAAGGCAAATCTCCACTACTTCATTCCCCCCACCCCACCTGCATGTCAAATCATACCCCAACCCTCACCCCCACCACACCAACTCCTTGCAAATGACTCACCATCACAACCCGCCCATCCCAAAACCTAGCCCTGCATGCCTCCCTAAAGCATGGACACCCATCACCAAAGCATGCCCACTGCACCCACCCATCACCCCCACAAGCCACCGTCACAAAAGCCCCCACAAGGGAATGCCAGCACTGGGGTACACGGCCACCCACCCATTACACGAAATGCCACACACAGAAGCAATAACCATACTCTTATACCCCTGCAGGACTCGAACGCCGCCACGGAGGGTCCAGAGATGTCCATCCCACCCCCAGAAGAGGCCCCCAGTGATGACAGCAGCTCTGTCTCCCTGGACCCAGATGACCAGCCCGGCCCATCGGGGACCTCTGGACAGTCGGTTCCCCACAGACAGCCACAGGCTACACCCGACCTAACCCCCTCTGGGAACACCAGCACAGCTCCCACCCAGCGGGCCCATGCCTCTGTCTCCAGGACACGTCAATCAGCGGTGTGTCCACCACCACAGGGCACCCAGGTTGACCCACCACCCCAACAACAACAGGGACGTGGGGGCAGTGGTAGTGGGCACACCGTCCAGGGGACAGAGGCCCAGGGAAACAGGGGAACTGGGAGGGCTGCTGTGCGACAGGGGGGGGACAGGCCCAGGGAACCGACTCTCCAAGAGGCCCTCTCCTCCATCATGGGAGCATACCACCGCTCCCAGGAGACGATGGCTACGGTACTGGCCAGGTTCCAGGAGATCCAGGTACTGCAGGAGGAACAGTACATGGGGTTCAGAGAGGAACTGAGGAACATTAGTTCCGCAATGGGGACCATCGTCGTGGCCCTTAATCAGATAGTCACCACTTTGCGTGACCATGTGGCACCACAAAGGGCCCCTGTCACTAGCCTGGACCAGGAACAGCCTACCACCTCCGCCGGCGCTAGTGGAAAGGAGGCCCCCACACAACGACAGGCCACCAGAACCCCACCTCCTGCAGAAAAAGAACCACCCCGCAAGCGGCACCTGAGATCTCACAAGAAGACAGAGTAGGATGCCAAGACCCCCGCCAGCAAAGGATACCCCCTGAAGTCATCCCACTGACCCACATTGTCACCCTGTCCAAACTTGAACTGCCCCTGCTCCATCCTTCCACAGGCATATGGACAATGCACCTGTGAGACTGAAAACTGGACTCTGCCATGGACATTACTCCACTATCACCCATCACCGCTTTACAATCATGTTCCTAAATGTAGCACTTTATTAAAATCACTTATTGCACTTAAAAAATCTGGAGTCTGCTTGTATTTTGAACAAATGTATTAGACATAACGGTGCAATAATGTTCAGTCACATTGTGATGACAACATACCACTGTCACACAGCTGTAGTCCATGGGCAAACAAAGCAGAGGTCACGCAGTGGGGCCCACAGCTCTGAAAACGGAAGGGAAAGTCACAACTCAGTTAACAGGAACTGGGGGGAAACTCAGACAGTGAAGAGGCAGGAGACTTTAAGTAAATGTAAAATGGCGTGGTTGATTCGTACCTGTGTGCTACTGAAAATACTGTTGTATCACAGTGTCCCTGTTGTCTGTGTCGTCCCCGTCGTCTTCCTCCTCTTCACTCTCCACAGGCTCCACAGCTGCTACAACACCACCATCTGGACCATCCTCCTGCAGGAAAGGCACCTGGCGGTGCAAAGCCAGGTTGTGAAGCATACAGCAGGCCACGATGATATGGCACACCTTCTTTGGTGAGTACATTAGGGATCCACCTGTCATATGCAGGCACCTAAACCTGGCCTTCAGGAGGCCGAAGGTTCTTTCTATAATCCTCCTAGTTCGCCCATGGGCCTTATTGTAGCCTTCCTCTGCCGTTGTCCTGGGATTGCTCACTGGGGTAAGTAGCCACAACAGGTTGGGGTAACCAGAGTCACCTATTAGCCACACACGGTGTCTCTGTAGCTGTTCCATCACATAAGGGATGCTGCTATTTCGCATGATGTACGCGTCATGCACTGACCCACGGAACTTGGCATTTACATGAGAGATGTACTGGTCAGCCGAACAGACCACCTGGACATTCATCGAATGATAACTTTTTCTGTTCCTATACACCTGCTCACTTTCACTGGGGGGAACCAAAGCCACATGAGTCCCATCAATGGCACCAATGATGTTGGGGATATGGCCAAGGGCATAGAAATCACCCTTCACTGTAGCCAAATCGCCCACCTCAGGGAAAACAATGTATCTCTGCATGTATTTCATCAGGGCAGACAACACTCTGGTCAAAACCTTAGAAAACATAGGCTGAGACATCCCTGATGATATGGCCACTGTTGTTTGGAATGATCCACTTGCCAAAAAATGGAGTACTGACAGAACCTGCACCAGAGGGGGAATCCCTGTGGGTTGGCGAATGGGGGACATCAGGTCTGGCTCCAGCTGGTCACACAGTTCCTGTATAGTGGCTCGGTCAAGCCTGTATGTTAGTATGACATGTCTTTCTTCCATTGTCGACAGGTCCACCAGCGGTCTGTACACTGGAGGATTCCTCTATCTCATCGCAAGTCCAAGCGGACGGTGCCTAGGAAGGACAACATGGAGCACAGAGTCAAGCAACCCACAGGTACGTAACCACAGCTTGCACAGTACACGATTCGCTATGCATTGAATGGCTTGTATGATTGGCAATGCAAGGCCTAGGCCTGTGTGACGCTGTAGAAATTAAGCCATGTGGGCCCTTGAAATGGCGGCTGCCTGACCTGTGAAGTGTGACAATGGGATGTGAGGTCAATGCGCTGGCGTGGCACACCGCGGCGGTAGGCGGTCGGAGACCGCGGCGCAAAGCAGCATTGGTTAACATTGAACCCTATGGGTCTCAGGAGCCAATGACGATGTGCGCCGGCGGACGCGGTACGCACCGCCGCGGGCGTGACCGCCATTTTCTATCTGCTTAATCACTCGAGACCTGATCATCCACAGGAGAGGACCTATACTGCAAGTGCTGCTGTGACCTCGGTCTGGAAGAGACAATGGCTGCTGCGACTGGGGAAAGGGCCCCTGCCTTCACATCTGAGGAATTGGAGAAACTTGTTGATGGGGTCCTCCCCCAGTATGCGCTACTCTACGGTCCTCCAGACCAACAGGTAAGTACACAGGGAGCACGTTGTATGGGCTATGCCTGTGTTGAGTGGGGTGGATGTAAGATGGTGGGGAGGGGAGCGAATGAGGAATGCAACACACGACAGATGAGAGCATGTGCCACATGGCAAGGTTGGGGAGGGGGGGCCACTCACATCGACCATGCAGATAAGTGATGATATTTCTTTTCCCACCCTGTCCATGTCACATAGGTCAGCGCCCATCAGAAGATCGACATTTGGCGTGCCATCGCCAAGGACGTCCGGGCCCTGGGGGTCCACAACAGGCGGGGCACCCACTGCCGCAAGAGGTGTGAGAACATCCGCCGCTGGAGCAGAAAGACCGCCGAGGCTCTGCTGGGGATGACCTCCCAACTTAGGAGGGGTGCCACACGGCAATTGACCCCCCTGATGTCCCGGATCCTGGCGGTGGCCTACCCCGATTTGGATGGGCGCGTGAGGACATCAAAGCAGACACAAGGGGGTGAGTCTCAGCACATTCTGCTATATCAGCGCACAGTGGAGGTGTCTGGGTGGTGGAGGAGGGCTGTGGCTATCTCTAGGCCAGGGTGGTTTCTGTAGGCTAGGCCCCTCCGTTAAGCATGGCCCTGTGCCCCCGCCCCCCACCTCTGTAGGGTGCTAAGTTCAGCTATCCATGGCCCGGGCTCACCTATGTGTGCAGTTGTCTCCATAGACTTGTAGGCCAAGTCACAATAATTGAGTAGTGTACCCCGAGTGCGCGGCGTAGTGCAGGGGGCTTCTGTGTCTGTCCTCTCCGCCAACGGTGCCGCCAATGCATGCACTCAACATGTCTTTCTTTCTTCTCCCCCCCTTTTTTTTGGTTTTCCTGTTCATGTGTGCATTAGCATCATCAGGCGGAGGAGAAGTGGCATCGGCGCACGAGGGAGCTGCATCTCACATGGGCCCGGAGGGCCCTGCAACCGACTCCGAGTTCACCAGTGAGACGGAGGGCGAGGGGAGCACCACAACGGGGACCCGTGGAGACGTCAGCGACACGTCCTCGGAAGGGAGCTCCCTTGTGGTGGCAGCAACATCCGTGCCTACCGCAACAACAGGTACAGCCGCCACCCAGTGCACCAGCTCCGCCCTCCCAGCAGCCCCTCAGTGTTCGCCCTGTGCCCGCTCGGCCAGGAAGCCGGTCATCTCCTTCGCCCCAGGCACCTCAGGCCCTGCCCCAGTTACCCCTGCTGCTCTCAGTGCGGAGATCATTGACCTCCTCCAGACGCTCATTGTTGGGCAGTCTACCCTTTTGAATGCCATCCAGGGGGTGGAAAGGGAGGTGCATCGGAGCAATGCATACCTGGAGGGCATTCATTCGGGTCAGGCTGCCCATCAGCGATCGTTCAACGCTCTGGCCTCAGCACTGACGGCAGCCATTGTCCCTGTCTCCAGCCTCCCTCCTCCAACTCCCTCCACCCAGTCCCACTCCCCTGTTCCTCTGCCTATCCCAGACACACCTACAGACCAGCCTGCACACACATCAACACCCAAGGGCAGCTCATCCAGACATAAGCACCACAGATCACACAAGCATTCACCCAAGCAACATCCACATGCAGACATGCCAACAGCCACTGCCTCCTCTGTGTCCCCCTCCTCCTCGTCTCCCTCCTCCCTCCCTGTGACGTCTCCACTCACACATGCATGCACAACATCAGCAGCCACTACGTCCATCACCAGCACACCCACCAGAACACTCCGCACACGTGCAGTCACCACCCCCACTCCCATTTACACGTCCCCTGTGTCCTCTCCCAGTGTGTCTGTCACCCCCTCTTCCAAACCACACAAACGCAGGCAGCCACCCACCCAACAGCCATCCACCTCACAACAGCCTCCGTCACAAGCACCTGCACCCATAGACAGCACACTTGACTCTCCTACAACCACATCCTCTTCCTCCACTCCCATACCCACTGCACCTACCCTTCCCATTGCTCATAAAAAGTTTTTCCTCTCCAAAATTAACCTCTTTGCATCACCTGACCCACCCCCTCCATCTCGTAAGAGTCCAAGCAGCACCTCAGCCACCACAAGCCCTGCACCTACTAGGACCATAGTTCAGGGCTATTGGAGTCCACCAGCTCCTAGGGCCGGAACATCGGCCAGCAGCAAGGGGACAGCCAGCCCACCCCCTGGGAAAAGAACCAAAAAAGGGAAGGGCCGGCGCGACAGGCCTGAGACGGCTGCCCCCAAGGACACTACCCTTGCACCGTCACCTGGCACATCCACAAAGGGAGGCAAGGGCCCCAGAGATTCGGCGAAGGAGGGCAAGGGCAGCAGGGCGGACAAGTCCGGCAGCAGGCGAGCTGCCCAGGAGGGCCCCACCAGCCCCATTTCGGTGTGACGGAGGACACCCACAGGCCCAGGACTCCATCACAGGAGGGCCCCGCTAGCGAAAGGTCGGATGGCGACTGAGCGGGAATTATTGGCCAGATCCGGTTCCCCAGGAACACAAGACAAGCACCGCTGAACAGGGCCCCGCCGTCTCAAGCACCGCTGAACAGGGCCCCGCCGTGACAAGCACCGCTGAACAGGGCCCCGCCGTGACAAGCACCGCTGAACAGGGCCCCGCCGTCTCAAGCACCGCTGAACAGGGCCCCGCCGTGACAAGCACCGCTGAACAGGGCCCCGTCGTGACAAGCACCGCTGAACAGGGCCCGCCGTCTCAAGCACCGCTGAACAGGGCCCCGCCGTGACAAGCACCGCTGAACAGGGCCCTTCCTGACAAGCACCGCTCCGCTGGGCCCTTCCTGTCAAGCACTGCTCCGCTGGGCCCTTCCTGACAAGCACCGCTCCGCTGGGCCCTTCCTGTCAAGCACCGCTCCGCTGGGCCCTTCATCTCAAGCACCGCTCCGCTGGGCCCTTCCTGTCAAGCACCGCTCCGCTGGGCCCTTCATCTCAAGCACCGCTCCGCTGGGCCCTTCCTGTCAAGCACCACTCCGCTGGGCCCTTCCTGTCAAGCACCGCTGGGCCCTTCATCTCAAGCACCGCTCCGCTGGGCACCGCCGTCTCTGAACTGCTCCGCTGGGCCCTTCCTGACAAGCACCGCTCCGCTGGGCCCTTCCTGACAAGCACCGCTCCGCTGGGCCCTTCATCTCAAGCACCGCTCCGCTGGGCCCTTCATCTCAAGCACTGCTCCGCTGGGCCCTTCCTGTCAAGCACCGTTCCGCTGGGCCCTTACTGTCAAGCACCGCTCCGCTGGGCACCGCCGTCTCTGAACTGCAATCCATCCACTGTAGAGACTTGAGTGACTGTGGCTTTGCACTCCCCAGGATGGTACAGTGGGCATGGAGGCCCCTTGTGGATCTGGCGTCGTGGACTCATGTGGCTGAGGTGCCCCCCCTTCCCTTCCCCCTGAGGTGCCTGTAGTTTTATTATCTGATGCCCCAGCAGTGTTCTCTCCAATGGAATCGGGTCTCGTGTGTGGGCTTTGCCCATGTGTTTATGCATATTGGCCCACGAACAATGGAAGGTAGCCAATATGTGCCGGACTTGTGGGCTATGTATATATTGTTCATGTTGTAATATATTTTATTTAGATATTTCATATTTCACTTAACTTCAAATATGCTATAATATACTTCAATTTTCATGATCAATTTATTTTGTCTTTGCATTCTTCCGGGGAGTTTGGGGGATGTCACTCTGACTTGTTGCTCTGCATTGGTGTGTAGGGATTTGGGGTGGGTGGGGGGGTGGGTGTGTCGCGTATGTGTGTGCCCGTAACCTTTTCTCCTCCCCCCTCCCCTGTGTCGTAGGTGCAGTACTCACCGTTGTCGTCTGCGCCGGCGTTTGTGCTCCTGGTAGAGGAGCAGGTAGACAATAGCTGGTAGGATGTTTAATGCGGGTTCCATGCTGTCCAGATTCCTCGTGGAGTGTATAGAGGTGAGCGTTTTCCCATTCGTAGTGTGTTTCCGCCGTGTTTTTATCGGCTGGGCTCCCGCACCGGAAAAGGTGGCGGATTGGTGGGTCGTGATAGGGTGGGCGGTACATTGTCTGCCGCCTGTCTTTTGGCGGTGACCGCCGCGCTGTTTGTTTGTCCCGCCGTGGCGGTAGGAGTGTTAAAGTGGCGGGCTGTGTTGGCGGTTCCCGCCAGGGTCAGAATTCCATTTTTTTTACCACCTGCCTGTTGGTGGGTTGGCCGCCGCTTTAACAGCGACCGCCAGGGTTGGAATGACCCCCTTAGTGTCATATTTAGCCAACTTTAATCGGCTGGTCGCTGAGACATTCTGGCCTGAAGAAAAACAAGCGGCCTTGTTTTACAGGGGACTCAAAGAGGAGCTAAAAGACATCTTAGCGCAAATCGACCCACAACCTGCAAACTGTCAAGATTTCATAAACCTTGTCTTGAGGCTTGATCATCGTTTAAACGAACGAAAAGGAACGCGTAAAAAGACTGAAAAACATTCTAGACATGCTCATGATAACAAATACTCAAGAACTCCGAGAGAAAGAATGCCGGAACCGATGGAAATTGGAACCATCAGGAGACCTTTGACCAAAGATGAAAAGGACCTACGCAGAAAAAATGGGCAATGTCTCTATTGTGGGCGGAAAGGTCATTTCACCAAAGATTGTCCAATCAAATCAAAGAGCAAGCGAGGCCCAGTTCAGAAAGTTGCAACCAATGCATGAGTCGAGTCGGAAAATCTAAAGCACCCAAGTTGCAGAGAAGGGTTGCTCTTGGGTGTCACCGTGGATCCTTCACAATCCAAACATCTAAAATTGGGAATGAGAGTTAAGGTCAAGAAAAAGACCTATTTCAAGAAGGCTCTAGTCGACTCTGGGGCTACCGGAAACTTTGTTGACGCCCAATTGGTTCGTGCATGGGGGATCCCATGTATTGAAAAGAAGACCCCAGAAACCATCCAGGCAGTTGATGGAAAACTCTTGACTGGAGGTCCGATAACTCTTCAGACTGTCCCCTTGACAATAATTTGTGAAGGTAAAAATCAAAGAAAGAAACATAAAGAGGAACTCATCCTTGACGTGATCCAGGCTCCCAGTATGGGATCATCCTTGGCTTGCCATGGTTAACTCATCACAATCCAGAGATTAATTGGGCAGAACGAAAGATCGTGTTCTCATCAGTGCTATGTAAAGAAACTTGTCTCCAAAGGACTCAAGAATCAGAAGTTCGCCATTCTTACATAGCTACAGCCGCAGAGAAAGAAGTTCAGTTGCCCAAACAGTATTCGTCTTATGAAGATGTATTTGATGAGAAGGAAGCAGAGAACTTACCTCCTCATAGATCTTATGACTGTCAAATTGATCTAGTCCCAGGGGGGATACTTCCCAACTGTCGTGTGTATGCCCTGTCAGAACATGGAAATCAACATTTACGAAAATACTTGGATCAATTCTTAGAGAATGGTTTCATCCGCCCCTCTAAGTCTCCCACAGCTTCTCCTTTGTTTTTTGTTCCAAAAGCGAACTGAGATCTTCGAACTTGTATCGCCTATAGGGGCTTGAATAAAATCACCATCAAGAACAAATATCCTTTGCCTCTAATTCTGGTCTTACTGGAACAAGAAAGAAAGCAAAAATCTACACGAAGCTTGATCTTCGAGGTGCTTACCATTTGGTCATAATGAGAGAGGGTGACGAATGGAAAACAGCATTCAAAACAAGATATGTCCTTTTTTAATACACCGTCATGCCTTTTGGTCTGTGCAATGCTCCAGCAGCATTTACATTTTTCTTAAATGACGTTCTTAGAGAGTACCTCGATATCTTTGCCATAGTTTACATTGATGACATTTTGATCTACTCAGACAATGAGAATGAACATGTTCAACATGTCAAGAAAATGTTGGCAGCCCTTCGTAAACATTATTTATATTGCAAACTAACCAAGTGTGAGTTTTATGTTACCACAGTTGAGTTTTTAGGGGTTATCCTTACCACTCAAGGTATGGTGATGGCAGAAAGGAAAGTAAAAGCCGCATCTGAATGGCCCATCCCAAAGACTGTTCGTGATGTACAATGTTTCCTGGGCTTTGCAAATTTTTACCGAAGGTTCATCAATCATTTCTCCCAGACAGTGGCTCCAATTACTAAGTTATTAAGAAAGAAAGAAAAATTTGTATGGTCCCCAGAAGCAGACCAAGCCTTTTCAACTTTGAAAGAAGCTTTCTCCACTGTCCCAGTCTTGACTCATCCAGATGCGGATCGACCTTTCATAGTGGAAGCTGATGCTTCAGATGTGGCGATAGGAGCAGTCTTGTCACAACGAAACAAAGACACTAGTAAGCTTCATCCTGTAGCTTACATGTCTCGGAAGTTGAACGAAGCCGAACAGAACTATGTCATTGCTGAAAAAGAGCTTCTGGCAATTCGTGACGCCTTTAAAGAATGGAGACATCATTTGTTGGGAGCTAAATATACTGTCACAGTATATACTGATCATCGCAATCTTCAATTCATGAGTTCTACCAGACTTTTGACTCCTCGGCAATTATGCTGGATGCTGTTTTTTGCCAAGTTTGATTTTGTGGTAACCTTCCGGCCTGGTAAAGATAATCGCAAAGCTGACGCCTTGTCCCGCCAAGAGTCTACCACATTGCCTGGAGTTCAAACCTCTAGAGCTATCATTGTTCCTGACAAGGTCCTATGTATCATAAAAACAGAAGATTTCTTTGAAGACATCCTCAATTCATTGACTGTTGAAAAATGGCAGGCGTGGGCCCAAGCAGATCCGAAAAGATCAATCAAGCAAGGATTACCCTTTCACGATGCTCGTTTGTTCGTGCCCACTACCAAACATCGCAAGATAGTGTTTCATTGTTTGCATGTTATACCTACAGCAGGTCACCCTGGAACTCCTAAAACTCTTGAATTAATCCAACGCTATTTTTGGTGGCCTACCTTAACAAAGGATGTAAAAACAATGGTAAACAACTGCGAAGTCTGTGCTCGCACTAAAACAAGTCATTCAAAACCAAAAGGGTTGTTGCACCCACTCCCAACCCCAAGTCGTCCGTGGGAACACATCTCTTTAGACTTTATTACAGGTCTGCCAGTGGTTCAACAGCATTCAGTAATTCTGGTGGTAGTAGATAGTCTCACGAAATATGGACATTTCATTGACTGTAAGAAATTACCCACCTCCAGTGAACTGGCAACTATCTTACTGAATAGAGTGGTTCGTTATCATGGACTGCCAAAAGTGATCCTCTCCGATAGGGGATCGCAATTTGCCTACAACTTCTGGAAGAATTGGTGTAAAACACTCCAAGTGACATCTACCCTATCTACTAGCCACCATCCTCAAACAGATGGTCAAACGGAGAGATTAAATCAGACTTTGAAGCAATACCTACGTGCTTACGCTGAAAAAGCACTTAATTCATGGACATCAATGCTCTGGTTAGCTGAGTTAGCCTACAACAACTCCTTCCACACTTCTACTGGCGTTACACCCTTCTTTGGTTTGTTTGGTTATCATCCTGACACCCTGCCCATCAAAATTCCTCAAGAAAGTTCTCTCACTCCAGCTGTGTCAGAAATCATTCAACATTTGCATCAAACTCAGAAATTGATTCAACAACATTTAGAAAAAGCCAAACAAAAATACAAAAAGCATTATGACAAGAAACATTGTGAGGGACCGCAGTATCAACCTGGTGACAAAGTGTGGCTTTCCACAAAACATATAGGGGGTCATTCCGACCCCGGCGGGCGGCAGGCGCCGCCCGCCGGGCGGAGACTGCCAAAAGACCGCACTGCGGTCAAATGACCGCGGCGGTCATTCTGACTTTCCCGCTGGGCCGGCGGGCGATCTCCAAAAGATCGCCCGCCGGCCCAGCGGGAAAGCCCCTGCAAAGAGGAAGCCGGCTCCGAATGGAGCCGGCGGATTTGCAGGGGTGCGACAGGTGCAGTGGCATCCGTCGCGATTTTCAGTGTCTGCAAAGCAGACACTGAAAATCTTTGTGGGGCGCTGTTAGGGGGCCCCTGCACTGCCCATGCCAGTGGCATGGGCAGTGCAGGGGCCCCCAGGGGCCCCACGACACCCGTTCCCGCCATCCTGTTCCTGGCGGTAAAAACCACCAGGAACAGGATGGCGGAAAGGGGGTCGGAATCCCCATGGCGGCGCTGCAAGGAGCGCCGCCATGGAGGATTCCCTGGGCCAGGGGTAAACCGGCGGGAAACCGCCGGTTCCCCTTTTCTGACCGCGGCTTTACCGCCGCGGTCAGAATGGCCCAGGAAGCACCGCCAGCATGTTGGCGGTGCTTCCGCGGTCATAGATTTCAAGAAGAAGCACATGTTCAACCCCAAATTTATAGGTCCTTACACTGTTCTTCAGCAAATCAATCCTGTGACCTATAAACTACAATTGCCAAAATCATTACGTATTCATCCAGTGTTCCATACTTCCCTCTTAAAAAAGGCAGTCCAAAAGGTCCACCTTCATCCAGCTCGTGTTCTAGTTCAGGGGGAAGAAGAATATGAAGTCAAGAAAGTGTTGGACTCTAAACTGAGAGGGCGTAACCTATGGTACTTAATCTCATGGAAAGGTTATGGCCCTGAAAGTAATTCATGGGTTTCCGCATCTGATGTTCATGCTCCAGTACTTGCGAGACGCTTTCATTGTCTCAATCCAGATAAACCAGGCCCTAGAGCGCGCCTGGGAGAGGGGAGTACTGTCAACACCAGGACAGTGCGCGCTCTACGGGCATCTAGAATGCAAAAACCCAACACTCGCAAGATAATGTAATTTATGCATTGTGATGATATGTTACTGTTTAACCTTTGCATTGCAGAATTCCATCCAAAAGGTTCATTTTTAAGGTGCTTATAAATACTGTACATTTGCAATGTATTGCTGCAGACATTCAGAGTGTGTTAGGGTGTGGTCCCTTTCCAGGGCCTTCTAGAGACTTTCCCTGCAACATGCCTGGGCGTGGTTCTAGGCTGGGCCAAGACTCTATAAAAGAGAGTCAGCTCAACTTCCAGTGCTCACTATTCAGAGGTCCCGGTGCAGAGCAGCAGCTTCTTCCTGAGCTCCTGTTCCGGCGGCCTATTTGGATTTTCCAGTCTTCTGCGCTCATCTCTCATTGGTGATCACTGTTTCCAGGCGGTAAGACGGTGTTTGGACATTTCCCAACACTGTAATTGAGAATTTTCATATTCTTGATTTTAATTCTTAAATAAATAACAGATTACTTGTGTGCTGCCATTTTTTGACATTTGTATGGTGGTTTGCAAATAGGGAGGATGCGCAATTTATTCCATAAAGATTTGTTCATTGCGCGCTGATATTTCTTGACATTTACATGATGTTTTACGAGTTGGCAAGATGTGCAACTCGTTTCATGAGCATTTAACTTTGTTGTTCATTGCGCGCTACCATTTTGTGGCATTTACATGGTGGCATTCGAATCGGCAACACGCGCGATTCTTTCCCTGAGTGCTTTTCATGTTGTTCATTGTGCGCTACCATTTCTTGGCATTTGTATGGTGGCATTTGAATCGGCAAGACGCGCAATTCTTTCCTCGTGTATAAATAATGTAAATTACTGTGCGCTACTATTCTAAGACATTTTCTTGGTAGCATTTCAAGTTGACACGTTGCATGATTTATTCCTTGATTCTACGTTGTGTGATTTCATGGTGCACAATGCTTTATGGTGTTTAATACTCATATATAAATCTGCAATGTGCGCAATTCACTTCCCAATGTTTTTTCTGAGATGAACACAACAATACCAGAGTTCTAGATGTAATATTGTGTGTTCCTGATATATATTCTTAAAAGGAGATTCATATGGTTGTTTAGAAATTGCTCAGAGTGTTTCCTGATTCTCATGCTAAAGAAAGTACTCGAATCTGAAAGTCCTATTGAACTTTTCCTGTTTCCTCCTCAGGCATTCGGTCATCTAAAGCCTAGTCAGTTTTAGGACTATTCTAGGGTTGTTCATGTTTTTTTTTTTAAAAGACGAAGCTTAGAGTTGTAGCATGGTACTGATTTCATGAGATGTAATTTTGATGTTGTGTTTTAACCTTTTGCTTCCTACAGGTCTCCTTCCCAGCTGTTCCCGTCCTAATCCCCTTTTCCCCACTTGGACTCTCTTAGACTCTGTGATAAATCTAATCAGAGTATTGGAGCTGTCTTGTGGTGGAAGTGTTGGGAACGTGCACAGACCCCGAGGATCTGGTAACTCTGACATTTAACACACCCACCGCCACGGCGGTAGCAACAAACACTGCGCCGGTCACCGCCAACAGACAGGCAGAAGACAATGTACTGCCCACAACATTACAACCCGCCAATCCGCCAGCTTTTCCGGGGCAGTACCCACGCATCAAAAGCACAGCGAAAACAGTCTTTGGAAGGGAAACCACTTACCTTCCGACAATCAACCATGGAGCCATGGCCATGGTGCCTGAGCTGCAGGTCCTCCCCATGCTGGTCTACCTCCTCATACACGAGGAATATTACAGGAGGCGGCGGTGACGACCACAGTGAGTACTGCACCTAGCACACAGGGGAGGGGGGAGGAAAAAGAGAGTAACACACACACGCAACATGCAACACCCCCACCCACAACACCATACACACAAACACATACCTCAACATTACATTTACACCCCATTACCCCCTGGAAGAATGCAAGGACAAAAGGAATTGAGTTTAAAATGAAAAACAGTATATACAATTATTTACAATAAGTACATAAGGCCATACACTGTCCTTTGCAAATGTCGGTGGCCCTCTGGGCCAAAAATCATGGGCCAATCCAACACTTGACTCCTGCCTCAATACGGAGAGAACACTGCAGGGGCATCAGGTCGAAAAAGCACACAGGTACCTCTGGGGGATGGGGAAGGGAGAGGGCACCTCAGCCGGAAGATGGTACTATGCTACTGCTCCTCAAAGGGGCTCCATGCCTACAGCGATGTCCTGGGGAGTGCAAAGCCACAGTCTCTCAAGTGGGTGGGTTGCCCACTGCTTAGTCCTGGGGAGTGCAAAGCCACAGTCTTTCAAGTCTCTCAAGTGGGTGGGTTGCCCACTGCTTGGTCCTGGGGAGTGCAAAGTCACAGTCTCTCAAGTCTCTCAAGTGGGTTGGTTGCCCACTGCTTGGTCCTGGGGAGTGCACAGCCATAGTCTCTCAAGTGGGTGGGTTGCCTACTACTTGCTCCTGGGGAGTGCAAAGCCACAGTCTCTCCAGGGGGTGCCACGGACAGGGGGAGTAGATGCATTTCTCCACTGGTTCTGGAGTGGGCTTGGTGCCCAGTGTGCCTCTTCCTGCCAAGGATAGGGGGAGTGGATGCAATTCTCCACTGGTTCTGAAGGGGGTTTGGTGCCCAATGTGCTTCATCCTGCCAAAGATAGGGGGAGTGGATGTATTTCTACACTGGTTCTGGATGGGGCTTGGTGCCCAGTGATGCTGCACTTGGGGTGTGGCAGTTCACTTTCCCTCACCTGGGTGTCTAATGCATGAGATTTGCAGGGAACAGGAATGATGATACTCCATGGAGGCAGTGCCAATCTCCATCCTGTAGCGACTAAGGCTGCATACTGGTGGTAGTTCCGGTGCTGGTGGGGGCGCTTCCCACTGGTGGTGGGAGCCTCCAGGAGGTCTCCTGCAGCCTCTGATGGCTGCCCACTGGGGATGCTGCTGCTGACAGTTGTTGTGGCAGTGACGGGGCAGGTGGCGGTGCAGGTGAGGTGCCTGCGGCGGGGCCTGTGGCGGGGATGCTGGTGGTGCTGTCTGTGATGCAGGTGCTGGTAGTGGTGGAGGGAGGCACCAGCCCGCCTCCTGCAGCCTCAGATGGCTGCCCACTGGGGATGTTGCTGCTGAAAGTTGTTGTGGCAGCGGCGGGGCAGGTGGCGGTGCTTGCGGTGGTGCTTTCAGTGGTGCTTTTGGTGGTGCTTGTGGCGGTGCTTGCCTCAGTACAGGTGGCGGGGCTGTCAGTTCTGATGGTGGGCACCAGGCCCTCACCTGAACCTACAAGGCCTGAAGTGCCTTGCCTTGGCGTTTCTGCCCCGTCCTCACCTTGGCAGATGCTGCTGAGACCTTGGCACTGGCAGCTTGAGTTTTGGAGGAGGCCTTGCTGAATGAGACGTGCTCCTTGGCTGTGCTGCATGCAGGCCCCTTCTTCACCTTGGCAGGTGGTGGAATGAGTTGGTCCTTTGCAGGGGTCGGTGGCACACTGCCTGGCCTGACGGGTGCCCCCTTTAATCATCTGGTAGTTGTATTGACCACAGCGGATGCCGACTTGGTGGCTGAGGTGCTGGCCTGGGATCTGGACACCCTGGGCCGAGGGGAAGGACGGGGGGAGGGGTAGGTAAGAGGTCAACATTAACCAGGAAAAGTTTTTTAGGTTTTAGGCACAATGGGACGGAAAGATGGAAAGGGTTTGGGAGTGGAGGAGGGAGTGGTTGTAGGAGGTGTCTGTCTGCTGAGTTTGGGTGAAGGTGCATGGGCTGGATGCTGTTGTGAGGTGGATGCCTGTTGGGTGGGTGGGTGCTTGCATTTGTGTACTTTGGAAGGAGGGGTCACAGACACACTGGGAGAGGACACAGTGGACGTGTGCATGGCTGTGGGGGTGGTGACTGCCAGTGAGGGGTGTGTTGTGATGGGCGTGCTGGTGATGAAGGTAGTGGATGAGGATGTAGTGCATGCAGGTGTGAGTGGAGATGATACTGGGAGGGAGATGGACGATGAAGAGGCGGGGGACACAGTTGAGGCAGTGGATATTGGTGTGTGTGCATGGGCATGGTGCTTGTGTGAGTGCCTGTGATATCAAGTGTGGTGCTTATATTTGCCTGAGCAACTTTTGTGTGTTAATTTTGGTGAATGCTGGTCTGAAGGTGGGCTTGGGATAGGCTGAGGTTGAGGGGATTGGGACGGGGTAGAGGAAGTTGGAGGGGGGAGGCTAGACACATGGACAATGGCTGCCATCAGTGCTGAGGCCAGAGCCTGAAATACTCTCTGTTGGGCTGCCACGCCAGAGTGAATGCCCTCCAGGTATGAATTTGTTTGTTGCAAATGCCTGTCGACACCCTAGATGACATTCAGAATGGTAGACTGCCCAACAGAGAGGGATCTCAGGAGGTCAATATGCTACTCACTCAGGTCAGCAGGCCTGATGGGGCAGAGCCTCAGGTGCCTGAGGCTAAGGAGATGCCCACCCTCCTTGGTGAGTGGGCATGGAAAACACGCTGAGGGGCTGCTGGGAGGGTGGTGCTGGTAGGAGGGATGGAGGCTGTACCTGTTGTTGGGGTGGGCACAAAGGTGTCCGCCACTACCAGGGAGCTTTCATCGGAGGAGGAGTCGCTGTCTGTGGTGTCCCTTCCTGTCCCCGTCATGGTGCTCCCCTCGCCCTCTGTCCCACTGGTGCCTTCCCCCTCAGTGGATTCGGCCTCCAGGCCCATGTGGGATGCAGCTCCCTTCATCTCTGATGCCTCTGCTCCTCCGCCAGATGATGTTAATGCACACAAGAACAGGGTGACAAAACAAAAAGGGGGGGAGAGACAGAGGATACACTTGGTCAATGCCAGCAACAACACCACCGTTGGCGTACACTACACCCAGTGAGCTGCCCTATGCACTGGTCCATGCACTACCAGTTACACAGCGAGTCACCACCCCATGGGGTACAATGCCTAACACCAGCATCTGCACACCAGAAACCCACAGGATCATGCCCAGTAGTAGATGCCCACTTACACTATTGGGGTAGGAGTACTCCAGAGCCTGCCCAACAAGGGACTTACCCTGCTATGTTCGCCCTGGCCTAGGGGCACCCACAGCCTACATCCCCCACCCAGGTAACACCTTAGTGAGCACAAAGTCATGATTCTGAATCTGTACTCACCCCCTTGTGGCTGCTGTGATGCCCTCAAGTGCCCATCCAACTCCAGAGAGGCCACTGCCAGGATGCAGAACATTAGGGGGGTCATGGTGCGATGGGCACCCCTTCCTCATTGAGAGTCCAGCCCCAGCTGGGCCTCTGCCATCTTCTTTGACCAGCGGCTCAGGTCCTCCCATCTCTTGCGGCAATGGGTGCTCCGCCTGTGAAAGACCCCCAGGGAAAAGGAAATCACTCACCCGCCTGGACCGTCATGCACATACACGACCACCTTACATGCTACACTCTGGCCAGGACGCCTCAGCACCCCCCAACATGTGGCTTACATCCACAGAACTCCATACATTCATGGCCCACCCATCATGCTCACAGTGTACTCACCTGTTTGTCTGGAGGACCATTGAGTAATGTGCACTGGGGTAGGACCCCATCCACCAGTTTCTCTAACTCCTCCACTGAGAAGGCAGTGGCCCTTTCCCCAGACACATAAGCCATTGTCCCTTCCAGACACAGGTCACAGCAGCACTTGCAGTGACGGTCCTCTCCTGTTGAAGGTCAGGTAGCAAGTGAGTGAATAGTTAGAAAATGTTGGTCGAGTCCGCGGCAGTGCATACCGTCACCGCTGGCGTACATCGTCATTGTCTCCAGGAACCCATAGGGCCCAACAATAACCAATGCAAAGTTGTGTGGTGGTCGTCGACCGCATACTGCGACGGCGTACAACGCCAGCGCAATTACCTAATTTCCACTTGTCCCTCCTCACAGCCAACTCCAGTTGCTAATAGGTGAGCCAAAGGTCCCCACACAATATATGTTGATATCTGGGTATGGGATTGCCCCTAAGGGTTAGTGTGTGTCTAACAGTTGTCACCCTATATTTACAGGTGACTCCGGTTACCCCACCTCTCATGGATACTGACCCCAGTGAGGAATGCCAGGACAAGGGCAAAGGAACGTTACAATGAGGCACATGGGTGTACAAGGAAGATTATAGAAAGAACCTTTGGCCTCCTGAAGGCCAGGTTCCGGTGCCTCCATTTGACAGGTGGCTCCCTGTACCACTCACCCAAAAAGGTGTGCCAGATTATCGTTGCATGCTGCATGTTGCACAACCTGGCCTTGAGAAGCCAGGTGCCTTTTCTGCAGGAGGATGCGTCTGGAGATGGTCTTGTGGCAGGGGTGGAGCCTGTGGACAGTGAGGAAGAGAAGGCAGAGGAAGAAGATGTAGACAACAGAATAAATATAATACAGCAGTACTTCCAGTGACACACAGATAAGACACTGTAACTGCACTTAACATTTCAATAATCTGTTGGACATTGTACAAGGCAGCCTCTTACCCTATGTCTATGGCCACTAACTGTTCCCTTTAGATTCTTTATTTTCAGATCTCTGTGCCCCATTCTGGCTCCTGCTATATGTATTGCTGCCCACCAAAGGTCATCATGTAGTATATTTCACTGTACATATGCGTTGCAATGGTTTGATAATGTTGTACTAATACATTTGTAAATCATTAGACTGACTCCAGATTGGTATTTGTTTCAAGGGTGTTTATTTTGGTGCTAATAAGCATAGGTGTATGTGGAAGGAGCTGGGGTGATGGTGGAGGAAATTCCAGGATAGAGTCCAGTCTCGTGGTATCACAGGTGCATTGTCCAAGGGGGGCATAGGAAGGGGAGCAATGGCAGTTCAAGGCGGACAGGGTAACAGAGTGGGACAAAAGGGTGACTATCAGGAGAGTCTTCTTTCCTGGCGGGAATCTTGGCAATGTTCTCTGTCTTCTGCCTGGATAGCAGGGACCATTTGCGGGGTGGTTCTCCTTCTGCAGGGGGTGGGGTGCTGGTGGCCTGTTGGTCCTGTGGCAGAGCCTCCTGTCCACTAGCGCTGGCGGAGGTGGAAGGCTGTTCCTCGGTTTGGCTAGTGTCAGGTGCCCTTTGTTGTGCCACTGCCTCCCTCATGGTCTTGCCCGTGTCAGCCATCATCCCTGCAATGGTGACCAGGATGGTGTATATTTGTGTTAGGTCATCCCTGATCCCCTGGTACATGCTCTCCTGGGAATGGTGGTATGCTCCCAGGATGTTTGAGAGTGCCTCGTGGAGAGTGGAGAGTGGGTTGTCTGGGCCTGTCCTTCCCCTGTGGCACAGCAGTCCTCCCAGCTTCCCTGTTGTCCTGTGCCTCTGTCCCCTGAACTGTGTGCCCTCTGCCACTGACCCCAGGTCCCTGATCGTCCTGGGTTTGTGGGGTTGCCTGGGGTCCCTGTAGAGGTGGACACACTGCTGATTGACGTGTCCTGGGGACAGTGGCATGGGCCCGCTGGGTGGGTGCCGTGCTAGTGTTTCCTGCGGGGGAGCCTCTGTGGTGGGTTGGGACTGTGGCAGGGGAACCGACTGTCCAGAGGCCAATAAGGGGCACGTTTGGTCATCCTGATTCAGGTGTGCAGAGCTGCTGTCATCACTGTGGGCCTCTTCAGGGGGAGACTGGATGTAGCTGGCACCTCCTCTCCGGTGACGCTGAGTAAGGGTCCTGTGGGGATGCAAATGCATTGTTAATGTATCTGCGTGGGCCATATTGTGCATGGGTGTGTTTCCATCTCTGATTGTGATTTCCCTGTTGGCTTGGCCTTGTGAGAGTGGTGATTTTGTGGGCTGGGTGAGTCTCTCTACTGTGCATGCTGGGATGATGGGTGTCCATGCAGGTCTGTGATGGGGGTCCATGCATTGGTGAGGCATGCAGGGCTTATTATTGGGATGGGTGGGTTGTGACAGTGGGGTATATGTGAGGTGTTGGAGTGATGGGGTGAGTGTAGAGATAGGAATTAGTGATGACATGCAGGTAGGGTGGGGGGATGAAGAAGTTCAGATTTGACTTACCAGAGTCCAGTCCTCCTGCTACTCCTGCGAGGCCCTCAGGATGCATATTCACCAAGACTTGCTCCTCCCATGTTGTTAGTTGTGGGGGAGGAGGTGGGGGTCTGCCGCCAGTCCTCTGTACAGCAATCTGGTGTCTTGCAACCACGGAATGCACTTTCCCCCATAGATCGTTCCAGCTCCTACTGATGTCATCTCTGGTTCTTGGGTGCTGTCCCATGGCATTGACCCTGTCCACTATTCTCCACCATAGCTCCATCTTCCTTGCAATGGACGTCTGCTGCATCTGTGATCCGAATAGCTGTGGCTCTACCCGGATGATTTCCTCCACCATCCTCAGAAAACCTGGGGTGTCTTTGGGGTGCCATGGATGTTATGCGAGTGATATGTGTGAGGATGTGTGGGGTCATGTGTGGGGTGATATGTTGTGGTGTATGCTGTGATGTGTGTGAATGGTGTATGGGTGATGGTGTTCTGTGCCTCTGATTGAGTGGGTGATCCTTGCTTGTCTCGCTCTCTGTTCACAATCTTTTTTTTCTTGGAAGGGGTTGTGGGTAATGTGGGTGTGTATTTTATAGTGGTGTGAGTGTGTGGGTGTGGTATGTGTCTGTGTGTCAGGTGTGTGTAGTTTGAATTGTCCAATGTGGTGTTGTTTTGTAAGTGTTTGTGTATTTTGAGCGTAGCGGTATGTACCGCCAATGGTTTACCGCGATTGAAACACTGCCACAGTGATTCGGGGTTGTGATACCATGGGCGTATTCTTGTTGGCGTAACGGTGTGGGTTTTGCTATTGCCAATTTATCACTGACCTTTGGTCTGGGGGAATTGTGTGGGTGTCTGTATAGTGGCGGATTTCTATGTGTGGATCATAATACCCGTGGCAGATTACCGTCACGGTCACGGTATGTTGGCGGCTGTCAGCACGGCGATAGGCAGCATTTACCGCCAGGGTTGTAATGAGGGGCCTATATGCTTTACATCAACAGCTTGAGCTGCCGCTGGGCACACACAGACCTGGCTGCCACTAGCCCCCTGGATAAAGCTCTCAGTGAAGAAGACATTGCTGGGTGTCTGGACATGGAGGACAGTTCTGGCCCATCTGGGAAACCTGGTGAGGTGGCAACAGTGAGTCCACAACATCACCTCCCAGCCCTGTTGTCTCAACATCACAGGCAACCATTTATCCCTCAACCGGTATACCTAGCACAGTGTCTACCATCTTGTGCCCCCTAGTCCTGGATCCTGATTTGCAGTGCAACTCTTTGGACAATGAGGGTCCAGGAACAAGTCGGGAGGGCACCCTGTGGCAAGGGCACAGGCCAGTGGGGGTAGGGTGCTTTGGAGGGATGCTTCGGGCCAGCGGGGTGAGGTCCCTGGGGCTGCACTTGGCCAGGACACCATCAGCCATGTTTTGGGGCTCTATCAGGAGTCCCAAGGTGTGATGGGCCAGGTGTTAACCGAACTACGGGAATTCAAGCAGCTGCAGAGGGACATGCACAAAGACATGCAGGATCAGATGTAGGCCCACAATAACAACATGGCCTCCTTAACAGGGGTGCTGAGGTACATACTTACCTCCCTGAGCAGGGCTTTTCAACAACAGTCTACCTCTTCCTTTGGCTCATCAGTACCAGGTGCATCAACATCCATGCCAGCCACTGGAAGAGAAGCCCTGCCTGAGGAAGAACCTGCCCTCGACACCCCTGTCTCTATAGCAGCAGATCACCCTACCCCATACAAATAGGATGTCCATCAAAGACTCCAGGAGATGTGGATGGCAAGACACCAACCACTGCGAGCAAGTGACCTCTTCGTAAAGGACCTCCTTTGTGTGCTACGCATTAACTCTGTTGACTGATCCTGAACCACCAACCACTTCCAATGGGAGGAGTACTTTGGACTTGGGACTACCTATGGTGTGACATCTATTCCAATGATTTAATTCACCATGACGGACACCTTCACTTTGCATTTTTGTTTTTTTTCTGTCCCATATTTATTTTCTGTGTTAGCATTTTAATAAATTCACCCATCACAAACTCATTGTCTGCTTGCTTGAATTTCACATTTAGCTATGTAGAGATGTAAGACTGTGTGAACCATACGAACAAGATAAAAGATACTTGTGCAAGAAGGGATATCTTACAGGTACAGCTCAGAATTTCAACCATTACACATCAACACATATATACAAGTATCTGGTCAAACCAAACATTGTAGTGCAGTGTTTAGCACATAGGTTGTCAATATGTCTGGACTATTGAAAATCAAGAATGAGTGACTCATAATGAGTAAATGAACTTATTTACAGGTACAGACCTCCAGCCCATGGAGCAAAGGGATTTGTCAGACATTGTCCTGTAGAATAGGCAAACGTTAAAGTGGTTGATATCAGCAGCACAAGCTTTATCACATACCACACCAAAGTAATTCAACCGCACATGATCCAAGATACAGACAGATGGAAGAACAACAGTCCCTAATCACAGGACCAGGGACATCATAATCCAATTCCCAAGCATCTGGTGGTAAGACACAAACATATTTTAGTGTTGTGGCACAGGCACTGTGGCCCACAGTGATGGAACACAATGATGAAGATATATGCAGGTCATCCAAAAGAGTGTTTAGCCAATGTGAAGGAAACATGACCTGGTCAAAAGCTAGGATTAGATATTTGCTGACCACATATTGACTCACATGATGCATCAGGCCCACCGCAAGGTACAAAACATGTCCAATGGACAGTTCTGTACCTCCACCCAAACACTGTGCAAACTGTCTTCTTACAGGTCTCATACATCCAAACTCTGCAACCTGCTTTACCTGGACCAATCCATGTCCACTTTGTATGTCAGAATAGCCTCAGATACCTGCCAATGTCACAACTCTTAAATGCCCACATGAAGATGTCATAGAAAAGGTACCTGTACAAAGAACAAAACAAGGTGTATAGGCTTGAATCTATACATATGACACAAGGCACATAGCAAGCAAATGGAAACCAAAGTATGTTGCAAGGAAACTGACCCAAAAAAAACAACATCATCAGGGTGGGGATGTGTGAAAAGCTATACTATCAAGCAGCCTTTGGCTGAATATTGCAGAGTATCAGCTCCCTAGTTGTTTCCAAAACACTCAACTCCACACATTCTAACAACTACAGCTCATTGTACAGTCACAGTCATTACATCACATGATATACACTCATGAGAAGTACCTGTTGATGATCTCTTCTCACAAGTCAGCTCCATCCTCTTCACCACTGTCATCCTCAATTGGCATTTCAGGATTGTCACCCGTTGGCACTGCAGTATCCCCATCCTCCGGGATGTATGGGATATTCCTCCGCTGGGGGATGTTTTGGAACATGCAGCATGCCATAGTGATCTGACATACTTTCCTGGGTGAGTCGCGCAGGGTGCTACCAGTCCTGTCCTGATACCTAAATCTGGCCTTCAGGAGTCCAAAAGCCCCCTCCACTGCCGTAGTTGGATTCTTCAGTGGCGTCAACAACCAAGGACAGTTTAGATATGTGGAGGCTCCTGTTAAGGAATGGGACACAAGTGCAACAATGAGTCACTCACTTCATGATTGTAACTGCTGACATTGCACACACCTAATCAGAACAGATGTGACTTACGAACCAGACAGGCCCTCTCTGGTTGCAGTTGCGACATCAGCTGGTGTATGTACTGTTCTGCACTAATGAAGGAATCATGGGCTAATGCTGGATAACAGGCACACACAAGTGCGATGTAGAGGTCCGCGAAACAGACAACTTGCATGCTGATGGAATAGAAGTTCTTTCTTTTGCAATAGACTTGTTTGGGGCCTGCGATGGCACAAAGCCAACATGTGTGCCATCAATGATCCCCACCACATGTGGGATGCAGGCAAAACCATAAAAACTTGCCTTCACATTGGCTAAATCCTCACGTCGGGGGAACCTGATATAGCTGTCAATATGTTTCAACATTGCTGAGAGGAAATCTTTCAACGCCAGACTGAACATAGGTTGGGACATAGCAAAAGATAGGGCCACTGTATGTTGGAAGGGCCCTGTGGGCAGGAAGTGCAAAATTGACATGGCTTATGCAATGGGTGGATGCAGGTTGTATAACTAATAGAAGGCATCAGATCTGGCTCCAAATGATGGCATAACTCCACTGTTGTTTGTCTATTAAGGTGTTATAACATAATATTATGCCATTGCTCTATAGTCTGAAGGTCTGTCAGTGGACAGTAGGCAGGAGAGTGTCACAACCTCCCTCTCCCGGGATACCTATGTGTGACAAAAGATGATTTGCAATATTAGTCAGTGTGTCCACAGCAACATACATGATGTATGCCAATAATATCATTTGAAAAAATATTTCTGATTGGATACACATGACATCCAGTACATATCACAGCTGGAGACTACACAGGGGTCATATGTGACCCCATGGTTGTCAACACGTGTCACAACATGGATTTTGAACTTGACATACATCCACAACACTATAAAACACTCACATACAAACCTTAACAATCCTTTGCAACGCCAATTGCACGAATGAGACTGACAACACTACACGCATACACTGAACACAACATAACAAAAGTCATAAACACAAATACACAGCAGCACCCTCACCAATACACCCATATCACCACATCCATAACACACACCATGGCACTCCCTAAGTACCCACGCTTCACAGATAGGGAGCTAAGGACCATGGTGGATGGAATACTGAGGGTCGAGCCAAAAAATTTCAGGGCACAGGTGCAGCAGACAACCATCGCCAGGAGGATGGAGTAATGGCAGACGATTGTCAACAAGGTCAATGCAGTGGGAAACCATCCACTCACAAAGGACGACATCCGCAAGAGATGGAATGACCTGCACGGGAAGGTGAGGTCTATTGCATCCAAGCACAACATTGCAGTACAGAAGACTGGTGGCGGACCCTCACCTACAGCCCCGACTATACTGACTGGGAGGAGAAGGTACTGGCTATCCTGCACCTGGAGGGCCTCACTGGACTCACTGGAGGGCTGGATTCGGGTAAGTCAACTACAATTACTTCATATCCACCACATCTGTAATGCATATTCCACCCCACCCCTCCCACAACCACCAGGACCACATCCCCACCCAGGCCACAACATGCACATCCAGTCACCCTGCATGCCCACAAACCGGCTAACAGGCCCACATCCCTCTTCCTGTGCACAGTCACCTACCCCTGCAAGGCTTCACAATGACACTACTGCACCCACAATGCACCTCCACATCCCATGCAAAATGAAAAGGTAATTCCACAAAAGGTCCCTGCATGGCCTGACAGGGGAATAAAAGCACAAAATAGGGCAGAGCTGTGCATCCATTTTCTAATTACTACATGTAACATACATGTCCATCCCCCCCCCCACAGGCACCACCACCCATGCCACCCGGACGGAAAGGCCAAGGAGTGCCATCACCCCACATGGAGACAGAGGACCCACTCAGGAGACTGGAGAGGGATGTATGGAGAGTGATGAATAGCCTGGCCCGTCACACAGTCCTGGGCTGTCACCCTCCAGCAGCCCCCCTCCGAACACCACTGACAGCCCTACCACCCAGTCCCCCACCATCAGCTCTGGCCAAACAACCCCAAACCAGTATATCCAGGCCACAGACTGGCTGACCACATCTACAGAGGCCAGAGTCTCCACCCACCAACAGGCAGGATGATGATGGCCCCAGTGCAAGTGGGACTCTCAGACCTGTGCAGGGGACACAGGCACAGGGGGCAAGGGCCAGTGGGAGGGCATCAGTGGCCCAAGGGGAGGCCAAAGGATGGATGCTACAGCCCAGGAAGTGATCTCCGAGGTCCTGGGAGCATACCACCATACCCAAGACAGGGTGGACCAGATCCTGGCCACCCTGGAGCAGAATCAAAGGCTTCAGATAGCACAACACCAAGAGGCAATGGAGCAATGGAAACAGCTCAATGCCACCATGGCCACCATTGCAGGGGTGCTGCAGCACCACTGCCCTAGCCAGCCTGAGACTGCCCCACACCTGCAAGCCCCTACCACTGTCCGGGACACTGACCTGCCATCTACATCTGTAGCAGCTATAGAACCGGTGGCACTGCGAGAGGACACCCAGGAGACCAGCACCCCTAACCCTGCAGCCCAGCACCAGTCATTCAAACATGCCCACAGACCCAGATATGGCACTGGAACACCTGCCAAGACCAGGGCCCGCTAAGAAGTGACTCTGCCCTGAACAGTCTCCCAAGTGTGCCACTGTGCTACCATGTTGACCTGCCAATACCAACAAACCTACTAGCAAGTGACAAATGGACCAATACCCACTGCAACCAACAGATGAGCCCATGTACCAGACTATGTATATGCACTATGAGCCCACTCCCTATCACTGTACAGTGCACTTACACATTTGTGACACTTAATAAAACACATCTACACCAAATCGTATGTCCTCTGTCATTATGAGTATACAATTGTGAGTGTGTATGCATTAGCCAGTCAATTCCATATTCATACCTTTATTTCAGGAATGGTACCCCACGCACAAGTGTCTGAAGTAAGTCACAATGTACACCATTTTGGTTTCCCTGGCACATGCCACTTCAATCTTCAGTTAACAGTGTCAATGACTACAGACACCACATCCCCAAGCAAATGAGTCAGACTGACATTATGCCGTGAAGACAACAGCATCAGTGAACAGTACCTCATAGTCATTGGAAGTATAGGAGGATCAGCTGGTTCCTGGAGTTGACATCTTCCCCCTCTTCATCCTCACCATTACTCTCATCCCCTCTCAGAGGTTGCAGGTCTGGTTGGACAGCATCCTCCTCCCCTATAAGGGGGATAGCTTTCCTCACAGCCAAGTTGTGCAGCATGCAGCATGCAGCAGGCCACCACTGTTCTATACACCTTCTCAGGGCCATAGCACAGGGATCCCCCAGAGAGATGGAGGCAACAAAATCTAGCCTTCAGGAGACCTATAGTGTGCTCAGTCACCCTCCTAGTACGTCCATGGTCCTCATTATAATTCCTCTTGCATCTTTCCGGGGATTCCTCTCAGGTGTCAGGAGCCATTGCAAGTTGGGGTACCCAGAATCACCTGCAAATGTGGCCGAAAGAGCACTTTAACAAACCGCCATTACTTGCATCCAGGCTGGTTGTCAGCTATGTACAGATCCAGTGTCATGCACACTCACCTATGGGCCATCCTCTGTCCCCTTGTAGCTGTCCCATCAAGTGTGGTACACTGCTGTTTCTCAGGACAAAGGAATCATGGACTGATCCTGGAAACCTGGCATTTACATGTGATATGTCCTGTTCAGCAATACACACCAATTGTATGTTCATTGTGAGAAAGTTCTTTCGATCCTTGTACACCTGTTCATCCACTCTTGGGGAGATGAGAGCTATGTGGGTTCCATCAATGGCACCTATCACATGGGGGATGTTAGAAAAGGCATAAAATACAGACTTGATGGCAGAGAGTTCAACCATTTGGGGAAACTGGACATATGTCTGCATGTGTTGGACAAATGCATCCAGGAATTTGCACAGGATGAGGCTAAACATTGGCTGTGAGAACCCTGCACCCATGCCTACTGTCACCTGAAATGAGCCCGTAGCCAAACAAAGGAGTACAGATAGAACTTCCACTTCAGTAGGGATGGCATGCTGATTCTGATTAGCCGGTCTAAGTACGCGATCCAGTAAGGCGCATAGGTGATGGATTGTTGCACGATTGAGTCTTTAGGTGACAATGATGTGACGTTCATCCATGGTTTCCAAATCAACAAGAGGTCTGTACACAGATGGGGCCTTCCATCGCGACATAGGTCTGTACCTATGGGAGAGGAAAGAACACATATGAGGGGCACACATACATGTGCAAAACAGGTTGTAAATGAATAAATGGATGTGCATTATGTAGGTTACATACACAAGCTATGTATTATGTACAATGTTGGGCACATGTATGCAGAGCAAACTCTGTTCTAATGACATCCAAGTGTGGACACATTTCATAAGATGGGTGCATCTGAGGATCACTCACTCATGTGAGCAAGCGACTAAGGGCTGAGATTTGGAGGCCCTGAATGAGGCCCCTGGCTCGGATACATGTATGTGGTGCTAGCAAAATGGCAGCCTCCTGCCATCCAGGTCTGAGGGAGTGGAAGTGACATCATTCAGCTGGCGGTAGTCGTCATGGCGGAAGGCGGTGTTCACCACCATGCACCAAATCATTGGTTTACATGGTTGTCAAAGGGGAACCGGGGGCCTATCATGATCGCCGCTGGCTGTGATGGTGCACACCGCCACAGAGCGTACGCCATGTCATCACACCCATGAAACTTGACTCCTGATTCCTGTGCAATTAAGTACTCCACTGAGTGTGCTGCTGTGTCCTGACTCTGGTCACTGAAATGGCGCGAGTCACAGGGGAACAGGCCCCCGCCTTCACCACGGAGGAGCTTGAGAAGCTGGTGGACGGGGTCCTACCCCTGTGTGCCAAGTTATATGGGCGACCAAAGGAGCAGGTGAATTGGCGGATGTCTTGCTTGGATGTGTGTGATGGGGGCAGAGGCCTGTATGCATGTGTGGTCGATTTGTAACTGCACAGCCGTAGATTGTGTGGCATGTACTGTTTGTGAGTTGGTAACATGACTTTTTAAAATGTCCATCCCATCGGGGAGGACGTGTCATCTGTTTAAGATGCCCACATCCTGATGTCTGTTTTTCTGCTCTGTGTGTCCCATATAGGTCAGCGCCCATCAGAAGAGAGGACTGCGGCAAGCCATCGCCGGAGTACCCACTGCAGGAAGCGGTGGGAGGACCTGAGGCGCTGGGCCAGGAAGACCTGTGAGGCCCAGCTGGTGAAGACGTCCCAACAAGGAAAGGGTGCCCGTTGGACCCTGACCCCCCAAAAGGCCTGCATTCTGGTGGTGGCCTATCCAGATTTGGATGGGCGCTTGAAGGCAGCACAGCAGCCACAAAGGGGTGAGTACCAACACTGTTTGATAATACTTTGATGGATGTGTTTGGGTGCTGTGGTATGTCTGCAGTCTAGTGCCAGGCACTCTGACAGGTGTGTTCCTGCAGTCCTGCCCCCCATAGACACGGAAATGGTGTGAGCAAGGTGTCAACAGTCCAAATAGGCCCATGGGGGTTCACCTTCCTGTACTCTTGGTTGCTTTTTGGGCCCATGGACTAGTGAGTGCATTGGCTGGTCATGGTCCACCATGTGTGAAGTCCACACAATTCCTCAGGTCCGTGATTCATGTGGGTAATGTGGTGTATTCTGGGGTAGTGGCCACTAGTCAGGGGCACAGTCATGACTATTGTTGTAGGTGCTGTGTGTGGGTGTGTGAGCTGGATGTGAGTGTCTGTGAACCAAGTATGTCCATTCATTCTGGTATATACAGATTACTCTCATTTTTTGTCTCCACACCACTGTGTTCTTGTGTCCTTTTTGTACATCAGCATCATCTGGTGAGGCCAAGGGGACCAGTGAGTTAGAGGGCGAGGGGAGTACCATGGGGGAGGCAACTATCACTGGCAGTAGTGACTCTGATACCTCCTCAGATGGTAGCTCCCTGGTGGTGGCGGACCCTAGTGGGCTCACCCACTCTTTGTCATCTTCCACCACCCCCGATGCCATCTCCACCCTCCCAGTTGCCCGTGCCCGCTTACCCAGGAGAGTGGGTGTCTCCTTCGCCCCAGGTACCTCATCCCCTGCCCCAGTCAGCTCTGTTGTCCTCACGGAGGAGGCTATTGACCTCCTGAGAACCATCTCTGTAGGGCAGACAACCATTGTGAATGCCATCCAGGGGCTAGCATCTCAGATGCAGCAATGCAATGCATACCTGGAAGACATTCATGGTGCCATATCTGGCCTACAGAGATCTGTCCTCCTCTTTGACGGCAGCCAGTGTCCCTGGTCTTTCTGTTCCCCCACCAATCACCTCTACCCCTTTCTAACACCCCACTCCCTTCACCCACACCAAGGACAAGTTCAGACAGCCATTACACCTGGTACAAGCAGTCCCTCTACCTTTACCTCCACTCCCACACCTTCTTCCAAATCCAACCCAACTGCCCCTAAGAAACTTTTCCTCTCCCATGTTGAACTGTTTGAACCCACTGGCCTACCCGGTCTCATCCCTAAATGTGCCCATCTCCTTGCCCAGCCCACTCCTTCCTCGTCCAAGTCTGGCCCAGTCCGCCCTTCCCATTCCAGTTCCCCTTCCCCAGGGACGAAGAAGCCCCGTGTTGCCCCAGGTCCCTCTGCCACCTCCCAGTCCAAGCCCAATCCTCAACCTTTCAAGGGCAACCCCAAACCCCTTCCACCTCCCAAACGTAAGACCAAACCACCCACTTCCAGGTGTAAGTCCTCACCCCACCACCCCCTGTTCCCTGAGGTGCCTGGCTGCCCCATTGATGTCCCTTTACAGTGGAGTACCCTGTGCACATGTGGGAGTCAAGTCTGGCCTATTTGGGCCCTTCAGGGTATTCTGTATGGACTGGCCAATGGCCTTAGTCATACATTCTTTTAAAAAAAGTTTTATTAAAGTTTGAGTGCCCAGTGGTGCTTTTGGCACAATATGGTGACGTTGTGCATTGTTTCATTGTGGGGGTGTGCACATGTGTGTACTTTGGTGATGGACTTTGTTGCCTTGTGTCGGGTAAGTACATCTTGTTCTGGTGTGTCTGGCTTGGGACGGTGTGATGGGTTGGGGTTGCATTGCGGGGTGGGTGAGATGGGTGTGTAACTGTGCCCTTTCTTCCCATGTGTACTAGGTTGCAGTACTTACCATCGTCATCTTTGTCGGCGGGCAAGGTCGTGGAGGTATATGGCAAGGAGCAGCACTGGCATTATTTATAACTCTCTCTCCATGTCTGCTTCGGCATGTTGTGTGTGCCTACGGTGAGTGTTTCATTTTATATTGTTTGTTTCCCCCACACTTTGCATGGCGGTTGTTCCCTCCCCGGAACTGACGGTGGTCTTGTGCTTCATTATTTGGTGGGTGGGTTGGGCCTTTCCGCCGGCCTGTGTGGTGGCATCCTCTGTCCTCCTCGCCACTCCAATGCTGCGGTGTGTGGCTAGACCACTACTTGTTTCTCATGTGCTCCATTAATTGGCGGTCCGGACCGCCAGACTATTGGTGGTAGTTTCCACCACCACCGGCAGAGTGGTGTTTCCTGCCATGTTGATAATGATCACCATTGTGTTGTCTGAAGTTTTTGGGGTCCTAGATCCTCCTTGTGTTGGATGCGCATAACTCAGTGAGAAGACTTTACTGCCATCCAATGACATCTCTTTCTTCATGAATGTTGTAAATGTTGTACATCATCAATGTTCATGACAGCCTGAGCTGTGCATGCATCTTGCAATAGTCATTTCAGAATCGTGTGAGCAATGTGTATAGTCCCGCAAATCTTTCAACCCATATCTGGTCTTGCAAAACTGTTGTCTGGAATCCAATTCCTGACACATTCTGCCCTTCAGGTTGCCGCACAAAACACATGCCAAATTCCTGATGGCCACATGTTGTACTATCATGCATGAAAGTGATGGAAATATGAGTGGCATGCAGGTTCTGTCCGCTCAGCCTGTAGAGACCAGGGCCTGCTAGTTGTATCTCCCAGTATGGGACCTAGTCCAGGCTGAGGGCGGATCACTATGGCTTTGCAACTGTGGCACTGTGCCCACTCCTGTACACCAGCATATCTTGGTATATGGACAATATAATGCTCTAGTGGCAAAACATGCCCTGAATGCCTCAATCCATTGACTTGATTAGGAATGGGTTCTGAGGTACATCCCAGAAGTAGTCCATATGTGCATTTAGCATCATTGTCAATGTGTGTTTTTGACTCACGACAGGTACCTTACTACAACAGCTTTCTTGTCAACTTCACAAAAGACATATTTGTCCTGTACAGACTTATTACACATGACAGTCCCACAGTGCAGACAGTGTGTTGATTCCTGGAAGGCCATGATATGAGAGTCAGTAGCTTGGTCACATAGAAGAAATTATACAATGCATACCTTTGTATGTTGGATGCCATCTCTGTAGGATAGACCCATTCGTCCACAGGAGTATTCTGTGTTATAGGTACATACCACAGAACCCACCCCCTGAAGTGGCATGAGTTCATTCATTCGCATTTATAAAGCGCGCTACTCACCCGTTAGGGTCTCAAGGCGCTAGGGGGGTGGGGGGGGGGGTCAGTGCTCAAAGAGCCAGGTCTTGAGCTGCCTCCTGAAGGAGAGGTGGTCAGGTATGGTGCGAAGGTGGCTGGGCAGAGAGTTCCAGGTCTTCGCTGCCAGGAAAGAGAAGGATCTTCCTCCGGTGGTGGCTTTGCGGGTGCGGGGTACAGCTGCCAGGGCTTGTCCGGTCGAGCGTAGGGTGCGCGGAGGAGTGTAGAAGGAGATGGGGTGGTTGATGAGTTTTGGTCCGAGGTTGTGAAGGGCTTTGTGTGCGTGGGTGAGGAGTCTGAAGGTGATCCTCTTGTTGACTGGGAGCCAGTGAAGTTTCTTCAAGTGTCCGGAGATGTGGTGGTGGCGGGGTATGCTCAGGATGAGTCGTGCGGCAGCGTTCTGGATCCGTTGAAGTTTCGTCTGCAGCTTGATGGTGATGCCGGCGTACAGAGTGTTCCCATAGTCCAAGCGACTGGTGACGAGGGCGTGGGTGACGGTCTTTCTGGTATCGGTGGGGATCCAGCGGAAGATCTTGCGGAGCATGCGGAGGGTGTTGAAGCATGCCGAGGTCACCGAGTTGACCTGTCTGGACATGGAGAGGGATGAGTCCAGGATGAAGCCGAGGTTGCGTACGTGGTCAGCGGGTTGGGGAGTGCTGCCTAGGGCGGGAGGCCACCAGGAGTCGTCCCAGGCGGTGGGTGTGGGGCCGAGGATGAGAACCTCCGTCTTCTCTGTGTTCAGTTTCAGCCTGCTGTCTGTCATCCAGTTCGCTACTTCCTTCATGCCTTCGTGTAGTCTGGTCCTTGCTGAGGTGGGGTTGTTGGTGAGGGATAAGATTAGCTGGGTGTCGTCGGCGTAGGATAGGAGGTCGAGTCCGTGTTTTCGTGCGATGTTCGCCAGGGGGGTCATGTAAATGTTGAAGAGGGTGGGGCTGAGGGAGGATCCTTGGGGGACGCCGCAGATGATCTCCGTGGCTGTAGATCTGAAGAGGGGGAGGCGGACTCTCTGAGTTCTTCCGGAGAGGAAGGAGATGATCCATTCCAGGGCCTTGCCTCTGATGCCGGCGTTGCTGAGGCGGTGTTTCACGGTACGGTGGCAGACCGTGTCGAAGGCTGCAGAGAGGTCCAGGAGTATGAGGGCCACGGTTTCTCCCTTGTCGGTCAGGGATCTGATGTCGTCCGTGGCTGCGATGAGGGCGGTTTCGGTGCTGTGGTTAGCTCTGAAGCCGAACTGTGTGGGGTCGAGTGAGTCGTTGGTTTCCAAGGCGGTGGTGAGTTGAGCGTTGACGATTTTCTCAATCACTTTGGCGGGGAACGGTAGGAGGGAGATGGGCCGGACGTTTTTGAGTTCGGTGGGGTCTGCTGTTGGTTTCTTTAAGAGGGCGTTGAGCTCTGCGTGTTTCCAGCTCTCTGGGAAGGTGGCGGAGGTGAGAGATGCGTTGATGAGGTCTCAGAGGTGGGGTGCGATGATGTTGTCGGCTTTGTTGTAGATGTGGTGCGGGCAGGGGTCGGATGGAGATCCCGAGTGGATCGAGTTCATGACGCGGGTGGTTTCCTCGGTGGTGGTTGGTTTCCAGGTGAGGATGGTGGTGATGTCGGTGGCGGGTTCTGGGGGTGGGTTCGTGTTGGTAGTGGTGAAGCTGTTGTATATGTCGGCGATTTTGTGGTGGAAGAAGGCTGCGAGGGAGTCGCAGAGGTCCTGTGAGGGAGGGATGGAGTTGTTTTCTGCGTCGGGTTGGAGAGCTCTTTGACGATGCCAAAAAGTTCCTTGCTGTTGTGGGCGTTGTTGTCTAGTCTGTTCTGGTAGGCTGATTTTCGTGCGGCGCGGAGGCGTTGGTGGTGTTGGCGGGTGGCGTTCTTGAGGGCTGACATGATCTCTGGTCTGGTTGAGGCGCCAAGACTTCTCGAGGGTGCGGCATTCTTTTTTGGAGTCCTTGAGGTCGGGGGTGAACCAGAAGTTTTTCTTGTGGTTGTTGGTGTTAGCTTGGGTCTTCAGGGGGGCCAGGAGGTTGGCGCAGTCTGAGATCCAGCTCGTGAGGTTGTTGGCGGCTTCGTTGGGGTTAGTGGTGCTGGTGGGTTGGTTCTGGGAGAGGGTCGATGCGAGCTGTTCTGTGGTGATTCGATTCCAGTGTCTTCTTGGTGGTTGCTGGGTGTGGTGGTGCATGGTGGTCTTCTTGAAGCTGAAGTGGACACAGCTGTGGTCCGACCAGGTGAGTTCGGTGGTGTGGCTGAAGGAGATGTGTTTGCTGGAGGGGAAGATGGGGTCGAGCGTGTCTGAGTCTGTGTTTTTAGGCCACATGTCCACACATGCACAAGGAATACACTTTCTGTACCCACCATGCTAGTCCCTTAATTGCCACTCAAGTGCAATGGTGAAGTTTGTACTATGGAAGTTGCCTGTAGGGACTATATGCAGTTAATCTCACAGACTGTGAATGTTTCAGTCCCCTCAGCCTAAGGAGTTTAACCTTCAGAAGCCACATTGGTGGGTAGTGTTTCATTGAGGTCACATAACAGTACAAGTTGCTGGAACATGGGCTTGTTGATGTGAGTAGGCTTGCTTAGTCATTGTTGGCCACGAGCAGGGTTATGGGTTAGTCTGCAGATGGATACAAATGTCTGTAGTCATGTCCCTGTACTAATTGGCTTGTGTGCTTTTCACTTGTGGTGTGTTGACAAATTGAAAATGCCTAGCTTGGTGTTTCTGACATGTGTGTGACAACCATTTGTGCCAAAACTAGTGATTGTAATCTCTTGATTTGTCTCTTGCATGCATGCAGGTAAATGCCCATCAGAAAAAGGAGATATGGAGAGCCATTGTCTGGAGGGTGTAGAGCCTGGGGTCCACAGCCGGCGGAGCACTTACTGTCACAAGAGGTGGGTGGACCTGAATTGCTCAGCCTGGAAGATGGCAGGGGTCCAGCTGAGGCTGCCCTCCCAATGTGGATGAAGCGCATGTCGGACCATGATCCCCCTAATGACCTGCATCCTGGCAGTGGTGTACCCAGATCTTGATGGGCATTTGAGGGGAGCAGTGGAGCCACGAGGGGGTAAGTACAGGGCACATTCCTGCCTGTCACATTGCAAAGCTAATATGCTAGGTTCTGACATCTCCCCCTGACGATTAGGTATGATCCATGTGTGACACAGGAGATGAGTGACTGTTTGTGTATATATGCTATGTGGTACATACTGGTGTGCTTTGCCTATTAGCCCAGGGACCTAGGACACAGCTGTGTACAATCCACAATTTGTTTTCTCTGCAGGGACAACAAATGGCTATGTACATTGATCAATCAAGTAATGTTTTTTGTAGTGGGTGCAAGTTCTATGCAACAGACCACTACTCCTCAGAGTCACAGGCCAAAGGAAAGGCTGTACTCAGCCATAGATCTGGTCAAGAAAGGATATTGCCATCTGCCACTCAGAGGCTACTTGTCTTCAGCGTGTGATGGGTGCTTGTGCCTCACTACTGTCTATAATGTGCAGATGGCCATCATACATGTGCTCTTTAGGCACAGCTATAGATCAATACTTTCCATTGGTAAGGGGGAAAGTCTATTGACATGATTTGAGTCCCTTCGCTGTTGCCAACATTCCTTGTGCCTACATGTTAACATGTGTCCCCTTTTCTTGTGACAAAATGTGTACACTGCTGTTTCGTGCATGATCTACCTGGGTAATAGGGTGATTCCTGTACTTCCTCACATAAATGTGCATGTCAACCTGTGTGTTGAATAGGACATTTGCAATGGGGTATTTCATGTGGTGCCAGACAGGAGTGTGTCACCAATGATTCTTGGCTCACACATACCTTCAACTGTCATTGCATGTCATTTGGCATGTACAACTGTAGTAGCATCTAGGGATAATACATATACACCTAGAATTTTTAGCCACAATGTTCATTTGTAGGCCATTGATGTGGCATCATGTAGCAAACTGCACTGCACATGTCTGATGGGAAAGGTTTGTAACCTGACTGTTGGCATTCATCATGGAGTGACTTACAGTTATGCTGTTATCACATGTGGTTGGGTACAACCATTCATTCAGAGACATCTGGGTTTACAAGACCAAAATAGAGACAGTGATGTAGCTTCCCATTGGGCAACATATTGAGGGCCATCTACAGGTACTTGAAAATCTCTGGGCCTCTCCAAAACACAAAGGACTAATGGTGTCTGCTGATGCAATCAGAATATGTCATAGTAAGGGGTGCCAGATAATAGTGGTCCATTCCCTGGGGCGTGCTGATTCATTCTATTGTGGATTTCTTGTTGATATGTTCCAAGTGTTCCATGAGTAATTTAATGCCACCTTCTCCATGCTACTGTACTGCTGTAAGCAACATGGCATATTCTGGGAACATCATTTCTTATTGTTGTGTTATTGTGTATGTGAGAAATACATGTCTGCATAACCTTGTTCGAGATCTGTAGGAATGAAGATCACATTGGCCTAATATTGTATGACAACAGGTAAATGAGGTATGCTCCATGAGGCATTGAAGGTGATGGGGTATCCCACTTCTTCAATGGTTATTGTCATTGCACAACTTCAACCATGCAATTGAAGTTGTCTGAGATGCTGTTTTTTTGTGGGCAACTGTTGACAGTTCAGATGGCATGCATGCATATGCTATAGTTCATGAAGGGCCCACTTTGGTAGAGTTTGTTTCTGGGGCCCACTTGACATCATCATAATGTTTCCTAATCAGAGCTGTGGTTCAAGTGTGATCAGGAACATGTGGTGACCATTTCCCTTTTTGTACTAACAGCATCAGCCCAGGCAAGTGAAGGAAACAGGGCACAACCAAGTGGGAAAGCATCTGGCCGTGGTACCACTGGTCAAGATACCGCTGGCACGGAGGGACCCAGTGGCACGGAGGGTGACGGTAATACCACAGAGGAGACCGGATCTTACATCCTCATCATTGGATTCACACTCCAGTGGCCACTTCCTAGTCGTGGCGGACCCATTGCAACCTACTCCTGTTTCATCTTTGTCTGCCACTCACAGTTTTATTGCCACCCTCTCTGTTGCTCCCCACCCAGTTGGCTGTGCCCACTCACCCAAGAGGGAGGGCTTCTCCTTTGCCATAGCACCTCTGCCCCAGTCTCTGTTAGCCCTGCTGCCCTGAGTGAGGTGGCTATTGGCCTCCTGAGGAACAGTTCTGTGGGTCAGACTGCTATTGTGAATGCCATCCAGTTGTTGACGAGCCAACTTCAGCAGACCAATGCTTTCCTGGAAGGCATTCACAGCACCATGTCTGACCTACAGAGATCTTTTCAGGCTCTGGCCTCCTCGCTGGCAGCAGTCAGACACCTCCCACATTCAACCCCACTCCCTCTTTCCAACCCAAATCCCCCATTCCACTACCTATCCCAAGCACACAGACACTTCCGCATGCACCCACCTCAACACACACAAGCAGAACACATAAACACAAATACGTAAGACACACCGGCATGCAGCCACTCAACATATACCCACAGACACCACATCAACCACCACTTCCCCAGACACTCCTATAACCACCACACACCACATCCAGCATCCCCACAGGCACTACTACAACAGCCAGCGATACATCCACCACAACCACCATGCCTGCAGACACCACCCAAATAGACACACAAACATCCACCACATCCATCATACCCACAGACACTGCTCCATCAGACACACAGATATCCACTGCATCTACCATATCCACAGATATCACCATAACAGATACACAAACATCACCCATTCCCACATCACTCAGCACCTCCATCTCCCAGCTCCCTAGACATGCAAACACCCACATTCATGCATGCAACAGACACCACCCCAACAGAACCATACCTTCCACATACTCACACCAAAAACATCTATACCCATACACAAAAGAACCACTCCTTCATCCTCCAAATCTACAACCCCTTCTGATGACCATCCTTGTGTTCCAAAGGAAGGTTTCTTTTTGACCTTCCCCTTTTCCCTGTAACCTCTAAATTCCCTCCCAAACCAGAGGCCCCCACCCACACCCCAACCCATCCCTTCCACAACTAAGTCCTCCTCTGTTACACCTGCCCCCCTTCAAGTACCCATACCCTTGCCCGCAAGAAGAAACACACCCATCCTAAGAAACAGTCCTCCTCTCCCAAACCCAAACCCAAACCCACCCATTCTAACCCCTCAAGGATGGTCCCTGGATTGCCTGTCTGCCCACTTGATGCCCCTTTCTGTGGAGGTTCCCTGGCAGTGATTGGAGTCAAGTGTGGGCACAACTGTGTACATGGACTTTACTTGGACTGGCCAATGGCCTTAGTTATTATGCATTTTGCATTGATTAAACATTGTCCTGCAATTCATTTTCCACCTTTTTATTGTTCCTGAGTTATTTGTGTTGTCTGCCTAGAGGGGTGTGTGGTTCAGCCTGCTTGCTGATCCATTTGCTGTTGTTTCTAATATCTGACTTTGTGGGCAGTGCTGGTGTAACCCAGGGGAAGAGTAAATGTTGACTGTATGGGTATGTGTTTGTTAATGTAATAGTGGTGTCAATGCATTGTGTAATGTTTTATATGGTAAGTATTCCATCTTGTGTGGTCCAATGTCAGCAGGTATGGTGTTAGACCTGACTCCCTGATATGGATTGTAGATTTGTCTCATGGGTGGTAGCTTGAATTTTCCTTTGTGCAGACATGGAAGGTATTCAATTGTGCTAGCTTCCTTTGCATTTGACTGTGCATGTGTCCATTTTGCAGTCTGTTCCTTGCAGCTACTTCAACTAGGTGTATGTCCCCTACTGTTACAGTTGTATTTGCTTTCTTGACTTGCACTTCCACATTCTGCAGATAGGCATGTCACTTGGCTCTGGCATTGTTTCTCCCTGAGATAAGTGTAGGGCCAGTTCCTGTTCAAATGTGGTTTTAGGTACATGTCCAAAGTATTATGTGTCCCAGGGTGGCATCCTTCCATGAGTGCTCCTGATTCTCCATACCAACTGTGCAGGTATTGTTTGCATAGTGAGCTTTGGACATTTGCCTCGCTGACTATTGTGCGTCCCACTGTCCTTCCATTGTGTTGCAATGTGGGTCCATTACACAGATGTTTAATGCGAGGGATGTTTGTGTTTCATGACACAACCATATATATGTGTGTTGAATCTGACAACAGTCCATGGCATGCGTGCAATTTGAGGGTGTCAGTTGTACTGGTAGATGTGATGTTGCTGTGTTGCTTTTGTGTGACACAGTGTTGTGTACACTTCACTGTCCTTGTGCCTAAGATGTGCAGACATGTGATTTTGTGTAGTGTGACAGTGCAGTGTGTGTGACCTGCCCAAAGGAGGCATTTATTAACTGTGAATGAGTCCTTCTTTGTGAATGACACCAACTGATTACATAATCACAAGGGTACTTGGTGCCCGTACTGTGGCCCCATCTCATGTGGGTGACGGCAGGGCGATCTGTTGTTGAGCTTAATGACACAGGTAGCTGTGTGTACAATCCATTGGTTAGGTCCACGGCGGTGTGGATTTTGGGTTCCATTGATGAGCAGCAGCAGAGGGAGGACGTGTGTGATGGGCTTCATGATGGCAGAGGACATGTAACTCTGTCTGTAGGTGAGTTGCCCCCCTTCATACTAGCTGTTTATGGCTACTAAGATGTGGTGGTTGGACCACCATGGTCACACTGGCGGTGTACAACATCATAATGTGTCTGGTGGAAACAGGCTCCTTTTTCCTGTTTTTCCTTCCTCGTCACAGCGACGGTAAGCGCTGCCTGGTGGTGCCAGAGGAACCACAGCTGTTGCCCGCAAGGCTTGTAATACAGTTTTCTGACTTCCAAACCGATGGTAGACAGACTGCCACCACCGCCACGGAGGTGCAAACACCGCCACACTATTTACCACAATATAAATATATAGAGACAGACATATAAAAATATATAAAAGTTTTTCTTGTCTGCAAGGAGAAGTGTAAGTGGTAAGACACTGTTGGCTACATGGATAGATATGGACCTAATAGTTTGTTGTGACTTTAATAATTTTGGTTAGTACTTCTTAAGTCTGGTGTGCAAAGGTGACACAACACTAATTAGATTAATTCACTGCAGGTCGAGATTTCAGCATTGTGAGTAGAGAATTCTTTCAATTGAAAATCAGAAGGTAAAAAATCTAGTTCGGATTGCTGATTACACTATTAGGTTTTCTTTAGAAGAAGTGGCCGAAGATTTATGTTATTTTATGTTACTTAATTGATACTTTTGGTTTTTAAAGAGGGTGAGCTAGATATTTTGCAACACTGGTATTGGTCAGTTGGTGTAATGCTGCACTGTCATTGGTTTGATCTCAGCATTGGTTGTGAACTCTTTGGGTGGTTGAATTGCTACACTGTATTGTGATTTGGTAAAAAGGGTTCTGTGTCCTGCCATATATGCAATCATTTCAAAACAACTAAGACACTGAATTTGTTGAAATAAATCAGAAAACATTAAATTTTTCAAAGGTTTGAGGAATCTAATGAGAGGTGATGTAATGGTTCTAGTTAGGGAGGGTGAGGAAGCGTCTCCTGAAGGTGCGCCAGCATATCATATGATGATTGAAAAATAGTAACATACATGTGTTTGTCTTCTCAATGGTGCAAAGTCAATGAAAAAGAAGGGGTACTGACTTTTCCTAGATTGGGAATATTTAATCCAGGGATCATAGGAAGATTATGAGAAACATTGCATGAAATCACCACCTACACCTACACAGTTTGAAACACTTAGTGCAAGGGAGAAGCTGGCTCGAATTAAGCACAGAGATAGATTCTAAAAACAAACTAAAAGAGCAATGAGAATTTATGCAGATGCAGTTTGGGATGAACAAGCAAAGACATGAAGGAAGAGTGTAGTGGAAGGTGCTGGATTATATCTGGTACTTGCAAGAGAAGAGAGCACAAAGACTAGAGAATCTCAAAAACCTAAAAAAAAAAGCATTAAAGGAGACAAAGAAGATAAAGATGAAACAAAATCTGACATGGATACTGATTAGGGTGATGGCATATTAGATTAACTTTTGGATAAATGTCCACCACCATATGTGGGTCGTAGGCCAAATGATGGAGCCAAGTTGATAAATAATGTATCTATAGTTACAGCTCCTATAGATACAGGTGTTTCACAACTTACTAGTCCGATACAAGAAGTATAACCTGCAAATATACAACACATTTTGTCTCAGCCGATTGTGGAACAGCCAGTTATAACTCAACCAAATGTTGCACAGCCTGCAACTACACACCCAGTAACTCAGAAAGCAGTTGTGAGTGCTCCAGCATGAGTGAGTACAGATCAGACAGTGACACAAAGCAGATGCTGCGATTTCTCCAGCACAAATTACTGAATTGATTACAACACAAAAAGTGACTGCACAGGCTGTTCATACGCCAGATACAGTAGTGCAGGAAGCAACTGGAGGTATACTAGTAAATGGATTTATTCCTACATTGCAAAATTCACATATTGCAGTGTGGACACCTCCACAGACCATTCAAGCATTAGGAGAAGGAAGACTGTGTGTCTTCACAATACAAGCTGTGCCAGTTGAATGTAATTTTGAAGGAGGTGTATTTCCTCCTTGGCTTTTTGAAAGGCTGCTTGGAATTGTGTGAAAATTGAGGACGCAGAAAGACCGAGTATTAGTTCAAGTTCAAATACCAGTCCATCTCCAGAAAAAGAGACACAATTACATATGCCTAAATTGAGAATCGAATTAGAATAACTTGTTAGGGTATGTTTGAATTTTTACCACATATAATAACTTCAGGAAAAGAAAATTTATTTAATTGTGTAAAAAAGTATGAGTAGAGCTGCAATTGTTCACGATAAATTAACTCAATGGGCAAATCCGTAAGTGGTTCACATTTCTAAAAGCTTACAATTGCAGAGAAGTTTTTTTATATATTTCACACACCTTTATTCGGTTATCAGCCATAAAAGGATAAAACATAAAAATAATCATTGTCATAAGATATTAAGATGGTCATTCCAACCTCGGCGGTAAAAGGCGCTTACTGCCGTTCAGAAGACCGCCATAACACCGCTGAGGTAAACCGCCACGGTCACTCTGACCCACAACAGGCAAACCGCCAAAATACAGACATCCACAAAAGTCCGCCACACCAAAGGCCAGCGAGAAACTGGCGATGACCAAACCTCCACCGTCATGCCAACAGAAATACGCCCACACTATCACGACACACGAATCCACGCGGCGGTCTTTCAACCGCGGTATTCCATTGGCGGTACACACCGCCGCGCTCAAAATACACACACATATACAAAACACAGCCACATTGGACAATACAAAATACACACACCTGATACACATACACACACCACTCCCACACACCCAATACAATATAAAACACACACCCACATCACCCACAAACCTCCACTCCAAGAGATTCGTGAACACGCACCGAGAAAAGACATCCGAGCACCCAGACGTCACCAAGCAATATTTGCACGCACTTCACACAACACAACAATACACATCACCACACTTAGCACCACACAATCCACCCTACACATCACCCACACCACCCCATGGCACCGCAAAGACACCCCAGGTTCTCTTATGATGAACTCAGGGTCATGGTGGAGGAAATTGTACGAGTAGAGCCACAGCTGTTCAGGACACAGGTGCAGCACACCACCATTGCCAGGAAGATGGAGCTATGGAGCAGAATAGTGGACAGGGTCAACGCTGTGGGACAGCACCCAAGAAATAGGGACGACATCAGGAAGAGGTGGAACGACCTACGGGGGAAGGTGCGTTCCATGGTATCCAGGCACAACATCGCGGTGCAGCGGACTGGCGGCGGACCCCCACCTCCTCCCCCAGAATTTACAACATGGGAGGAGCAGGTCTTGAACATCTTACATCCTGAGGGCCTCGCAGGAGTAGCTGGAGGAATGGACTCTGGTAAGTCTCATCTTCACTACTTCATCCCCCCCACCCCACCAGCATGCCAACTCATACCCCCACCCCCATCACACCTACTCCTTGCAAATGTCTCACCATCACAACCCACCCACCCCAACACCTAGCCCTGCATGCGTCCACAAAGCATGGACACCCATCACCAAAGCATGCCCACTGCACATACACATACAACCCCCCCCAAACCACCGTCACAACAGCCCCCACAAAGGAATGCCAGCACTGGGGTACACGGGCACCCACCCATTGCACGCTATGGCACACACAGATGCAATAACCATACTTTTATACCCCTGCAGGACCCGAACTCCAGGTCACCGCGCAGGAGGGTCCACAAATGTCCACTCCACCCCCAGAAGAGGCCCACAGTGAGGACAGCAGCTCTGTCTCCCTGGATCTAGATGACCAGCCCGGTCAATCGGGGACCTCGGGACAGTCGGTTCCCCTCAGACAGCCACAGGCCACAGCAGACCTTCCCCCCTCTGGGAACACCAGCACAGCACCCACCCAGCGGGCCCATACCTCTGTCCCCAGGACACATCAATCAGCGGTGTGTCCACCAGTACAGGGAACCCAGGCTAACCCAACACCCCAACAACAACAGGGACCTGGGGGCAGTGGCAGTGGGCACACGGTCCAGGGGACAGAGGCCCATGGAAACAGGGGAACTGGGAGGGCTGCTGTGCGACGGGGGGGACAGGCCCAGGGAACCCACTCTCCACGAGGCCATCTCCTCCATCATGGGAGCATACCACCACTCCCAGGAGACGATGGCGACGGTTCTGGCCAGGTTTCAGGAGATCCAGCTTCTGCAGGAGCAACAGTATATGGGGTTCAGGGAGGAACTAAGAAACATCAGTTCCGCCATGGGTACCATCGTAGTGGCCCTGAATCAGGTAGTCACCACATTGCGGGTCACTGTGGCAGGACAAAGGGCCCTTGACACTAGCATGGACCAAGAACTGCCTACCACCTCCGCCGGCGCTAGTCGACAGGAGGCCCGACACAAGACCAACAGGCCACCAGAACCCCACCCCCTGCAGAAGGAGAACCACCCCGCAAGCGGGCCCTGAGATCCAGGAAGAAGACAGAGTAAGATGCCAAGACCCCCGCCAGCAAAGGATACCGCCCTGATTGTCATCCCACTGTCCCACATTGTCACCCTGTCCAATCTTAAACTGCCCCTGCTCCACTTTCCACAGGCATTTGGAAAATGCACCTGTGATACTGATAGTCTGGACTCTGCCATGGACAATCCTCCACCATCACCCCTCACCGATTTGCAACCACCCATCCAATTTAGAGCACTTGAATAAACACACTTATTGCACAAAACAATCTGGAGTCTGGCTGTGATTTAGAACAAATGTATTAGACATGACCGTGCCAAAATGTTCATTCACATTGTGATGCCAACAAACCGCTGTCACACAGCTGTAGTCCATGGGGAAATAAAGCAGATGTCACGCAGTGGGGCCCACATCTCTGAAAACGGAAGGGAAAGTCACAACACATTTACCATACACTGGGGGAAAAAGTCAGACAGTAGAGAGGTAGGAGTCTTTAAGTAAATGTAATATGCCGGTGTGTACTCTTACCTGTGTGTCATTGAAAATACTGCTGCATTACTGTGTTCCTGTTCTCTATGTCGTACTCTTCGGCTTCCTCCTCTTCACTCTCCACAGGCTCCACAGCTGCTACAACACCACCATCTGGACCATCCTCCTGCAGAAAAGGCACCTGGAGTCGCAAAGCCAGGTTGTGAAGAATACAGCAGGCCACGATGATCTGGCACACCTTCTTTGGTGAGTACATTAGGGATCCACCTGTCATATGGAGGCACCTGAACCTGGCCTTCAGGAGGCCAAAGGTTCGCTCAATCACCCTCCTAGTCCGCCCATTGGCCTCATTGTACCGTTCCTCTGCCCTTGTCCTGGGATTCCTCACTGGGGTCAGAAGCCATGACAGGTTGGGGTAACCAGAGTCCCCTAATAGCCACGCCCGGTGCCTCTGGAGTTAACCCATCACATACGGGATGCTGCTATTCCGCAGGATGTAGGTGTCATGCACTAAGCCAGGGAACTTGGCATTAACATGGGAGATGTACTGGTCAGCCAAACACACCATCTGTACATTCATGGAATGATAACTCTTGCGGTTCCTGTACACCTGATCACTCCTGCTGGGGGAGACCAAAGCAACATGTGTCCCATCAATGGCACCAATGATGTTGGGAATATGTCCAAGGGCATAGAAGTCTCCTTTCACTGTAACCAAATCCCCCACCTCAGGGAAAATGATGTAGCTCCGCATGTGTTTGAGCAGGGCAGACAACACTCTGGACAACACCTTGGAAAACATGGGCTGGGACATTCCTGATGATATGGCCACTGTTGTTTGAAAAGACCCACTTGCTAAGAAATGGAGTACTGACAGCACCTGAACTAGAGGGGGGATCCCTGTGGGTTGGCGGATGGGTGACATCAGGTCTGGCTCCAGCTGGGCACACAGTTCCTGTATAGTGGCTCGGTCAAGCCTGTATGTCAGTATGACATGTCGTTCCTCCATTGTCGACAGGTCCACCAGCGGTCTATACACGGGAAGATTCCTCCATCTCCTCACATGTCCCAGCGGACGGTGCCTATGAAGGACAACAGCGAGCACAGAGTCAATCAACCCACAGGTACGTAACCACAGCTTGCACATAACACGATTCCCAATGCATTGAAAGGTTTGTATGAGTGTTGATGCAAGGCCTAGGTATGTGTGACGCAGTAGGAATTAAGCCATGTGGGCCCTTGAAATGGCGGCTGCCTGACCTCTGAAGTGTGACAATGGGATGTGAGGTCAATGCGCTGGTGTGGCACACCGTGGCGGTAGGCGGTCGAAGACCGCGGCGCAAAGCCGCATTGGTTAACATTGAACCCTATGGGTTTCAGGAGCCAATGACGATGTGCGCCGGCGGTCGCAGTACGCACCGCCGCGGTACGCACCACTGCGGGCGTGACCGCCATTTTCTATCTGCTTAATCACTCGATACCTGATCTTCCACAGGAGAGGACCTACACTGCAAGTGCTGCTGTGACCTCGGTCTGGAAGAGACAATGGCTCATGCCACTGGGGAAAGGGCCCCTGCCTTCACTGCGGAGGAGTTGGAGAAATTTGTGGATGGGGTCCTCCCCCAGTATGCGCTACTCTACGGTCCTCCAGACCAACAGGTAAGTACACAGGGACCATGCTTAGTGGGCAATGCCTGGGTTGAGTGGGGTGGATGAAAGATGGTGGGGAGGGGAGCGATTGAGGCATGCATCAAACGACAGATGAGAGCATGTGCCACATGGCAAGGGTGGGGATGGGGGGCCACTCACATTGAGCATGCAGAAGGTGATGACAATTTTTCTCTCCCTGTACATGTCACATAGGTCAGCGCCCACCAGAAAGTCGCTATTTGGCGTGCCATCGCCAAGGACGTCCGGACCCTTGGGGTCCACAACGGATGGGGCACCCACTGCCGGAAGAGGTGGGAGGACATCCGACGCTGGAGCAGGAAGATGGCGGAGGCTCAGCTGGGGATGGCCTCCCAACGTAGGAGGGGTGCCAGTCGTACTTTGACCCCCCTGATGTCCCGGATCCTGGCGGTGGCCTACCCCGATTTGGATGGGCACGTGAGGACATCACAGCAGACACAAGGGGGTGAGTACAAACACATTCTGCTGACTTTGCGTGCAGTGGAGGTGTCTGGGTGGGGGAGGAGGGCTGTGGGTATCCCTAGGCCAGGGTGATTTCTGTAGGCTAGGCCCCTCCGTAAGGCATTGCCCTGTGCCCCCGCCCCCCACCTCTGTAGGGTGCCAAGTACAGGTATCCATGGCCCTGTGTCATCTATGTGTGCAGTTGTCGTCCATAGGCTTGTAGGCCATGTCCCACGGATTGCGTAGTGGACCCCAAGTGTGCGGCGTAGTGCAGGGGGCTTCTGTGTCTGTCCTCTCCGCCAACGGTGTCGCCAATGCATGCACTCAACATGTCTTTATTTCTCCCCCTCCCCTTTTTTGTGGTCTTTCTGTTCATGTTTGCATTAGCATCATCAGGCGGAGGAGAAGTGGCATCGGAGCACGAGGGAGCTGCATCCCACATGGCCCTGGGGGGCCATGCAACGGAGTCCGAATACGCCAGTGGGACAGAGGGCGAGGGGAGCTCCACAGCGGGGACTCGTGCTGATGTCAGTGACAGGGACTCGTCCTCTGAAGGGAGCTCCCTTGTGGTGGTGGCAACATATGTGTCCCCCGCAACAACAGGTACAGACGCCACCCAGCGCACCAGCACTGCCCTCCCAGCAGCCCCTCAGCGTTTGCCCCGTGCCCGCTCACCCAGGAAGGTGGGCATCTCCTTCGCCCCAGGCACCTCAGGCCCTGCCCCTGTCACCCCTGCTGCCCTCAGTGAGGAGGTCATTGACCTCCTGAGGACCATCATTGTTGGGCAGTCTACCCTTTGGAATGCCATCCAGGGTGTAGAAAGGGAGGTGCATCAGAGTAATGCATAGCTGGAGGGCATTTATTCTGGTCAGGCTGCCCATCAGCGATCGTTCAACGCTCTGGCTTCAGCCATTGTCCCTGTCTCTAGCCTCCCCCCTCCAACTTCCTCCACCCAGACCCAATCTCCTGTACCTCTGCCTATCCCAGACACACCATCAGACCAGCCTGCACACACCTCAACACCCAAGGGAAGCTCATCCAGACATAAGCACCACACATCACACAAGCATTCACACAAGCAACATCCACATGCAGACATACCAACACCCACTGCCTCCACTGTGTCCCCCTCCTCCTCGTCTCCATCCTCCCTCCCTGTGACGTCTCCACTCACACTTGCATGCACAACATCTTCAGCCACTATGTCCATCACCAGCACACCCACAGAGCACTCCGCACACGTGCAGTAACCACCCCCACTACCATTTACACGTCCCCTGTGTCCTCTCCCAGTGTGTCTGTCACCCCCTCTTCCAAACTACAAAAACGCAGGCAGCCACCCACCCAACAGCCATCCACCTCACGACAGCCTCCAGCCCAAGCACCTGCACCCAAAGACACCAGACTTCACACTCCTACAACCACATCCTCTTCTTCTACTCCCATACCCACTACACCTACCCGTCCCTCTCTTTCGAAATTGCTTTTCTTTTCCAAACTTGACCTCTTTCCAACAACTCCCCCACCCCGTCCATCTCATAAGACTCCAATCAGCACCTCAGCCACCACAAAACCGGGACCTGTAAAGACTGTTTGCCATGGACTGTGGAGTCCCCCACCCTCAAGGGCAGCCAGTTCAGCTAGGAGCCAAGGCACGGCCAGCCCACCCCCGGAAAAGCATCCGAAGATTGCCAGTGCCTGGCGCGAGAGACCAAAGACACCAGGGACCAAAATCCCTACAATGGCTCCGGCAGGAAGTCGGGTGCCACCTGGCACACCGCCAAAGGTGGGAAAGGGCCACAGGCGAACAGGGAAGGGTGGGAAGGGCAGCACGCCCGACAAGTCTGGCAGCAGGCTAGCTGGCCAGGAGGGCCCCACTAGCCCCATCCCAGGTGTGCAGGAGGACACCCACAGGCCCGGTACTGCAGCCCAGGAGGGCCCCGCAAGCCACGTCCCAGGTGGGCAGGAGGACACCCACAGGCCCGGTACTGCAGCCCAGGAGGGCCCCGCAAGCCACCAGACAGATGGGCAGGAAGGCCCCACCAGCCACATGTCAGGTGGCGAGTGACATCCATGCCATGGCCGGATCCGCTGACCTGGACACTTATCTCAAGCACCGCTGAACTGGGCCCTTCATCTCAAGCACCGCTGAACAGGGCACCGCCGTCTCAAGCACCGCTGAACAGGGCACCGCCGTCTCAAGCACCGCTGAACAGGGCACCGCCGTCTCAAGCACCGCTGAACAGGGCACCGCCGTCTCAAGCACCTCTGAACTGGGCCCTTCATCTCAAGCACCGCTGAACAGGGCACCGCCGTCTCAAGCACCGCTGAACAGGGCACCGCCGTCTCAAGCACCGCTGAACTGGGCCCTTCATCTCAAGCACCGCTGAACAGGGCACCGCCGTCTCAAGCACCGCTGAACAGGGCACCGCCGTCTCAAGCACTGCTGAATAGGGCACCGCAGTCTCAAGCACCGCTGAACAGGGCACCGCCGTCTCAAGCACCGCTGAACTGGGCCCTTCATCTCAAGCACCACTGAACAGGGCACCGCCGTCTCAAGCACCGCTGAACTGGGCCCTTCATCTCAAGCACCGCTGAACTGGGCCCTTCATCTCAAGCTCCGCTGAACAGGGCACCGCCGTCTCAAGCACCGCTGAACAGGGCACCGCCGTCTCAAGCACTGCTGAACAGGGCACCGCCGTCTCAAGCACCGCTGAACAGGGCACCGCCGTCTCAAGCACCGCTGAACAGGGCACCGCCGTCTCAAGCACCGCTGAACTGGGCCCGTCATCTCAAGCACCGCTGAACAGGGCACCGGCGTCTCAAGCACCGCTGAACAGGGCACCGCCGTCTCAAGCACCGCTGAACAGGGCACCGCCGTCTCAAGCACCGCTGAACTGGGCCCTTCATCTCAAGCACTGATGAACTGGGCCCTTCATCTCAAGCATCGCTGAACAGGGCACCGCCGTCTCAAGCACCGCTGAACAGGGCACCGCCGTCTCAAGCACCGCTGAACTGGGCCCTTCATCTCAAGCACCGCTGAACTGCGCCCTTCATCTCAAGCACCGCTGAACAGGGCACTGCCGTCTCAAGAACCGCTGGCCCATTGGCAGATGGGGTAGGCCCTCATCTGTGTCGGGCAGGGCTGCACGAAGCACTCTGGGCACCAAGCCCCCTCCAGAACCAGTGGAGACTGTCATCCACTTGTGAGACTGTGGCTTTGCACTCCCCAGGATGGTACAGTGGGCAAGCCACCCACTGTAGAGACTTGAGAGACTGTGGCTTTGCACTCCCCAGGATGGTCCAGTGGGCAAACCACCCACTGCAGAGACTTGTGAGACTGTGGCTTTGCACTCCCCAGGATGGTCCAGTGGGCAAACCACCCACTGCAGAGACTTGTGAGACTGTGGCTTTGCACTCCCCAGGATTGAACAGTGGCCATGGAGGCCCCTCATGGATCTGGCGTCGTGGACTCATCTGGCTGAGGTGCCCCCCTTTCCCTTCCCCCTGAGGTGCCTGTAGTTTTGCTATCTGATGCCCCTGCAGTGTTCTCTCCGTTGGTGTCAGGTATCCTGTGTGGGCTTTGCCCATGTAATTTGGGCCCTGTGGTCCACGGACAATGCCTGCAAAAATTATCGGACTTTTAATATTTATGTATATAATAGTTTTAGATGTGTGATATATTTCTAAGCCAGTGATACAATATATTCGATTGTTTATGATCATTTCCTTTTGTCTTTGCATTCTTCCAGGGGGTTTGGGGGTGTAACTGTGATGTATTGCTATACATTGATGTGTGTGTTGTAGTGGGTGAGGGTGGGGGTGGGTGTGTCGCGTATGTGTGTCCCCGTAATTTTTTGCCTCCCCTGTGTCGTAGGTGCAGTACTCACCGTTGTCTTCTGCGCCGGCGTTCGTGCTCCTGGTAGAGGAGCAGGAAGACAATAGCTGGGAGGATGTGGAGTTCGGGTTCCATGCTGTCCAGATTCCTCGTGGGGTGTATGGAGGTGAGCATTTCCCATTCGAAATGTCTGTTTCCACCGTGTTTTTATCGGCGGGGCTACCGCCCCGGAAAAGGTGGCGGATTGGTGGGTCGTGATAGGGTGGGCGGTACATTGTCTCCCGCCTGTCTGTTGGCGGTGACCGCCGTGCTTTGTTTGTCCTGCCGTGGCGGTCGGATTGTTGAAGTGGCGGTCTCTGTTGGCGGTTTCCACCAGGGTCGGAATTCAATTTTTTTTTACCGCCAGCCTGTTGGCGGGTTAGCTGCCGCTTTAACACCGACCGCCAGGGTTGGAATGACCCCCTAAATAATTGTACAAATACTATAAAAAAAAATGTAAAACAAATTACATGAGTAATAAATAGTACTTCTAAAAAACCTTAAAATACATCAGTTAATAACAGTCCTAGCACTAAAAAGCCAAATGTTTCTATAGTTCGTGTCCTACCCAAGCATTATCAATATCCCATGGGCTATCAGAAGAGACTAGATAACCATTTTAGAACAGTTAGCGACTATAAAAAAAGGGAATGAAAAACTCTGTGAATAAAAAAAAAAAGGTCATTTAGGCTCTCACTTTGTGTAAATTAGCTAATGATATATCCTAGGCATAATGTATATCCGGAGTCCATTGACTTGCAAGAGAGAGCTCCCATTTGCCATTTCAGGCACCATACATTTAACTGTAGGGTTTTATATGGGTTAGAATACCTAGAGCCTCAGGCCCGCTTTGTCTCTGATAAATAAAATTGCTAAAAGAAACCGGCTTATACCAAAAACAACAAATGGAATAGTACTAGATCTCAAGAATCTAGCTGCTTCGTTATAATTTCTGATTCCTACGTTTATGCAAATAGGTCGAATCCATTTCCTCCTTATTTTGTCATAAGCTTTGCAGGTTAAGAGAACATGATCCGCCGTTTCAGAGGTCTCCATATTACACAACCCGCATGTCGCCTTGTGTCTTCTCCCACTCTGGGGGCCCCATTTAGAAGTAAAAGCCCTGACCTGGAGAATCCCATATCGAAACTTCATAAATAGTACTTTTGCTCGCCTGGGTTGGATAGTATCTATCCACTCCTCAGCTCTCGGTATTGGTTTAATATCCAGGAAACTTGAGGTCAGTCTACCTAGGTCCTTGCTGTGGAGGGGGCGGATTAGAGAGAAGTCCCAATATACTTTCTCTAATCGAATCTTAGATTGTGTTGTGAGTGAATGCGGTTCTTCCCAATAGGATTTCAGCCCTAAATTGTAGAACCAATACCTTATGTGGTGGAGCCACGGAAGGGAGATGGTCTTGTCCAGGTCCATGATCTCGATTAGTACTTGCCTATATTGGATCAGTTCAGGAGTTGTGCATAGTCTACACCAGTAAAGCAATGGCCTCAGGGATGCCAATTTACCTATTTGTTTCATATTAATATCAAAAGTTAGAGGAATCAATGGAGTAGATGGAGGCAGTCCCAGTACCCCCCTCATGAAATTGTTTTCCTGGGTTACCAGCGGGGTTAAGTTTGTGGTTCCCCAGAGCTCGGCACCTAATAAGGCAGCAGCCTGTGCTTTGTACCTATAGATCTCAAATACTGGTGAAACTATCCTGGATCTTGAGCTTTTGTAATTTTTGCTAATCGCCATGGAACTGTGGACTAAGGAGATTGCAGCTTTATTGACGTGCGGCGCCCATGACAGCTTGGCATCCAACAGTATCCCTAGATAGTTAAAGTTTTTTACTCGTTCCAATTCCTGCCCTCTAATCAGAATGTTTCTCTTGAGTGCTTTATGGGGGTTGACGGTCAGATATTTAGTCTTATTTGTGTTTATTTCTAGTCCCTTCGAGCTACAGTACTCACTAAATTTCCCTAATAGGGTTTGCAAGCCCATGGGAGATTGAGATATTAAGGTGGTATCGTCTGCAAAAAGGAGGGCAGGAACTGGATCTCCATTCAGTCTTGGCGAGTCACGGTTACTCTGTTTTAGGTACTCAACCAGATCATTAATATATAATGAAAAGAGAGTTGGGGCAAGCACACAACCCTGCCTCACCCCCCTCTTGATGGGTATTGGGTCTGTCAACTCTCCCTTTGGACGCCACCGAACCTTTGCAAATGTGTTTTCGTGCAACCTCTCTAACTGGCACAGGAGACTCCACGGCATGCCCTGTTTCCCTAACGCAGCCCATAAAGAGTCTCTTGGCACCAAATCAAAGGCCGCACGCAAATCCACGAAAGCAATATAGAGGTGGCCCTTCATTAATTTAGTGTATTTCCACATTATTGCCAGTAGCCTAAAGGCCTGATCGATTGTACTTGTCTGCTATCTAAATCCTGCTTGGTATGTAGTCAATATGCTGTTATCTTCTATCCAGCAGCTAATTATATTCAGCAACTGCCTAGCATAGATTGTTTGCATAACATCAATGAGGCTGATTGGCCTATAATTCCCAGGATCTTCCCTAGATCCTTTTTTATAGACTGGGATTATTTCTGCCCCTTTCCATATCTCAGCCATGGACCTCCCCTTGCTATAGCGTTGCTTAGTAGATTTATATAGGGTGCCCAAGTTTCTATACTATGTTTGAACATATCCCCAGGGATCTTATCCAAACTGGGGGCTTTTCCTGGCTTGATCGCTTTAATGGCAGTCACTGTCTCCTCCAGGCTAAATTTTATATCAGGTAGAATGCCCCAAGTAGCTGGAATTTTGTGCTTGGAGGAATAAAAGTCAAGGTGGGGGGATCAGAATAAAGGTATGTAAAATGGTTAACCCACGCTTTGGAGTCTATATGATGTTCTGTATTGAATATCCCCACTTTACTGCCGTGAGTAACCATTTTCCAGAAGGTCATTGCGTCATTACGTTTGGCTGCTTCCAGCAGATCTTGCCATTTTTGATCCTCCCAATTACTTTGGGCTGTAGCCAGTATTTTCTTATAGCTAGCCCTTGCCTGTTGTACAGCTAGTGGAATTTTTTTGTTTTAGGGCCTCTATCAATATTGTTTTCCCCTCCCTGCATTTGGTGGTATACCATGGACTTGATGGGGTGGTTTGCACCTTCTCCTTTTTATGCTTTTGCTGTATCTGTTTGGTTAGGTAAGGTCTTAGTGCAGTGCTCATTGACTGATGGATGGCCATAATGGGGATATCAATACAATTTTTATGAGCATGAGGCTGCAAAAGATCAGCATATATATTATAGATATTTGTCATAACGCCCAAGTTGCCTAATATTGCTGGCCATTTTACAACCCTTCTATTATTGCTAAGAGTGGGTTGTAACTCCACCTTATCATGTTCTATATGTTCCAGATCCAGGAGGTGGCCCCTGAGTTCGATTATTAGCAGAAAATGATCGCTTTCCCTCCTTTTGTCTATTTTAAAAGTCACTAATCTTTCCCATGTACTTATGCTATGCATAATATAGTCCATGTTCGAGGTTGAATTGCCTCTCTGGAAAGTATCCATATTAAGGCCTCCTTCACCCACTCTGCCATTACACGCCCTCAGTCCGTGCTTTAGTGTGAGGCCCATAAGTTGCAGGGAGGCCACAGTACCAGGGACACTTTTTTCTATTGTTAGATGGGAGATTGCTCTCGTTCGGTCTTCGTCTTCTGCTAAATTTTCAAGTCCAATTATAGGTTCATAGTTACAATTAAAATCGCCCCCTATCATAATTGTCTCTCCTACTGGAATCTTTTTGAGCAAGCCATCTAATAATTCTACTTCAGGTGACTCCAGATTTGTCCTTCTAGGCCTTTTATACACATTGAACAAGTGGGATATCACCTTATTTTTATTTCCCAATACCAACCACAAAATATCCTCTGACTCTGTGACTTGTGTACGTATCTCGATATTTAGTGAAATTTTCACCCATGCAACCATCCCCCCAGACGGCCTCCTTCTGGCTGCTGAAGTTGCACTAATAAAAAAGGTTTTATATCCCAATTTGTGCGGTGGGTCCTTAAGCCAGGTCTCTTGGAAGAGACAAACATGATAATGATCGATGTAGTCCTGCCATTCAGGATCTATGAGCTTACTTTTTAGGCCCGCTACATTCCAGGAGATCATAGTGACTATTTTCCTTCATTTAAGGTCGTGACGTTAGAAATGGGGCTCAGGGATGTGGTCAGTTCCTTCCTACGGGGCAAATACTCCCCTGTACTCCCTACCCCTCTAGCATGATATTTATTCCCTTCATGGGGCTCAGCTACTGTTGAGTCCCCAATTGGTCCCAGATGTGCCTGATCTAACTGGGTTAGTCAATCTACTGTTTCAAGATTGGAATCTCCATTTCTCATTTGCATTCCCCCATTATTATGCTTGACCCTCTGGACTATGGGTTTGGTAATAAATGGGTCCGGGCTAAATCTCATAGCATTAATTTTGGGGGCAGTGATTCTCTGTTCCATATCAATCAGACCTTCAGTAAATCTTCCATCCTTGAATGTCAGTGCAACAACATCCTGCTTCCCCATCTCTCCTGGCATTCTTTCTGCCCTCGTGATATCTGAGCGGATTATAGATAGGCAGTGTCTTTTGGACCTGATCCAGTGTATAAGCTTATTCTTTAGGGAATCCTCATCTTCTATGCTATTTTGGGCCAATTTCAGAACATTTAACAGATAAACAACATTGGTCCTAGTAGGACTCTTTCCCCCTCAAAGTAACGGCTCCATGTGGTGAGAGGGATACGATCATTATGTGCTAGGGAATATGGCTTCGAGGTAGGTACCACCTTTTCTTTTTGTAGCCCTGTTTCCAGACGGGGTTCTCTTCGAAAGTTCCCTGTTTCTTGGCGTAGAACTCCAGCCTTGCTTATAGGATAATTACGTAAGCCAGTATTTCCCTCATTTACCCCTCTCATGCATCCCTGTGATCGATGTAAAATCTTGGCTATAGCTGGGATAGGGTTGGGGTGGGCATTCAAACTTTGAGGACGTGTAGATCTACCTTGTGCATGTAGTGGTGCTAAGGGGTGGCCCTTCTTCCTGATACTATCTATGGTGCTTGGGTGTATGGCTCGAGTTATGGCCATCTTTGGGGCTACCTGTCCTAATATCAGGCGATACCTTCCCCTCTTGCTGGCTAACACTCTCAGTCAGTTTATCTTTCTCTATTTCAGCTTTCTTTGTGTAGTGGGAGGTAATCTTTTTATCAGGACCTTCCCGGGGGTAGCCCTATTACTTAATAATGACTCTACCTCCTCAATGAGATCATCAATTTCAGCTATAGTACAGTTCTCGCCTGCATTCCTAAGTTTTTTTGTGGATTTCTCCTTCTCCCTAGGGGGTTCTGATGCCTTGCGTTTTCCCATGTCTTTAGTCACCTATTTAATAATTCGGCTCTACTGGAACCAGTTCCAGGCCTCCGGATTCTTGCCTTGATGGTGTTGGTTGAAGTGGCCTAAAGTGCCAGGCACGGATTACTTAATCCCTGAGGAGACTAGGAGGTAAAGTCCTTTTGAATACAGGTAGGTACTTTTGTTATTTTTGATTAAAGGGCCCGCCTCGAGAATGTCTGGTCCTGCTTGTCAGTCTCCGCTGTGGGGTGGGAGTATCCCACACGCTGGCTGTAAACTTGTTGAGTGAAGCCCTCCAAGTTATATCCAATTAGCATTTGTGATAGAAGAATTTGGAGGAAGGTAGGGCTGAATAACGAGTATTGGCTTCTCAGATTAAACGTGACAAAGGTTAAGATTTAAGCTTTACTCTCTTAAATATAAGCAGTTCTCTTACTGGAAATAAAAAATGGCGGGGCCCTGCCCAGCCTCCTCCAGACTCTGGCGGGCAATATCGAGCACACTACACTATTAAAGGGGGGCTTGGCCCCCACCCCGTCAGTATGGCTGGAATCCTCAGTAAAATCCTTTTTTTTTTTTAGAAATAAGCGCCGACACAGTACCTTCAGGAAGACATGGACTTGTGAGCTGCCTAATCCAGACGTCTTTGGATGGATGTCAGGGGGGCCTCTTCCTGGCAATGACGGGCAAGGACGGGCCCGCCCTTGGCCCGGGCTTCGCGCGCGAGCATCCCGCGACGGCAGGAGCGCGATTTGATTTTTAAAGGGCTCCTGTCCCAGAATACTGCTCCCTGGCACCTCCAACGCGCTTCCCGCAACGGCGGGAGCGCGATTTGATTTTTAAAGGGCTCCTGCCCCAGAATACTGCTCCCAGGCACCTCCAACGCGCTTCCCAGAGAAGTTTTAGGGAGCACTGAGAGGACGAATCAATTGAAAACATGTTCTTCAGGAATGCATATTCATCTCACTGAATTAGTAAAATCTATACACATATTGAGTGATTTTGACAAATTTGAAAGTAAATGATCACAAAAAATAAAAAGAAACAGGCAGAAGAGGCTGGGGAGAAAAGAAAACAGACTGCACATTCAGGAAAGAAAGAGGCAACTACTGCCTGTCCTTTAGAGGAAATACCAGGTGGAGGGAATGTGCATGTTCCATGGAGTGTAGAGATCGTGCATCAATTACAAACAATTTCCCAACATTGAGAGAAAATCCAATGCAGTGGTACACACAAGTCAATAGATTTGTACAGATTTCGAAGGTGTTATGGATTGATTTAAATATATTTTTGTTACTGTGGTTTCAAGTGATTCGTGGAGAGAATTTAAGATTAGTATTCAATGGCGAGATGCAGAACCAGTGAAAGATCCTGACACAAATATGCCTTTGCCTGTGGTAATTACTAAGCATAATGAGTTAATAACATTTTTGAAGAGCAGAGTTACACCTAGGGATTTTGACAGTTCAAAATGTAAACGAAAGCAGCAGGACGTTAAGGAAACTCTGCTTGAATTTTATGAGAGGTTTATGAAAGCATTTCAACAGCATACAGGATATATGCAACTTGTCCCAGCAGATATGGGATATTTCATTACACAGTTTGTGCTTGGTTTGAGCCCTGAGATGTGTCAGCACATGGAGCAGAATGTAATTTGTTGGCAGGCAAAATCTTTGGATGAGTTTTTGAAGTATGCACAGTACTGCAGCGATTAGCAGCAGATGAAACAACATACAATTGAGGAGAAATTTATGTTGTCTCAGACTAAGGGCCTCATTATGAGACTGACGGTCACAAGACCACCAGCCTTGCGGTGCTGGTCACACCACCAGGGTTGTGGCAGTCTGACCAGCACATTACAAGTTTGGGGGTTGGACCACCATTTGACCACCATCTCCACCAGGATCCTAGATCCCAACGGTCTGATGGCGGTCTTGGTTACAATCATCGCCCTGCTGATTACAGCCTCAACTACTATAAGGAGTTGGCTGATGTGGTACATTTTGTCTCTCGACAGGTTAAAGCTGTTACCTCATATCCACACCAGGAGCAGTGTCATAATCTTAGTCCTGGTGACAGGGACTTAGTCAAGAAGCATGAGACAAGAAGTAATCCACATGATGCCTAATGGGCAAAAGTTACAGTAGAAAGAAATTAAGCACTGTAAGTGATACAGAAGAAGGATCAAATGCACTCAGGAGATCAAGGATACATAGAGTACCTTATCAACGATATTTGTCACCTGAATGGATATGTTATCTGGGTCAAGTTTTGAATGTTCCAATGTCTAACTTACATGACTGGAGTAAAACTCTTCCAGAACCTGCTTGAGAAAAATGATTACAAAAGAACTATTGGCATGCCTTTGTGAGAGCTGAGAAATAAAGATTGAGAAAAAGTTTTAAACTATTTATATAATGAAAATACTGTTAAAATAAAAAAAATGAATTGAAAGGAAGATAAAAAGAGTACCCAGGTCCAAGGGAACAGCTTAAGAGTATGGATAACATTTTAAAAGGACACAGAGTAGAGTTAACAATTGTCCATACAAAAATATTATCATTAATGAAGATTAAAAGAAAAAAGAAAGAAAAAAGATATAATCAAGAAGAAACTAACCTAAAGAAGAATATACTGATATTGCTCATCTCCAACAAGATATAGGGGGTGATTATGACCTTGGCGGACGGCGGAGGCCGTCCGCCAAGGTACCGCCGCCAAATGACCGCACCGCGGTCAAAAGACCGCGGTGACCATTCAGACATTTCCTCTGGGCCGGCGGGCTCTCTCCAAAAGAGCAACCGCCGACCCAGAGGAAATGCCCCTGCAACGAGGACGCCGGCTCAGAATTGAGCCGGCGTAGTTGCAGGGGTGCGATGGGTGCAGTTTGCACCCGTCGCGTATTTCAGTGTCTGCATTGCAGACACTGAAATACACAGTGGGGCCCTCTTATGGGGGCCCCTGCAGTGCCCATGCCATTGGCATGGGCAATGCAGGGGCCCCCAGGGGCCCCGCGGCACCCCCTACCGCCATCCTGTTCCTGGCGGGAGACCCGCCAGGAACAGGATGGCGGTAGGGGGTGTCAGAATCCCCATGGCGGCAGAGCGCGCTCCGCCGCCATGGAGGATTCCCCCAAGCAGCGGGAAGTCGGCGGGAGACCGCCGACTTTCCGCTTCTGACCGCGGCTGAACCGCCGCGGTCAGAATGCTCGTGGGAGCACCGCCAGCCTGTTGGCGGTGCTCCCGTGGTCGGTGGCCCTGGCGGCCACCGGCCGCCAGGGTCAGAATGACCCCCATAATTTGCTGTTGCAAACAATTATTGGTAGTAGATCCAATTGTAGAGAAACATGTGTACTGCTAATAGAACTAAGTGTAAAATATTTTTAGAGATTTTACTTATGCTCATTGTTTTAGTGGGGATAGCAATAGTATTAGTTATATACTTCACACATGACACAGAAAAGGTTGTAGCAGAATGTGTGAATCATGCATCTAAGCCAGATACAGCTGAAGATGAGTTGAAGACAATCTGTAGATTACATGAATGAAGATCACTCAATGAATGTTTACTCTACTGTAATACACAATTACATTAAATTAAAGCTACTGATGTTAAGAGCTTTTATGCTTGTGCACATGCCATCCTCAGAAGATGAACAGGTTTTTATACCACCATATTCCACTTTCCTACAGTAGTTCATGTAGTATCTTTCTTAATTTAGTGAATAGAAAACAACAGTTTGAATATTATTACTCAAACTTTGACATGGCAATTTCTAAAGTTCCACTAATGAAGAGTATGAATTTAAACCCACAAACTAGAGAAATGGAGACTGCATGGCATTACTTTAGACAATTTCTTCCCATAAACACTGTTAAAGCACATGAGAGGAATGTGCTTAATGAACTCACAAGAGAAAGCTTTTATTTTAATATTATTTTAATGTTAGAAGAGAGAAATCACCAGTTTAGTAAAAGGGCATATAAGAAAGAGGATGTTCAAAAGAATGTATGGACAAAAAAGAGGATGAATTTAGAAGAAAGATGTCTGTTGCTAAGTTTAAATTAGATAAAAGGCACACAGAGAAAGTATGTATGTTTAAGAATGGATCGAATAGGATATAAATGCCAGTGAAAACAGTAATTGTGAGCATGTGTTTGAATTGTCTGGAAGACCATGTAAAATTCTGCAAGAAGTTGATCCTACAATACCTCGAGTGTATGTTATATGTGGAGAAAATGCATAATTTAGGTTCCTTTCTTACTGAAATGGTATTTGCAATTTAGGCTTACTTTTTCTAAAAATATATAACATACAAAGCGTAGTTGCATTATTCATGACACCAGCCAACAGAAGATATCCATGCAGTGTGAATGATGGATCACAATTAGTGGGAAACATATTTGGGGCAATCATACCTGCTGTAGGAGTAATCCTGAATGAAGGTGACATCAGAAAACTTTCAGAAGTAGTTGATAGATTAACAAATAGTACTTCTGGAGCTTTATTAGTAGAAAACTTTGAGCCTGTAGCAGTTAGGTCTATGGTTTTGCAGAACCACTATGTCTTAGGTATGCTACTTACAGAAAAAGGCAGAGTATGCAAGATGCTGAACACTGAAAATTGTTGCCATACCTGACAAGAGTAGTAAAATAGTAGATTATGCTAAAATTATTTCTAATCTAAAGCTTGATCTTCAAACTTTAGAAACTACAAGTATAGTTCAAAGCTTTGCAAAAGGGTGTTCCTCAGTAGCTATTTGGTTTACGGCAATAGCAGGAGGAATTCTCAAAACTATCTTACTTCATGTTTTAATAGTGATAGATTGTTTCCTTTGTAAATTAGCAATGTACTGGGCAATGAAAATTATACTAATAGAAAAAGGGCAGGAGACATGAATTAAAAAATTGAAAAAGATTTAGCATTTAGTGACAGAGTGAATGAAGAATGTAAGACATTGAATTTAAGCGAAAATTGAAAACATATTTTAAAACATAAATGATGAGTTACTGAAGAAGAAGATGAAAGTAAACTCTGACACTACATTAATTAATGTAATTTTTGTAATGGTATCAAACCATCAGAAGTGGAAAGTTGCTAGAGATTTAATTAAAAATAAAATCCATTTAGTTAATAACCTCTGTAGGTTAAAAATCGCCTTAACCAAATGCTGCATTTTAAATGTGCATTTTCCTTTCCTAGCTCTGCATGACCCGCATTTGTTTGAGATGCTCAATTTGCTAACAATAAAAAATGTAAACATTTTTCTGCTCAGCAGAAATATTTCTACCATGTCCTTTGCATGGCCCATTGCATGACACAAACATTTCATGCTAACAAATAAAGCTATATTTGTCCATCCGTTTTAACAGCTTGACCTACATTGGAATCTCTAAACTTGCAAACTAATCTTTGAACTTGCTTAGACTTTTACTGTGGGAATGTGTGAGGATCAAAATGATATTCAATGTTTGTGCATAAACTTTACATGAATGTTCTATCTTACAGAACCTAGATGGATGGGAAAATACCTGAATGTAGCAAAGTTTTTAAAAGGTAGTTGAATATTCTTGTGTGCAGAAAGCCTTTGTCTAAACTTACCACCTCAATGGAAACTGTTCCTGTTTCACAATGTTCTTGTCCACTTAGTGGTTGACTGAATAACTTATCTGAGTCAACTGTTATATTTTGTTCTAATTGTTTTTGGTTATAAAAGTGTCCTAGGGAAAGAACAGATACAGAGACATTTTAGATTGTTAGTCATTTTAGGCTGATCGTGCGTGTGAGCAAGATTCAGAAACTCTCTCTTACCTCAGATTTTGCTGTCTATCTGAATTACTCTCTATCAGAGTCTGATACTGTATTCTTTATGAGTACTGCTAACTTACTGGGTAGGCTAATTCTCGGATGTTTGTTCCTTTTACTATTTTCTGACTAAAATTATTTCTTACTACTGATTTCGAACAATAAAATAGGGACTTGTTTATGGGAAAACATTTATGAAATGTTCTGTAAATTTTGTTTGGACAAATAAAGCTAAGATTTAAAACCTATGATAAATAAAAGTTTTAAAATTGAACTAGAGCGATCCTTATTGGATACTGAAAGTACTGTTTCTGAAAATCTTGTATTGATGTTAGAATTGTAGTTTAATTTCTCCTGCTCTCTTCCAAGGTACCTTACTGGGTATCTAAGAGTTGCAGAGTGTTTTAAAACTTTAGGATTCTCCACGCTCCCAACTGTGTTCACACAATGGCCAGCACAGTGGCTGGATTCTTGACAGCTTCTCACACCTTTGTCAAGTACTCTAAATCATCCAAAAGGAGATAAACAATGATTAATAAAATGTCTTAGTGAATAAATATTATTTGCATGTTGTGATTGGAGCACCTCTCTAATAAAGCTTATCCACTTTCTGTGTAACTTTACCTCTGCATCATTTGGTTGGATTTCATAAAGAAAGGACAAGCCTTAAACATGTCTCAAACTAAACATCTGGAAACACCTATTAAATGGGATCACAGATTATGTGATGTTTAGTAGAATATTGTAATCCTCATGCTGTTTGGATCTATGGCTTCAAAATAACCTCAGGACTAATCAACATTTTGCACCACTATTGATAACAATTTAATGCAATGAGGTGCAGCAGCATTTATCGGATAGGATCACAAAACATTTTTACTGGCACTGATAGCCCTGGGTAATAAGTGAAGCAGTGCTCTATGCAAACCCATTTTACCATCATATTAGAAAGAAGGATTGTGGTGGTGGTGACGTTTAATAGTTATTTGTGCATATTTGCTCTGTTACCTTTTGTTGGACTGGTGGTATAGTTTCCTGTTTTTACTGTTTCTAGGGTGCATTATAGCAATGTGCTAGTGTGTTGTGGTGCATTTGCTGTTTACTATTTTCTTCCAACCTATTTGAAATTTAATGTTTTTGTTGTATTGTTGTTTTTCCTTATGTTATGTCACTGAGTTGTTTCAGGTGTATGCTTTATAGATATCAACTAATGCTGCTACATTGTCAGGCAGAAGCATTATATTGCTTTACATTTCTAGTGACAAATAACCTGTTATCCTAGTTTATTAGAACTCTTTAACTAACTAAAAATCCAGTTAACCCAGAAATATTCAGTGTTCACTCCATGTAAGGCAGCTACTGTACCCTTAAAAGGTGAATCTGGTCTGTGCAAGATCAAAACCAAAAATGACATGATGTCCCTGCAGACTCAGTTGAGTATGAAATGAAGCTAACTGTTGGAAGGTGGATCATTAGTTGTGTGGCCTGCACAAGTGATGGTTCCGAACACGATCACTACTAGGAACAAAACACTACATTGTAGTGCTTGAATCTCATAGGGTAGCATTGCAGAGCAGTCCAAGGCTTACTCAAGGGATGTGGTGCGGTCTAGAAATCCCCATTTACAAACACGCAAGCATGACACTCACTAAATGATTGTCCAGTCTGTGCTTTTTCGTTTGATAAAGTAAAAGTAAATTTATTACAAACACACTACTCCGTACTATTCTGCAATTACAAATATGCACAAATTGATGGAATTATTCTTGGATGACATTGCACAATCATTCTGGTATCCCCTGAGGAGAATGTAAACCAACAATCCACATGGCAAAACACCTCCTGGTATGCCAGTGCAATATTTGACTGTAAGTTGGAATGAATGCACCTAAATCTGGCAATAAAGTACATCTACTTTGATAAGAGGCTGCTCTCAGTCTCATTACTCAAATAAGCATGAACAAGAAACATGTAGAGGCATGTTGGAATAGTTTGAAGATGAGGATTATTTTAGATTACTCTCAAATTACTTTCAGATTACTCCTGATTAACATTGTGTAATACTATCCTACACCCCTAAAAGGCATGGTTCCACAAGCAAAGAACAATAGTTCCAACAAGCTTGTGCTTCACCTTATGTTGGCATCTTAGGGAGTTATGATTCTTTTGTTCCACCCAAGCTGGGATGGGGAAACCAACTTTGTACTAGGGGGAAGCTGAGCTGCTCCTGCAGCTCCCCCTGTCTATGGGCACTTGGTTGGTGATGGCCCCATCTTCCCGGGGCCACCACAATCTGGTGAGGAGCCAAAACAACTTGTAGAGCCTTGCAAGGCATTGTGGGCCACTTTGCATATGTGATGAGTGGATCACCCACTGCGCCAGGGAGAGCCGCTTTGCTTTGCCATTTTTTCTGTGGCCTTGCACCACGTCCTTCTTTGTTCGGGTTGTGTCTGGTCCCAAACACACACCCCCTGCATGGCTGCCTTGTTAGAGGGTAGTGCGGGGAGCCCACCCACAGCTACCCTCATTTTGTGGGTTGTCCAGACACCCCTGTCATGCTGCCTCCTTGATGGAGAGCAGCGCAGGGAGCCCACCCCTGGCTGCCCTCATCTTCGGAGTGTCTAATCCCACTCGGACACCCCTGAAGACCAGTGATGTTGAGGAGCGACTCTGGAGGCCCACCCCCAGCCGCTCCTGCCAGCTCCCCACATGGCCACCACCTCCAGGTGCTGCTGGGGGAGCGGCCCAGCACTTGGTGTCCAGCTGGCAGATGTGAGCAGCTGTGGCGGCCAAGTAGGACACCTGGGGGAGCGGGAAGGCACTCTCCCCCCTCTCCTACCACACTGGGGCCCCAGGATAGGGTATGGGGCCCCACCTTACCTTCTTAGGGAGCACGACAGCACTCCCCGCTCTCCTCCTATTCACAGTGCCATGGGATGGGATCTGAGGCCCGTCTGAGTGGCTTTACAGGGGGCATGATGGCAACCCGGACGTCGTCTACTGCATGGGGACCCCAGGTTGGGGTCAGGGACCCCAATGGAATTTTTATGGGGAACGCAACTGTGCCCCCTGAGCCCCTCCTCTAGCCGGCTGCCATCTTCGCAGGTGACACAATGGGGCCCCTTTCTTCCATTTTCATGGGGAGCATGAGGGCGATCCCTGACTTAACCTTCCCTGCTGGGCCTGTGAAGAATCCTGGGCCCCTTCCGGACTCTTCATAGGGGGATGCGACGGTGCCCCCCCGGCTTTACTTCAGGCCCTGCCCATAACTTCGTGGGAAGCACATCGGTGCTCCCCAAGGTGGCCTCTCTCTGGGGCACCTGGATGTGGTCAGGAGCCTCTCAGCGCATCTTCATGGGGAGTGCGACTGCACCCCCGCGTTTACTTCTTTTTGTGGGCAATCCCCAGACCCTGGCCCACCCTGGAGGTGCCCCACACACTTTGCCGCACGGTCTGAATTACGTCAGAGGTCACAGAACTTCTTCACCTGATATCTCAGGCCCCTGAGGGCCGTTTGTGATGATCTTGCGGTTGTTTCACTCTTTCGTTAGGCCTCCTGGCCTAGAAGGTCGCTAGGGCAGTGGTTCCCAACCTTTTGACTTCTGTGGACCCCAAATGTATCACTACTGGAATCCAGGGACCCCCACTGAATCATTACTGGAATTCCGGGACCCCCATCGCGTCACTACTGGAAGCCAGGGCATATACATTGTTGATGATTTGAAACGCAACTCAGTACACAAAAAATACAGAAACAAGCATTCCATCAAACACATACACAAATGATAGCATATTTTATTTAGTTTGCTAACAAATAAAATAAAAATAAAAACATAATAATTTTAGTAAGAAGGTTGGAGCTTTTTCTAAATTCATCTGAAGCCACACATTGCCCATACTATATTCTGTGAGATGCACCTGAACTTCTCCCATGAATCAGTTTGGGGATACTAATTAAATTTTTAGTCTTCAATTTCAAATTCCTTGACATTTACAGTACGTTTTAAAAATGTCAGTTGTACATTTAACCACTATATTTATGTAAACTCTATTAAACTATTAATATTATTTAATTGTCTAAGCAGTCACGGACCCCCTGAGGAGGCTTTGCACACTCCAAGGGATCCCGAACACAGTTTGGGAACCACTGCCCTAGATGGTAGGGAGCCAGTGCCACTGACTCCCTGCATGACCTTTTCCTCTGGGTGCCTTTCTTTTCTTCTGGGGAGTGCGCACTCCTTGTGCTAGCCCAGTATTTTCCCCAACTAGTCCTCGGGACGGTTGGTGGGCCCTGATATGCACCTTGCTGGGTCTGATGTCCTTCAGGGGGAGGGTCCCAGCCCAAGGGGGCAGTCAGGGGGATCTTCCTTCCAGTTGCCTATCACGCCAGTCTGCAGTTCAAGTGTCCAGCAGTAAAGCACAGCTAAGAGAGAGAGCTCTCCCCTGTGCAAGATCTTTAAAGTGGGGGCGGGTGTCTAGGTGGCTTATACCTCGGTCCAATCCAGAGGTGCCCCATCACTTCCTTACCCCTGTCCCCTCCTTCCTGCACAGTTTTCTGGGATAGCTCAAAGTGGTGTCATCCAGAAGCTAGGGCCACATGTGCTCTGAAACTCAGCCCCTGCTCCCTGGCATTCCTTCCAGGGCCTCTCCTACCCCTTTCCTGGTACAAGCTGACAGCTGGCTGATTGATGCAAGGCCCTACTCAGGCAGCTGGATGGAGCAGTAATTCACCCTAATCCTGAGCTGAGTCAGAGAAATATGACATTCCAGGATGACCCATAAGTTGTACGACTATGTTTTTCTAACCCACTGCATTATTCATTTCATACAGGTTACAGTTTACATTGGTGTGCCTGTGTCTCAGTGGGCCCTAGGGGACCTGAGTTACACCCTAGGTCACCCTTTCCCATTGATATTTAAAGGAGTGTCCCTACAGTGAATAGACAGTAAGCACACTGACATTGACATTTAATGGAGTGTCCCTACAGTAAAAAACAGTAAGCACACTAACTATCTCTCACATCCCCACACAGCCCTTACACGTGTGCACATATGTGTGCAAACATGATCACGTGTCCCCAGCCTGGCTCTTCTACTCTTGCTGCACCCCGGCAGCCTTTCCTTAGCAAGGCTGCACTGACAGTAAACATGCGCAGTCCATTTACCCTGACTAGGAGGCTTCCTCACATTAAAAGGTTAAAAACTAAACAAAAAGTGAAAAATCAGGGCGTACCAGATAGAATCATACTCTCACACTAATCAGAACTCAAACCGAGGTGTGGACACCCAGAGTCCTGCAAAAAGTTAGCTGTATAGTGCCTCTCTGAGGTCCACGCGAGGCCCAGGTGAAATTTAAAGTACTCTGGCATAATTTACATAATTATGGGAATTTCACATTACTCTTTTTATGGAAAATTACTTCAATATGCCACATTATGTATTAGTGTCCCGGATCATGGCAACATTATAGCTCAGGAGCTTAGGAATAATGCTGCAATGTTTTTGCACTACTCTTTTCTAGCGTGAAACTCATCCTGGCATCAACATCTGACACCAGGAGGCAGTTTGAGCTAAAATATAGGGATAGATGGTGGATTTGCATTTCTTGTAATTACGCATAATATATTTTTCCCCCAAATGTTTTGCATAGTTACATGAAAGCAAAGTACACAAATTTCACACACACGTAGTCCATGCAGATGGGGAGACAAAAATGAGTCTAAATGGGACTGCAAGTGAGGTATGATGCAATGAATGAAGTGTATTGAGACAATGTTGAAAAAGGAATGAGGTTGAAGTGCACTAATGGGTGTGCAACTAAGGCCATGTAGAGCTGCCATGATGTGTGGACTCAAAGAGTTGTTCTAAAGTCATGCAGTGCTGCCATCAGATTATTGCAAGTAGAAAACAGTTAAAATTGTGATCTTGCAGTTCCTCAAATGTGGTGTGGTCAGACTGAAAGTGGTGTGAATGAGCTCATGTGGCTCTGCCTTGAAGTTTGTGTAGACTAAAGGCAGTGTGAATTAGGTCATAAAGGACATCATGAAGTCCATCCCAATAAAAGGAAGTTGAAAAGAATCTTGTTGGGTCATAATGAGGTCCTTGTAGACCAAAGAAAGGGCAAATGATATTGTGAGAAAACCTTATGAACACTGTAAAACTCGGTGGAGTCAATACTTAAGGTTCTGGTGGTGATCTTGAAAAGACTCAGCAGATGTTGGCAGTTATCAATCTCCCTGAATATTCCCCACTTTTAAAGGAACCATTTGAGACAAGATTTTCTATCTTGAAGCTCACTTAGCAATAAATGAGCTCCATTACAAACTATCAGCCACAATCGTTTACCTACAATTCTGAAAAGCACCCAAAACCTGGTTAATCTCTTGAGATGCATGTTGATACTGCTGACAGAGAGAGTTTCAGAGCCAAAAGACACTTGGGTTGTAGAGCACTATATAAATTCAAACTCAAAATTCTAATGCAAAACACCAGACTTATCAGAATGCTGAAGAAAGCCTAAAAGGAGAGCATAGGTCCACAAAGAATAAAGGGAGGCTATCCTAGAGGCATAATAGACAACATATAAGGTGTAGGCAGAGGATAGTAGTGGCAATAAGGTCATCCGCAACAGGAATTCCTTTTGTGTGGACCAAATATAGGTAACTTTCAGCTTGGCACTATGCCCATTACACACTAAGGGGGTCATTACGACCTCAGCAGTCTTTTCGCAAGACCGCAGAGATACCGCCGTGCTGAAGACCGCCAGTGGTGGCGGTCTTCCGCACAGCGTATTATGACCACTGGCAGGCCGCCGTCCTTTTTCATACGGAAAGCCGCCAGCAGCCATACTAGCAGATGGCAGGAAAATGGAGGTTGCTCAATCTCCACCGCCACGTCAACAGAACACCGGCCACTGAATCACGTCCCATGATTCGGTGTGGCAGTGTTCTGGTGACGGTGTTCTGGTGGTGGGGCTGCCCCCATGGATCCCGTCCCCTCCGGGAGGATCAACAGACAAGGTAAGTTGATCGTCCGCTAGGGAAGGGGGTGGGGGGGTGTTGTGTGTTGTGTGCGTGCATGGGGGTATGCGTGTGAGAGTGTAGAGAGGGTGAGTGAGTGTATGCATGCAGGGGGGTGCTGTGTGTATGGGAAATGTGTGCGGGTCAGACGGTGTGCATGTCTGTTTGTATGTGTGCGGGTATGTGTTGTCAGGGTGAATGTGTGCGTGTAGGGGTGTGTATATGTGCATGTTGGGGGTGTGTGCGTGTAGGGATGTGTATATGTGCTGTGTTCGGGGTTGGGGAGGGGAGGGGGTATTGTGCCACCTTTGGGGGGTAGCAGGGGGTGGGGGGGTGGGGGGAGGATTTGTGGGGGTTAGCAGGGGGTGGGGGAGACCCCTATCAGTGCCAGGGAAGGAATTCCCTGGCACTGATAGTGCCTACCGCCATGGATCTCATGGCGGTTCCCAAACACCCGAGATTAATGGCGGTATGCAGGGTCCTGATACCGTCGGCGGTCTAGTGACGACCGCCAGGCTGGAGACCGCAATCTCCAGCCCAGCGGTCTTCACCGCCATGGCGGTCGGAATGATGAAGTGGCGGATGACCACGGCGGTTTACTGCTGCCCTGTTTGCGGTCTTACCGCTGCTTTACCACCGACCGCCAGGGTCGTAATGACCCCCTAAATATATAAAAACAATATTTAAACAATCGGAAAACAATTATAATAAACCTTAAAAAATAACAAACAAATATTAACCTAATCAAATATCACACTTAATAAAAAAATAAAGTTTTAATATTAAAACAACTTAAATAAAATATATTTTATAAATAATAGAAACATTAATGAAAATGTGAAAACTATTAAAAAGTGTTGGACTTTGCAGGCGTTAGATTTTCTATTCCCTCTCCCATTTAAACAACAGTAGGGAAATCGTTGGACATTGGAGGGGTTAGATGTATTAGTCTCAGTCCCATGTAAGCTAAATCAGGGAAAATGCGGAATTTGAAGGGAATGAAATTTAACATTCCCACTACAATCTAATATTTGTAAAAATACAGTTAAATACCTAACAGCATAAAATCATTAAAACATATTAAAAATACAAAATATATGCTTAATTAATTAAAGCAAATCAATTATAAATAGAAAATAATTAAGCAACAACAAAGAACAACCATAACATGTACACAGTTAAATAATTTCCATAATTAATTACAATTATATATGTAATTATAATAAAATGAGCGTCCTTACAAACCCAACAACCCACTAACAAGTTAGAAATTAATTTTTCACTATAGAACAAATCATATATTAAAAATCACTGAATAAATGTAAATTATTAAAATGAGAATTAATCAGTTAAACAATTTGCATAATTAAGTACAATTAAATGTTTAACTAACATTAAAGGTAATTGTAAATGATCAAACTATAAAATTACCACATTAAATTACAAAATGTATCTAAAAAATTGAAGAATCAATTAAATACTTTCAAAATAAATCCCCTACTAAAATGTGATTGGCAAAAAAAAAAAAAAAAAAATCAAAAAAATATCTATTTTTTAATTTAAATAACTTCCCCTCCTACTCCTGCACAAACCCAGCAACTTGGTACTGAAGGATAAAGTAAGTCATTTTGTAAAAAAAAAATGTTAATTACACATAAAAAGACGATAGTACAAAAATGTGAAAACAACTGTATAAATAGCAATAACACCTACAATCAATTTAATATCTAATATATATATATATATATATATATATATATATATATGTCCATTAATTAACAAGAGATATTTGGTAATACTGTATTAAAGTAAACTATTTTATATCAAATCAAATCAAATCATTAACATTTATAAAGCGCAATACTCACCCGTGCGGGTCTCAAGGCGCTAGGGGAAAAGGGGGGGTTATCGCTGCTTGAACAGCCAGGTCTTTAGGAGTCTCCGGAAAGCGGAGTGGTCCTGGGTGGTCCTGAGGCTGGTGGGGAGGGAGTTCCAGGTCTTGGCCGCCAGGAAGGAGAAAGATCTCCCACCCACCGTGGAGCGGCGGATGCGAGGGACAGCAGCGAGTGCGAGGCCAGAGGAGTGGAGGAGGCGGGTGGGGACGTAGAGCAATATTTTCAAAAAACTATTTCATATGCTTATAAATCCATATACTTATCTTCTAAATTCTGTATATTTTTTGTATATTTTTGCATTGAAAATACTTTTGACATGATATTTATACAATACAATATTTTTAAATAATATTCTTGTCCTTGACAGCTCCGGTGGGAATACTTGAAATTAGGATAGGATACATATGGTGGCATGCACTGTGACTGTATGCTTGTGCCACTTTGTAGTGCAGCTTTTATACACACTATGTTGTTCATTTTATTACAATGAAGCAGTATTAATATGGTGAGAAATAAATAAATCTGAGTTGACCATATTAACAATTGCTGGTTATAGTGTCTTGGGAAACTGCACCTCACCCAGCAGATTCTATCCTAATGGCAATAACTACTGCAGCAATAAAACATTAAAGAACAACTCTACTGCACTGTTGATACATAAAGGCATGTAAACTCATTGTTGCAGATTACTGATGGGGTCTTGGAGAGAGTTAATTGAGCAAGATGAGAGGCAGCTAATTATATGCTGTTTCAAAATAACAGCATATTGCGTATCTTTTGAATGTTTTGATAGCAATGACTGCACTGAATTGCCTATCTTTTGAATGTCTTGATGGTAATGACTGTGCTGAATGTGTGAGTCTCTGAGCTTTTAGGTTCGTCCTGACTAACTTTCAACAGGGACGGCACCTCCGCAATGGAGGAGGGCCATAGCTCCTCCTGCTAAGAGCCATCAGCAGATAAATAAAACAATATTTTAAATATCTTGTTTTTTTCTGCTGCTGGCTCAGCCAGCATATGAAGGGAGGGATGGGGCTGGGCCTCGGGAGGGGATGAGGAGAGAGTGCACTAAGTGTGCATGTGTGTTTGGCCAGCTGTCTCAGGCTGGCCAAACACACATGCGCACTTAGGTTTCTCCAGCCCGGCTGTGTACATAGATGGGCTGGAGAAACTGCACAGGACCTAGGGTTATCTCTCAGCGGCAGTCCAAGTCATTCAGACCAATTCTGGTGCTGCTTTCATGCTAGCTGCAGGCATGAAAACAGTGCCCGGATTGCTGGGGAGCATCTTCTGGTGTCCCCATGAATGATGGGACACCAGAACAGGAAAGGAGCGACAAGCGAGGCGGCAGGAGATGGCGGGGGCAACAGTAACAGTGTCTTTTTTTAATTTTATTATTTCCCCTTTGTTGTCCCCCCCAACCTCTCCCCTTGATATTTGGGGTAGACTTTCAAGTCTGTTCACAGAAAGAACACAGAGCAGCTGATTTGCTTACCTAAAGCATGAGTACATATAGGGCCATATTAGGACGCAAAACTAACGCCAACTAACGCCATATTTATACTATGGCGTTAGAGGCGAATAGCGCCAAAGTTCCCGGAATGTGCGTCATTTTTTAGCGTGAACCCCTTCCTTGCGTTAATGATATGCAAGGGAGGCGTTCCCGTCTAAAAAATGACTCCCAGGCCTTTACGTGGTATTTATACTCCCGGGCAAAAGAGACGCCCGGGAGTTGGCGTGGCTAAAAACGGCGCATTTGCGCCACTTTTTAACGCCTGCTCAGGGCAGGCGTTAAGGGGCCTGTGGGCTCAAAATGAGCCCACAGGTGCCCTCCCATGCCCCCAGGGACCCCCCCTGCCACCCTTGCCCACCCCAGGAGGACCCCCAAGGATGGAGGGACCCACCCCAGGGACATTCAGGTAAGTTCAGGTAAGTATAATTTTTTATTTTTTATATTTTATTTTGGTGGCATAGGGGGGCCTTATTTGTGCCCCCCTACATGCCACTATGCCCAATGACCATGCCCAGGGGACAGAAGTCCCCTGGGCATGGCCATTGGGCAAGGGGGCATGACTCCTATCTTTACAATGATAGGAGTCATGTTGATGGGGGATGGGCGTCGTTAAAAAATGGCGCAAGTCGGGTTAAGACGATTTTTTCGACGTAACCTGACTAGACCCATTTTAAGACGCCCATGCGCCATTTTCCCCCTACGCCGGCGCTGTCTGGTCTACGTGGTTTTTTCCCACGCAAACCAGGCAGCGCCGGTCTGATTGCGCCGTCTAACGCCATTCCATAAATACGGCGCCCGCTTGGCGCTTCAGAATGGCGTTAGACGGCGCAAAACTTTTTGACGCTAAACTGCGTTAGCGCAGTTTAGCGTCAAAAAGTATAAATATGGGCCATAGTTTCATTCTGAATGTGCTAGCGCTCAGGTACTCATGTTCGACTGTAAAATATTTAAAGGATTTCTCTTACTATTGTAAAAAAAGCAAATGTAATATTGGAATGCACTGCCTCGGGACTTATGATTAACTGCTCGAAAATCTCTTTGGTGTTTCACTTCAATATTAATGGTTCACAGTGCCTGCTCAACATGTTTCAATAGTCTTCGTTCTACCCTTACCATGCATATTTATTATTGTGATTTATAGCACAAGAATATCCAAAGGAGCCTACATGCAATGTTCAAGGTTGGCAGTACAACCATCCTTGTACTTATTTCTCTAGCACAGCCTTGTGAAAACAATTCTAGTTACAGTATATTTTAAACATAAAGGTAAATTTTCCTGAGAATTTCAGCTCATTTTTCATTGCTTAATTTGCTCATTTGCGCACACTTTTTTTTAGATCAACACACATACACACACACCCACATACACACACAGAAACACATATATACATGTTCTTTCAGACGATAATCATTCTCTTCTCTATCTAGTATAAATGGTGCTATCCTCTCTCCTTAGCTAGAATCATATCTCTGTCACTGATAGCGGAGATACAAAAATGGAACATGTCGTCCTTTAATGCAGTTGTACTATGATCACACAGTACCAGCGCATCAATCATTATTTTGGCCCCAAGAGAAAACAGACATTGAAAAAGCCAATAGACTTTGTGAAAACTTGTTGGCAAGTCTATGATTGGATTGCTAAATATGATAATATATCTAGGCTCTGATGCATGAGTGAGCACATGGATGGAAGAATGGGTGCAAGGGTGCATGATTAAATATGAGAGTGCAGAAATGGATCAAGTGGGAATGAGTGTATGAATAGATGAAGACAGATTGCACCAGTAGTACAGGCTGAGGTCTCAAACAAAAGTAGTGACAATGTTATACAAGGACATAAAAATATCAATATTGGGACTGCACAGGCATGCATTGGTCATATACCATGGTGCAAATAATAACACATTATGTAAATAATTTCTACCATTATGCCAGTGAAAGAATGATTTCAGGTGTTGGCAGTAAAGTTTTTCTTCATTTTGCTGCATCTTTATTCCATAGGTGTGGTTAATTTTATTTTGTTTTTGTGTTAAGGGAACAAGATGTTTTAATGTATTTTGCTCTTCAATGTACATTAGTGATAGTGTGTAGTACAATGTAGATTGAAGACTAATTTTATCAGTCGGTGGTGGTACCTAGTGACCTGACTCAGCTAGATCTTTATTGCTCCAATGCACTTACAACAACTTCACACCTATTCTTAAATATGAGACTGGGCCTAACAGGCTAGTGTCAGGGCCTACTGTTACAATCCTGGCAAGTATGTTTGAAAAGGTTACTTAGTGAAGCACACAACAGACAATGGGTGAGTTCGTAGCAGGTTATGGAAACATGCCAGTGGAGAGATACAAAGAAGTCACAGGAAGAAAGCAAAAGGGTTAAGGATCTGAGACATGATAAAATAAATAACTCTGGTCGATTGGGTAGGCTAGCAAAACAATCATGAGAGCTCTGTTCTTGGTGTGATATGCCATTACATTTACATAATAGGACTTAAATTCTGTATACACCAAAAAAGTTATGCCTCACATGTGTTTAATGCCAACACTTATGGAGAATGTGGCTATCTTTGCTGATTCTCTTTCTCACTCATTCTCTTTCTCTCTCTCTCACTCTCTCCCGAGTCCCACCACTGGGGTTTCCTTTCCTTTGAGGTCTTTTTTTGGGGGGGGCAGGCTTCAATGTGAGGAGATAGGCTCAGCAAATAATTACTTTCTATAATTATTTCAATCTGAGATTTTCAAAATTCCTAGAATGTTCCGCAGGGGTTTGGACAGCCAATAGGCTTTTCCTAGAAGTTAGAGGTGGAGCGGTTATATGGCATTGCTAACTTGGATAAGGACTCCGATTGTCTTTAACTCACCACCTATATTTTGACCTCTTGCACAAGGGAACAGACATTGTGAAGAGAAGAAAAGGAAGGAGATGCACAAGCTTACTGATGAACTCTGTTTGGAATGGAGTGATTTACTCTGAACTTGTATCCTTGGACACTTGCTGGACTCTGTCTCCTGAGGTGGTAGCCCTAGTTACTCATCTATTATCTTCCTTTTTGAGTCGAATGGTGAGCAAAAAGGTGCTGTAATAAGTGCTTAATTCTTATGGAAAACCTTTGGGAGTCCAATACTTGTAAGTGAACAGAATACAGAAGTTCCCACCGAGTCAATTGGTTTAGAATATCTTAAAACATTAGTTGTACAATAGACCACCTAACGTTTGTATCTAGAGAACCTAAGTAAGGGTGAAAAGTAAAAAGTATCTTCTTGTGGTATCTTCTCTTTTTTGAGACTGATGAAAGCTGTTAAGGTTCTGTGTCAGAACACCACTTTTAGGTATGTGAACCTTAAAATTATTTTTTCTCTCGCAGATTTAACTACTCTATCACCAATTAACACACAATCTATGATGTCAAACATGCTCTGGTTATGGTAGACCGCTAAGACCTGTAATGTAGCAACATCACTACTTCTGGGTAGACCCTATTGACCTTGAGGAGGCAAGCTTTATAATTTTCAAAGTAATGCATTTGATATTAACATGTAGGCCTAATGAGAAAGCAGAGGCATTTAATTTGTAAAATTTGCAAGAAACAGCCACAGTCACACATATTTAGTTTGACTTGCTGAAAAGTGCATTTTTTTCCTGACACCCGACCTAGTTCGAGAATGTCAAATATAATGTCCCTAACCTTTACATAACCATATGTTTCCTTTAAATGTATTAACTTGAGTAAATTGTTGATATGTAACCTTGTAAATGATTTTGATTAAATAGATATTGTAGACTTATGAATAAGGACCTTGTATATTAGTGAGGTAGTGTAAAAGCTTAAACACAAAAATGCAAGTTCCTGAAGAGAATGAATCATGTGAACCAAACACAAAGTTATGCAGTGTATTGAAAAGAATGTGTATTAACCTAACAAACAATAACAGCCATTGAAAATATGAATAGTTACTAAGTAGAATAGCTAAGAGTGTTCTCATTGGCAAAACTTATTCCTTTCAGCAGAAATTGAATCATATAACAAGCATTATAAAGATACTTGACAAGAAAAAATTGATGTGGCCTCATATTGTTCCTGATTGTGGTATTGTATCCTGGAGAAGCAACAAAGGATTTTATCAGCTCCAAGAAACATCACCAACTGATTGTATGACTGAAACTTGGAAGAAGAAACACGTAGTAAAAACCTAAAATTAATATATGTATACAAATGTGTGTTCCTAGAGTAGATCAGCACATAGCTTTCACATCACACTTGAGACCAACTATCGGCACTTGCCACTTACTCTTACTGAGGGGGTCATTCTGAGTTTGGTGGATGGAAAAGGCTGTCTGCCAAACTCCTGTGGTCAGGTTGCCGCCAGTGCGGCTGCATTTCCGTGGGCCCCAGTAGGAGTTTCCAGCTGGGTCAGAGGGGCAAAAATTGTGTTTCGGCTCACTGGCCCAGGTGGAAACAGCCCACAACATTGACACCGACTCATAATTGAGCAGGTGGCAATGATGTGGTACATAGGGTACACAGGCAACCATCATGCTGTTCACTGTCTGTAAAGCTTGCAGTGCTGCAGTGACAGATTAGGACCATCACCAAACTCCAGACCGCAGGGATCTGAGATCCTGGCAGAGCTGGTGGTTCTCTTACGGCCCTTCCACCAGGGTTGTAATGTGGCAGTTGGACCGTCGCATTGGCAGCGGTCTAGACTGCCATGGGAGTGTGGTATGTCTAGACACCACTACACTCCTAATCAGGCCCTTTGTGTTTATTCATGCTGCTTCCGGCCGCAAGAGTGGACAAAACAGTCCTGCTCGTGAGCACAAATGCACCATGAGCGAATTTTCTATTCGATGCATCTGAATCTAATCAGAAAGAAGTTTTTGAGTGGATTTTCTTCTCAAACGAACCCTTCAAGTTGTTTTTTAATGCAAGAAGCCCTTTTTTCATACATAAAGGATGTGCCTTGGAGACTCCAACTTCCTGTTCAGCAGGTTCCTCCAAGTGCTTTGTTTGTGTCCTGGTCATTTTTCAATTGGCTTCGAAGAATCACTCTCTTTGTCTCCAGGAAATACCTTTGGAATTAAGGACTTTCTTTTTGTGAAATCACACAAGTAAGTTCAATAACTATTATATAAGGGTGCGTTTTTTTGTTTGGGCATGCACCAGTATTTCTTTGTACTTTAAATTGATTAAAAACATTTACACAGGTGAGTGTCCTGGAGTTTAAATATGGATCTAGTTGCATTTCACGGATTTTTCCTCTTTTGTAAAGGAACATTTTTACACAGCTCAGTACCTTTTCTACATGGTTATAACATTTGCAATATTATTTTACTATGTGGCCTAGACTTCCAAAGGGCCATCTAGCCAGTAAGCCAAATACTAGTAGTCATCAGTGCATGAAATAAAAGTTTCAGTGGTATGTGTTTTTAAAACTTCATTTAGGGCAGGGATGGCATTGGAGACAATTAAAAATGTTGGCTATTGTTTGCTTTTCATGTTTTTTGCAGAAAGTGTCCAGGATGTTCATTGTTGTGACATTTTTATGACTAAGTTAGTTTTCATGTTTTGCATTGCTGACTTAATGGTAGTGTTTTCTTCAGTGCTACCTCCATGCCTCCTTATGGCTAGTGTGTATATTTATGTGTGTTTGTCATTGTCCACCATTTACTTTTGTTCTCCATGCCGTGTGCCCAGGGGCCATTTTGTGTAGTCTATGTCCACAAGCTTGCATGCGTTCCGTGTTCTCCATGTCTCCTTGTTTGCAGTTGTTGTTTTAACATGTGGCTGGTGGTCATTTTGTTTCTCCAGCCAATGTCCCTTTGTCATAGACTTGCATATGGTCTTTGTTTGACATACCTCCTTGTTCCTTGTTACTGTTTGACCATGTGCCTAGTAGTCACTTTGTGCATTCAGCCAATGTCCCTTTCCCACAGGCTTGCATGTGTTCTTTGTTCCTCATGCCTCCTTGCTCCTTGTTGTTGTCTGACTGTGTGGCTAGTAGCCATTTTGTGCATTCAACCAGTGTCCTTTTTGTCATAGGTGTACATGTCATCTTTGTTCCCCATGCCTCCTTGCTCCTTGTTGTGATTGTTTGTGTCACGACTTACGTGCTGCTTAAACCTGGAGTCTGCAGATCGAGTGGCGTGGGTCTTGAATGTTCGGCCTTGGCCCAGGTAGGGGGTGACTCTTTCTGGTAGCCACGGTGCTGCAGGCAGTGGAAACACCAAGAGCAGACCGTGCCCCTCAGAAGTAGCGCCAGAGGTAAAAACCACCTGAAAAGGGGAAAAAACCTCCAAAAAGATAGGTTCCTGAAACAGGAACAAAAGAACAGGAATCAACAGAGGCAAAAATACAGGAAATATACTGGAACCGACGAGAACCAGCACAGGAAGGTAAAAAAACAGGAGCGAAGACACCATCCAAACAGGAAGTGTTGCAGTGCAAGGAGAGAAAGAATCACAGCCCTTAAATACCAACAAACTGGAAGCGACCAACAGGAAGTACAAGGACACCATCGTAGATAGGGAAAAGATACATAGAATAGAATGGACTAGGAGCCATAAAGAGTAGAGAACAAGGAATGCTGGGAAAAGAAAGGAAATATGGGAAGGGAGAAAAAACATAAAGGAAGGCACAACCAGATAGCCAGAAAAGGCAGAAAAGAAAAGAGCAGGTGAGTGGGGGGGTCAGACCTGCCTGTGAGCACGGTGTAGGAAAGGAAAACGAGGCCCCATGCCCAATTTGGGGCCTCGGAGGATGCAGATCAGCCTAGGGGCACAGCGCGTCTTGTGACCGCGTGCCGCGGCCCGAGCCGAATGTTCGGCTCGTGCCGCGCGCAGCAGCGCGTCAGTTTGAGCATGTGGCTGGAGGTTATTTTGTGCATCCAGCCAGGGTTCTTTTGCCATAGATTTGCATGTGCTGTTTGTTTGCCATTGGAGGATGGCTCTCTATGTAGGGTGCAAAGCTAGGCACACTGTGCAGAGAGTTCAGGCAACTACTTGTTGGTTTACAGAGGTACAAACTAGACCACCCAATGGTCTAATTTTTATGGAAGCTTGGTTGAGCAGTTAGGTCAATCCTGGGGAAGCACAAAGCATTTGTTGTACACACAGTATCACTCTTGCAACTCACATATGAATAACTTGAGACCGATTTATAAAAATAGTTCCGATTTTTATATACATTTTAAGACCAATAACATCATATCCTGGGTATTGGGGATTGTCCATGACATTAGCCCACCCTTTGTGATGGATTGCACCATCCCATAAATTTGGCACCCACCTAGTGTCCTGGAATGGCACAATCCAGCGCTAAACTTTTTGACGCAAAACTGTGCAAACATAGTTTTGCGTCAAAAAGTATAAATATGGGCCTCAGTTTCTTAAGTGTATAATTATCCATTTTCTCCTGGACACTGTGGAAGCTGTGCACTTCAAACACATAACTTATTTTTTTAATGATTAGTCCGTTCACCCCAGACCACCTTCCTGCCATTCATTTTTTAATGATTATTCCATTTACCCATGCTCCTTTCTCTAACTACCACAGGTGTCTCCTCGGATATAAAACAAAGAGCTATATCTGCATGTTGTGTTGGTAAGTAACCAACTGCACTAATCTTGCATTTGCCAGCAACAATGCCATGTTTCACTAAATACATGTTTTTATTGTTTGGTTGCTTTCAGGTGCACAAGAGAAGAGACATTGGTGACCTTCAGTACTGCCTATAAAGAGAAGGCCGGTACAGTTAAGTCCTCCAATCCCTTCCGCTTGTGCAGCTTAGTGCCACTGCCCACTGAGAGCTTTAAGATGGCGCCAAAGAAAGTTGCTCCAAATAAAGCAGATAGAGAGAAGAAGCAGCTTTCCACCAGTGGCGTGCTGACTGCAACCTTTTTCGTGAGATGTGTGCCTGCCACTCCAGCCTCTGAGGAGAAACCTGGGAGCAGCACTCTAGTATTAACAGCACTACCCCAACTTAAGACCCAAGATCATGTCTGTCAGTGAGGTAGCCAGTGTAATCATGGCAAAGCTGATGAGCAGTGATGTTGAATTTGATTTGTCTCTTTTGCAAAGTAGTACCAAATCATTTCAGGAAACATAGCAAATAGGACAGCACCCGCAGCCATCAATAATAGATCTTCATAAAATTAGAGCAGAACAGGAGGCTGAGCTTCCTGATGAGCAAGAACCTCCTCTTTTGGATCCAATGGCTCCCAGATGTCCAACAAGAAAAAAGGAAGGGTACTTCTCCACCATTTTCTCCATGCACTACTTCTGATGATGATGATAGAGACATGAAGTGGAACCTGTCAGAGTCCAGAAGACACTAGGAGAGGCAAAAAATAAGGAAAAGTTCCATAAAGCCTTAGAATCATGGAAGGGGATGATGATGAGGAGAATGATGACAAAGTGCCAATCATTGTGGAAGCTGGCCCAGAGGAGTCCAACATTACTATCCAACCTACTTCAAACTTCAAGGGTTGTGGCACAGGAAGCACCACCATCTCCCTTATTTGTAAGGCCCCAGCAGAGACCTGTAAAAGTCTCTACCTCAGGAGAAGTAAGCATTGCAGAAAGGTAACCAACACACCCGCCTAACTCCAGTTTTTCTTCAGGCATTGCCAGTAGCCCCCTAAGAAAATCCAACTGGGAACTTTTTATGCATAGCAAACAGGGGGCGAACATTGCAGTATGATCTATTTGCCACATGAGTGTTCATCGAGGTATGCCTGGTTCACATCATAGTACTGGAGGCCAGACGACCCATATTATAAAACATCACACAATCCAGTGGAAGGAGAACCTTAAAAAATGTTTTGAAAGTGGTTGTGGTGGTGAAAGTGAGGAGAGACTGGAAACATCAGCTACAACTAGTCAAATCACAATGAAAGGTGAGGAAGAAGAGGGTGACATGCTCACCAAAGGAGCCCTTTCCCTAGCAGTGCGTCACAATCACCCGCCTCAGAGACCTCACGATGGCACAGGAAGACTCAGAGTCAGATGGAGACACAACGGCATACGGTGACTGCACCACAATACACAAAGAGTCTTCCACCACTTACATCTCAAAAGTGGCCCCAGAAAAGAAGAAATCACAAGCTACTATTATAGGCATGTTTAGGCAGACGGGACACTATTACCTCAACCATTCAATGGCATGTTTGTTCAATAGGAAACTGGCAAAAATGTTAGAGCTGGACCTCCTCCCTTTTTCTTTTGTGGAAGGAGTGGCATTTTTAGAGTTTGTGGCAGCCATTTGCCCGGAACGGACGGTTACAAGTCAGACCTATTTTACCAGAGTTGCTGTTTCAGTGCTGAAAATGGTTGGACAAGCATTGCAGCAAATGTTGTCCACAATTGAGGACAGACATGTGGAACAGTTGTCAGGCTACTGAGTACATGTGCATCACTGCACACTCAATCTGTTTTTCAGGGGTAAAGCAAAAGCTATTTACAGGTCTTGGGCCTGAAGACTTTTTAAGAGCATTCAGCGGCATGCAACAGAAGCCATGTTCACTAAGAAGAAATCACAAATAGCTGATAACATCTTGGACAAATATAATAGCAAGATATCTGAATGACTGGGACCCAGAGTTCTCTAAACTGGATTTGTTGAACACGGATAATGGCAGTAATATAGTCAAGGTCATGGCGAATGGTGGCTATTTCATGTTCCAGTGTTTGGTGCACTGCATGAACCTTGTGCAAGAGTTTCTGAAAAAAGAAGACATAGACCCCAATTACAAGTCTGGCAGTCCGAGGACCTCCAGGCTTGCTGTGGCAGAATGGGCCACCACGGCTGTAGTGGTCTGACCTGCCTCCATACTACCATCCCTGCCAGGATCCTAGATCCCAACAGGTTGACAGCAGGGCTGATTGTATTCAACCAGGGTTGCACTGAACTCATTTACTCTGGAGCTCTGCATAGCGGAGTTTTTGGGCCATTTTGCAGACTTCTGTGTAGTGTGAATCCATGCACTCCACCCAAGCCTAGTGTTGATGAGTCTTTAAATTACCCCTGACAGGAGAACTGGGTTTTCACCACATGGAATCTTCACGGGGCGTATACTGAGATTGCTTGCTGTATCTGCAAATGCACTTGTGAATATCACAGATGACATGATCCTGGATTACCACAAAGGACTGCCTGATATAGTGCATTCTGTTTCTCAACAGGTTGAAGAAGTCACTGCAAATCCACATCAGGAGCAGTGCCGTGACTCAGATGAAGAAGTACAGTTAGAAGTTGTGCTTGGAGCTGAGTTGGAAAGGCCCCTACCAGGTGAGCTTAGTCACAATCACTGCTGCTAAATGTTCCAGAATACCTAACTGGGTGCATGCCTCACACAACCAGAGAACAAGAAATCCATATGAAGAAATTGTACTCTATGAACCCGAACCTAGAGTACTGGTGACTGTACCACTTCAGGTTGTAACCTGAACCCAGAGCACTGGTGAATGTACCATCTCAAGTTTTACAACAACAAGCATAAACAGTAGAAGAGGCTTAGAAGAGAAAGGGGTGAAGAATGGCAGAAAACTGTATCAGTTAGTCATTAAAGCTTGACTTTTTTTACATAAGTGAAATCATATCCCCTGATGAAACACGTGTTGACAAGCAAGCAGGATTGACGAATCAGTAGGATCATAGAAGTGGAAATGTGATTGTTATTTGAAGAATCATTGAAGTTTGAAATTACGTTTTGAGGATTTGATATATGAATTTCATTTGGAACTTAGGCTTTTTTGAACATTCGAGATGGAATCATTCATTTTAGAATAAACATTTCTTCGATTTATGGAACAAATCATACCGTGGACTTCATTTTGATGTGTATCAATATAATGCATCTTTTGATATAAACGTGTGCCACTAGTTATTATTAGCAGTGGATAACCTTTAGGAAGTTATCATTTGGGGCTCAGTGGGGGTGAAGCCCCGGTAAGTAGGCACCGTATAACCACACTGGTTAGGAGAGATCTGTGAGGAAGTGCGCCTCGTTTTCCTATAGTTTCACCCTCTGTTTGCCTTTCCACAGGTTAATATAGGTGCATCATTTTAAAGCCTGCTCTGAGCAGACGATAACAAAAAAGGCACAGTGAAAGCTTTCTCTGTAACATTTTTTGCAGGCCTTCTCATTCCGGAACTCCTCCCTTGCATACATTATGCCTGACAGGGGCAAAATGTGGTGCAAGGGGTCGCAAAGTGATGCAGTGCATGCATTGTGCCACTTTGTAAATATGGTGCAGCAAAAATTGCCCCCTTGAGCCACATTAGCGTAAAAAAAAATATGGTAGTGTAAAGCAAGGAGGCACGTCGTTATTTTTAAATCTGGTCCTTAATTTTAAGTTATCAATCATGAAGTCTCAATGCTTCTTAATGATACTGCCTCATTTCATTAGAAAAGTTTGATCCAAATTTGACATTCAGACCTAAATCTTACATGTGATTAACAAAGCAGGTAAGCAGTCCCTTCAAGCCCAACAGACATGAAAAGACAATCAGCAGCAAACAGTAGACAGAGGATAGGTCTATGGCTGATCTGGGGAGATCCTTACAGTTTTTAGTTAGAACAGAGGCTAGACTGTTGGTGTACAAGGTGAATAAAAAGGGTTGAGGACGCAACCATGTCTTACTACCTTTTCAAGGTCAAAAGTGCAGGTGCATTCACCTCTACAACCATGGCGCACCCATGCCCTGCCCTGCCCCATGCATACTTGTCTCTGAGACGAGATATTAATGGTGGATCCACCCCACCGACAGATAGAGCCTCCCACAATTTGTTGTGGCGGAATCAGTCACGGGCACACAGCAGATAAACAAATGCTAAAAACAGGTGGCCCTTTTCAGTAAAGTATCTTTGGCTATTATCAGGTTGAGGTTTAAGCCTTGTTCTATTGTCCCTAATCCTCCGTGGAAACCATTTTGAAAATATGTCATTGTCCTCAGCCCACATTTCTAGTCTGTTCAAAAATACTCTCCTATTCACTTTTACCAAGGAGTCAGGTAGAAAAACAGGACTATAACATGCAGGGTTAGCTTGATCCCTTTTCATAAGAAATAGTGTTCTATGAACCTCAACCCAGAGCGCTGGAGAATGTACCACCGCAAGTTGTACAACAAAGAGCAAAAATACCACAAGAGGCAGAGAAGAGAAAGGGGTAAAGAACCTCAGGAAAGTGCATCAGTGCAAAATTCTGACATTTCCCAAAGTGGAATTGAAGCATCTGGTCGAGGAAAAGGAACTGAAGTAAAGGCTCAAACGTAAGTGATAGTTGAAACTCCACTAAAGTGAGATGAAGATGGGGGACACCTGAGAGCCCGATGGCAAGATGGCCGCCCCCCTCTGAGGCTCTGCTGGCCAAGGCGGGTTATACTGCAGCTATCCTTGCTATACAGAGGTATTGGTGACTTGCTGGCTGCAGAACGGCATCAGTGTGTAGCTTTATCTTTCAGACTAGAAGCCGGAAAGTACCTATTTTACCTGCCCACAAGCTGCCAACTGTGACTCGGTGCTTGCCACGTGGGGGAGGCTGGATTAGGTGTAGCACTGCTTGAGGCTTACTGTGCAACTGTTGGTGGAGACAGAGCTCTCCTTTACTCTTTATTCAGCTCCTGGCTTTGGGAACCTGCTGTGGAGGAAGCTGGCAACTAAGGAGGAGCATGGGGTCCCGCTGTGCCACCCAAGACTATTCTGCTTTGCTGGCATTGAGGTGCAGAGGAGCTGGGTGGCCTGCAGTGGTGGATCATGGCGAGATCTGGGGCTATGACTGCTTGGAAATCCAGCTAGGCCATGGCTGTTGAGACCTAGTGAGAGTAGTGACATTTCCCTTTAGGGGACATGGCGTGTCGGCCCCTGGGGCCCGAGCGCACCTCCTGAGGGGAGTGCTTGTCCGCTTATCCTGACCTGTGGGGTGCATTGTGACTTGCTCTGCACCCTCATCCTCAGCAAGCAGTTGGGTTGTGCAACATTGCCGCCTTGGTGCTTCCGATTCCAGTGGGGGAATTGAGTATGGCCAGGGTGGCTGCCACAAGGGTCCTGCTGGACACTCTGCCTTTGTTTTGATGCCCCATTCAGCACAGAGGCTGTACCTTTGCTTCAGGCCTCGAGGCCCTTCATATTTGGATTGTGTTACACTAGGGGAAGCTGTGCATGGTGGGCTAACACAGCAATCATTGCTGTGACCTGCCTCGTAGGCCTGCAACCGTCCCCGGGAGGTTCCTGATAGTCCTGGGGCCTTCTCTATGCCCACCTAGTTAACATTGCTTTGCCTCCCTCTGTGCTGACATGGAGTATATAATGAATGTCTCTGGGGCAATGATCTAAGTACATTTCAAGCTTTTGTTAGCACCCATATGGGATTCAGAAGCCCTGGGTCCTCATCTGAGACCTCTTCGAATAAGGGCCTGTTCATGCCCTCTGTGGATGGGATTGCATGGTGCGGCGGGATCTAAATCTAGTTAATGCTGAGGCCATAGTGACTTTGCTATTCCTCATGAAGAGCCAATGAGTAGTGCTTATTGTTGCTGGCTCCCCCCGGGGCTTGGGAGTGAATGTGTGACCCTTGTAGCGGCTGAACTGCTCATGTCCCCTACAATTATTGGTCCTGGTTGGGGAAATACAGGACTGGACCGCTTAATTTCTTCACCTGCCCCCATCTCACAGACTTCCAGTTACTCATGTGGGTGCTTCTGAAGTGGCAGAGCTTTGAGGATGGGGCGGTTGGATGCTAAGTAGTCCAAACTCTCATTTGTGAACCCTAGCCGTGCCGGAGGTTTAGAGCAAATACCTGATGGATATTGCCCGGACCCTTCAGAGGATGATACCTTTTTTCATTCATCTACTATATGAGAAATGTTTCTGGATCTAAAACATAACTTTACCATAATTGATTCTAAACTTGACCAATTGACAGAAAGGATGGTCCACCATAACGAAAAGTAGATAGTCATGATGACAGGCTTGATCAGCTGAAAAGCTGTACCTCCGATCTCAATGATGGTCAGCACTCTGCGAGTGAGAAGATGGATAGGGTCTTAAAGGTGATCCATGATAAAAATGACAATTTGGAGGTGCAATCTATAAGGAATAGCTTGTGCATCCTGGAGGTTCCAGAATCCACTTCCATGGGACAGATGGAAGATTATGTGTAAGAAATGTTTTGATCACTCTTTGAAGATGCAATTCCTGCAATCCTGGTGATTGAGAGAACGCATGGACCCCTTGGTCCAAGACTCCTCTAGGTGACCCGGCCTATCCAATCATTGCCAGGTTAATAAATTATAGGGATTAAGACCCAGTTCTGAGGCTGGCTCATGACCACAAACCACCCAATTTAAAAAAATGACATAACTATCTTCCCAGACTACACATCTGCTGTTCAGGCAATGCGGCATGACTTTATGCAAATCAAATGATCTCTGCTAAATTAAAGATCAAACATCAAGGCAAGACTTGCTATTTCATGGATCCCAAGCTGGCTGTGAATTTTGTAAAAACGATTCCATGCTCTGAGGAGAGGAACCCACCTGATGGGCAGGGAGCAGCACATGACCTGATGAACAATAATGACTGAGTTCAGCTGCAATGACCTGGAGTGATGATTGATGGGGGGACCTTGTGGTTCTCCTCAATACCACCACCATCCCACCTCCTGTGAGACACTGGGCCTTCTATTAGACCTTCCTCGGCCACCTTGACTCCCCATGGTCAAGCACATCTGGGACTCTGGCTCGCTCCAATGGATGATTTCCATGACAAATGTTCAATGTGTTATATCTGGGTTGTGTTTGGGGAGGCTTGGACCAGTTGGAAGGCCAAAGTGGGTGGTGGGGGAATGTATGGAGATTACAATGTTCTTGAACGCTTTGTGTGTTTTACCTTGTTTTATTTTCTCCCGCTGTTGCTATACTAAGCACTGACTAGAGGTTTCTATGCACAGGTCTCTTCCACTGTATGCCTACTACTAGTACTACTGTGCGGTTCCCCAGGATATGCATGATAAAAGGTATAAGCTTGAATGTTAGGGACATTAATGATCCAGGCAAGGGCAGGCATGTCTTTGCGTAGTAGCAGTGTCATAGTGTTGACATCTGCATGCTTCAAGAGATATACCTCATAAAGAACACTATGAGGCGCCTGCATGCTGGTTGGGTTGGTGAAAGCCATGCCGCAGTTTACTGAAATTATGCCTGGGAGTGGCTATACTCATCAGGAAGGGGGTTCCTTGGCACACCCAGCTGGCTTTCTGTGATAAAAAGGGTCTGTATGTATTACTAGCCGGAACGCTTTGTTGCCAATAATTTCACCTCTTGTCAATTTATGGGCTCAATTCTTATAGTCCTGAATTTTTCACTGAGGTCTTGCATCTGGCAAGTACACTAGGCACTGGTGCACTTCTCTGGGGTGGCGATTTTAATGTAGTCCCAGACCTGAGCATTGATCACTATAGGACCACTAGGCTGCCACATCCAGGGGCTATGGACTTGCTGCTCCAGATCATGACAGATAACCACCTAGTCTACCTCTGGCATTCCAAATATAGGTCTGACAGGGAGGGCATCTGTATCACTGCTACACATAATACTTGGCCTAAATCGATCTCACATGATCCTACACGTGATCTGGAGGCATCGGTTCTCAGGGTTGACCATCAGCCATGCACACTCTCTAACCATTTTCCTGTTTTATTGGAGCTGCCCTCTCCGGAAGACATATCTTGAGTGTTTACTTGGTGGCTCCCTTCAGGCATTCTTAGAGATCAGGTTTTTAAGGTGGTTCTTAACCCCTTGGGTGCCTGGGAAATAACGGTTACACCCTGGGCAGCACCATTCGGGTGCCCAGGATGTAACCATTACGTCCTGCAACTGCGCACCTGCCGAGGGATTCTCACCCACCTCCCATGGGCATGGATGGAAGGAGAATCGCTTCCCCTTCCACCCGACCCCTCTAACTCCTCCAGTGATGTCTGATGACATCAGTGCACAATCGCACTGACCTCATCAGAGGTCGCCTCCCATTGTGCTGGAAGCATACTTTCAGCACGATCTGAGGAGAAACACCTTTGTTTCTCCTCGGTACGGGGGCAGGGGAGATCAGGGAGGCATGAAAAGGAAAGGAAAGGTTTTTCATGTCTTTCTGAGCATTCCTGCAGCCTGTTGCGTAATGATCGCGCTGCAGGAATGCCACTAGGCACCAGGGATTTTTGTTTTTTTGTTTACTTGTACAAGGGGAGCGACCCCTTAGGCAGGCGTTGTTCTCCAGCAAGCAATTATTTATTACACCTTTTCTGCCCCCCCTCGGGGCAGATTGTCCTCTATTAATTAGGCTGATCTGTCCCCAGGGGGGCAGAAGCCAATGAACAGCAGGGAGAGTTATTGTTTTTATTTTTTTCACGTGGGGAGCAACCCTTTAGACAAGGGTCACTCCCCTGGGGGGGCAATTGTTTTTAGGCCATTTCTGCCCCCTTGGGGGCAGATTGGCTCATTTTTATTAGGCCAATCCCCTAAGTGGGGCAGAAACCACTTAGACACCAGGGATTTGTTTGGGGGGACAGTTTTAAAAAAGGGGAGCGACTCCTTCAGCATGGGTCGCTCCCATGGGGGGCACATTTATTTTAGGCCATTTCTGCCCCCTTTGGGGGCAGATCAGCCTAATTTTGTAAGGCTCATCTGCCTCCTAAGGGGGCAGAAAGCCCACCAAACACCAGGGGAGACTTTTTTTCAAAAAAAGAGGGTGGGAGTTGTTCTACCCATCGGTGGGCAGATTGGCAATTACCTCTGATCCACTCCCCGGGTGGGCAGAAAGCCTACTAGATGCAAGCTAATTAAAAAAAAAAAATTGTGGTGGTGGCTGAAGGGGGTAACAGTATTTCAACTCTCTCCCGCATACTAAAAGATCTTATCTCAACGGCAAGAAAGAGAACCTTTGAATATTTTAGGTTTTGGTTTTACATTTGGGCCATGAGAACTTGTCTAACTCTCAAAATCATCCCACTTGGAATGGTGAGGGCTGCACTTTTAGGACTTTGGGATGCTGCCATGTAGAAAAATGTATGAGACCTAGACACATTTGAAAACAAAACTAAACATCTAGGTGAGTCCAAGGAGGTGTGCTTCAGATGCACCCAGCACCATTTTCTTACCCACAATGCCCTGCAAACTTCCAATTTTGCTTCTACATTTTTGTGATGAAACCTTCCAGAATCTACAGGAATCCACAAAATTCCTACCACCCAGCATTGTTGAATCCATATCGATAAACATTCTGCCCCATTTGTCGGCCTAAAAATGTTTTTTTCCAGACAGCTCTTTTGAAACTGCTTTGGTTCCTCTCAATTTCAACATGTTTTTAGCTCTTCCCTGTCACAGGTACTTGTCCCACCTACAAAAGTGAGGTATCATATTTATCTGGAGTTTGAGGGGAACATTAGGTGGTAGGACATTTCTGCTGGTGCTGTGATCCCACACTAAAATGTGGGAAAAATATGATTATTTAGCTAAATTTGGGCTTTGCTGAGTATTCTGTGTAAGACAACACAGGGGTACACGCATGTCACATCTCCATGGACTCCCTCAAGTGTCTAATTTTTTTTAATGTCTTGGTTTGGGAGGTTTCCCTATATGGCTGCTGAACCCAGGACCAAAAATGTAGGTGCCCCCTGCAAAAACAGGTAGTTTTGGATTTGATCATTTTAATGTGCCCACGCAGTGTTTTGGGGGCATTTCCTTTTGCGGCACTAGGCCTACCCACACAAGTGAGGTAACATTTTTATCAGGAGATGTGGGGGAATGCTTGGTAGAAGGAAGTTTGTGGCTCTTCTCAGATTCCAGAACTTTGCAGTACGGAAATGTGAGGAAAAAGTGTTCTTTTACCATATTTTGAGGTTTGCTAAGGATTCTGAGTAACAGAACCTGGTGAGAGTGCCATAAGTTACCCCATCCTGGGCTCCCTTAGATGTCTAGTTTTCAGAAATGTCCAGGTTTGCTAGGTTTTCCTAGGTTCCTGGTGAGCTAGAGGGCAATATCCACAGCTAGGCACTTTGCAAAAAACAAGTCAGTTTTCTTTGGGAAAATGTGATGTATCCATGTTGTGTTTTGGGGCATTTTCTGTCGCGGGCACTAGGCCTATCCACACAAGTGAGGTACCATTTTTGTCGGGAGACTTGAAGAAATGCTGGGTAGAAGGAAATGTGTGGTTCCTCTCAGATTCCAGAACTTTCTATCACCGAAATGTGAGGAGAAAGTGTTTTTTATGCCACATTTTGAGGTTTGCAAAGGATTCTGGGTAACAGAACCTGGTGAGAGCCCTACAAGTCCCCCCATCCTAGGTTCCCTTAGGTGTCTAGTTTTTAAAAATGCACAGGTTTGGTAGGTTTCCCTAGGTGCCGGCTGAGCTAAAGGCCAAAATCCACAGCTCGGCACCTTGCAAAAAACAGTGCAGTTTTCTTTGGGAAAATTTGATGTGTCCATGTTGGGTTTTGGGGCATTTCCTGTCGTAAGCACTAGGTCTACCCATACAAGTGAGGCCCCATTTTTGTCAGGAGACTTGGGGGAATGCTGGGTGGAAGGAAATTTGTGGCTCCTCTTAGATTCCAGAACTTTCAATCACCGAAATGTGAGGGAAAAGTGTTTTTTGCCAAATTTTGAGGTTTGCAAAGGATTCTGGGAAACAGAACCTGGTGAGAGCCCCACAAGTCACCCCTTCCTGGATTCTCCTAGGTTTCTAGTTTTCAACAATGCACAGGTATGAGCTATGGGTCAAAATCCACAGCTAGGCCGTTTTCATAAAACACGTCAGGTTTCAATGTAAAAATGTGTCCATGTTGCATTTCCTATCGGGGGCATTAGGCCTACCCACACAAGTGAGGTACCATTTTTATCAGGAAACTTGTGGGAATACAGAACAGAAGAACAAGTGTTATTGCTCCTTGTATTTCTCTACATTTTTTCCTTCCAAATGAAAGACAGTGTGTAAAAAAGACGTCAATTTGAGAAATGCCTTGTAATTCACATGCTAGTATGGGAACCCTGGAATTCAGAGATGTGCACATAACTACAGCTTCCCACCACCTTATCTTGTGCCCATTCATTTAGGAAATATAATGGTTTCCTCAGTAACTATTTTTCACTCTTCATATTTCACCAAATGAATTGCTGTATACCCAGTATACAATGAAAACCAATTGCAAGGTGCAGCTCTTCATTGGCTTTGAGTACCTAGGGTTCTTGATGAACCTACAAGCCCTATATCTTTTCACAACCCATAGCTGGAAAAAGTTATAGAAGAAACCGTGGAAAGAAATGGCACCAATTGTTTTTAATTTTAGCAGGTTTTTTTTCTGTAGAAAAACCTTGAAGGATCTACACAAATGACCCCTTGCTAAATTCTGAAGTTTGTATACTTTTCAGAAATGTTTAGCTGTCCAGTCTCCAGCATTGGTTTAATACCCATTTCTGTCACTAACTGGAAGGAGGCTGAAAACCCAAAAGATGGTAAAAATGTGGTATGTCCCAGTAAAATGCCACAACTGTATTGAAAAATGTGGTTTTCTGATTCAAGTGTGCCTGTCCCTGAAAGCTGGGAAGGTGGTTATTGTAGCACTGCAAACTCTTTGTTGATGCCATTTCCCAGGAAAAAAGACAAACTTTCTTCTGCAGTCTCTTTTTCCTGTTTTTTTTTTTTTAATGAAATTTTTTGCATTTTGGCTACTTTCTTGGTCCGCTCCAGTGGAACCCACAAACTCTGGGTACCTCTAGAATCCCTAGGATGTTGTAAAGAAATGGATGCAAATTTTGCGTGGTAGCTTAAGTGGACAAAAAGTGAAGAGGGCCTAAGAGCGAACTGCCCCAAATAGCCCCAAAAAAGCCTGGCACCTTGGGGGGAAAAGGCTTGACAGCAAAGGGGTTAAAGGGAATGCATGGCCAAGCAGGGTGGGGTATTATGATCACTAAAGAAAGAACTGTCTGATCTGGAGTCTGAGATTCGCAGACTGGAACAGCAGTATTTTGATACTTGTGATGTCAACTTACTTGGAATCATTAGATCTAGGCTAAGTCAGTTTGAGGATTTGAGGAGGCAGCACAGAGGGAAGTGTGCTATTTGGGGTAAGAGGCTTGTAGATACAGTGCGGGAGATAGAGCACGTAGGACACTAGCTAGCCTTTTGGCAAGCCATGTGCCAGCGATCACATCATGGAGCTTGAGGATCCCCAGGAGCACTTACTTGTAGGAACAGAAGCAGTCCAGCACATGATGACCTCCTTTTTCTCCTCGCTTTATTCATCAATGCAATCCACCTTCCCTGGAGCTTTCACAATTTATTTCAATTCAATCTAATATCTATGGCTTGAGATCGGACATAGACGTTTTTACATGAACCGTTTACTGTGAAGGACATTGCCAAGTAATACGAGAATTGCTCAGTGACACAGCTCCAGGGCTGGATGACATTATAGCCGCCTTCTACTAGGATTTTTCATTTCTGTTGGCCCTGCATCTGATTGAAATGTATATGGAATACTTAGAGGTGGGTGTCCTCCCTGCTTCTTTGCATGAGGTGCTTATTGCTACTATTCTGAAACTAGAGAAAGATCCCCGTGAATGTGAATCATATCTCCCACTTTCCATGATCGATATAGATAATAAAATACTGGTCAAACTGATTGCTTCTGGTCTACTACCACTGTTGCCATTGATTGCCCAGCAGTAGCCGTCAGGCTTCATGCCGGGTAGATCTATGGCACAACACCTCGCACCTTGTTTGATATTTTTCAGGCAATTAATCCAGCACTTAAGGTAGTTGCTGTTTTCTAGGACTCCACCAAACATTTCATTCTCTCGCTCTTCTTGCTAGGATTGGCTGTATCCCTAAATTCTTATGCCTAATCGGTATTATATAACTGCCATTTAAGCATTATTGTGACTGACTCCCTTCGTTTTCCGTGATGAGGGGTACCAAGCAGAGGTTCCCCCTATCTCCTATATTGTTTACTATAGAGATGGAGCCCCTTGTGGCACAATAGCAACCATGCACACAGAGGGCTGGCCTTCATGCCATTTGTGGTATTGGTTTCTATGCATGCCATTGATGTCAGACTTTATGTAAAAAATCCACAGGATAATCTAGATACCTTGAACTGGAAAATTGTTCATTTTGGCAGCATATCGGGTATTACTATCAATTGGGCCAAAACCATCATATTTATGTTAACAAATACAACTAGCGAACATACATCGGAGTTTCACCTTTGCTGGTCTCGGGAACTGGTTTGATACTTGGATGTATGGATTAGTAGATATACAATTGATCTGTGACATGCAAATTATGGATGTGCCCTCACTTGGCTAGAAGATCATTTAGACATTTGGCATAGATTACAGCTTTCTCTGACAGGACGGCTGGCAGTTGAGACGATGGTAGTCCTTCTTACGTTTCTCTACCTAGTCTTGAATTTGCCATTGCCGTTGATGCTGTCCTTACATAAGAAACTGCAATCCTACTTGATATTATTCGCCTGGGCAGGCAAAGAACCAAGGATTGCCAGGGAGATCCTTACACTTCCATTTGATTAGGATGGACTTGAGGTTCCAGATATGGAGCTCTATTATAAATGTATGCAAGCACAATTTGCACATTTCAGGGTCAATCCTACACCTTTCCAAACCCACACAGCCCCAGAAATTGACCATGTTGCAACATGTACCCTACACATGGCTTTGTACCATTCTTCTTGCTTTCCAAGATCTCATATTGATAGTGTGGCCTGAACTGTGTGGGCATGGAATGAGCTTAGGCAACGCACGAATGTAGAGACCCTGCTTGCCTCATCTGTGAGCCTTATAGATAAACTCCAAGCACATCACTGGAGATGCAGGTACTCGCTCTTGGCTGAGAGATCTGCAAGTAATGACTATTGGTGCAATATAATCAGATGATAGTTTTACAGGACCCAGCCAGACCCTGCAAGGCCCTACAGACACCATATTACACAAACTTACATACTACCAACTGTGCACAGCTGTTCGCTTCTGACACAGCTCCTTCATGAAACCTACAACAACTATCCACACACTAGAAATTATACTTACTATTCCCTCTCCCATCGCTTAATCACAAAATTGTATCTAACGATGCAAGGTACTGCACCCTTGTGTGTGGCCCACGATCTATCGGCATGGGGATCTGATCTTGCTCACCCTTTCACAGGTGATCAATGGAGATATTGTTGATCGCAGCTGCACCGCCTTTCCCCTAACTACAGGCTGTGCCTGGTTCATTTCAAATTTCTACATAGGCTCTACAAAGCTGTGTGACTGCATAGATTAAGGTTATGCAAAGATGCACAATTCATGTGTTGCTCTACGCTGCACACAGACTTCATGCACCTGGAGTGGAGCTGTCCCGAAGTTCAGAGCTATTGGATAGAGATATTGAAAGCTATTTATGCTATTACTGGTCACACTATTGAGAGATCATAGCTGCATGTATAATTAGGTTTTGTTAAGGTGATACCGAATGATAGTCGCGCACTAGTGGTAATGCCTCTTCGTTTGGCCAAACAACAGGTGGTAATGTGATGGGGAGGCACTGTCTTCCAGTTAAGTCTGACTGGCTACACAAAACAGCCTATTGCCAAGAACAACTGCAAGCTTACTGTGAGTTATTGTCGGCTGCCTCCCGACTTCAGGATATATGGACCCTGCTGACTGTGTACCTGGGTCTGCACACTCCGGACTCACAGATAGCTCCTACTTTACCTGAAAAGGTTGACTTAAGCTATCTTAAGTTCATTGGACATATGACGTATATATGCCCCTTCATGTTGCAGCGTTACCGCTGTTGCTTTCCTCAATGTTGACTATGTTATGGTATTTGAGAGCTTTCTTCTCCTCTTCCTCTTTCCTGCCCCAATGCCCCACATACTTATCCCTTTACCTCTCTTCCCCTTAGTCTCTCCTTCCTCCCTCTCCATCTCCTTCCCTACTATTTACCTTCCACACTATACCTACAGCATTCCCTGGTCCCTATTGCTCTGCCCTACAATTCAGTTGCTGTATGCATTTGTCTCTGATATGCAAACTAAACAAATAAAAAAGCAAGAAGAAGGATCCAGGTGAGAGAGCAAAGACTGGACGAAGAAAAGTCCCTTTCGGTACTGGATGGCTTAGAAGGTATAGTTGAAAGAAATTGAAATCAAGTGTATTAGTTGAATGCACACAACCAACAAGTTGAAGAAGCTATCAAGCAGCATAAGTGACACAGAAGAAGATCAGCAAACCCCAGGCAGATCAAAAAGAGGAAGAATACTTTGCTAGATGTATTCTGTACCTGAATGGACTTCCTACATGAACCAAGACCTGATGGTTGGAATATCAGATTTGTCTGATGTGAGCAGACAAGTTTTAGAACCCCCTTGACACCACATTGAGGACACTCTTTGGAAATAGGTACTGAAACATTGAAAAGAAAATTGTCTTGAGAGTTTATGTCGAAATAAAAGAGACTGAATTTGCATGAAAAAGAATTAGCCCCTTAGCTGCTGGGCCGATTACCCCCCCAGTGCTGAGCCCTTTTTTTGGCTATTTGGGGTAGTTTGCGCTTAGGCCTTCATAACTTTTTGTCCACATAAGCTATCCATGCCAAATTTGCATCATTTTTTTCCAACATCCTAGGGATTCTAATGGTATACAGAGTTTGTGGTTTCCCCTGGAGGAGACCAAGAAATTAGCCAAAATACAGTGAAAATTTCGTTTTTTCAAAACAAATGGGAAAAAAGGGCTGCCGATGAAGGCTTGTGGTTTTTTCCCTGAAAATGGCATCAACAAAGGGTTTCTGGTGCTAAAATCACCATCTTCCCACCTTTCAGGAACAGGCAGACTTGAATCAGAAAACCACATTTCTCAACACAAATTTAGCATTTTACTGGGACATACCCCATTTTTACTATTTTTGGTGCTGTCAGCCTTCTTCCAGTTAGTGACAGGAATGAGTGTGAAACCAATGCTGGATCCCGGAAAGCTAAACATTTCTGAAAACTAGACAAAATTCTGAATTCAGCAAGGGGTCATTTGTGTAAATCCTACAAGGTTTTCCTACAGAAAATAACAGCTGAAATAAAACAATATTGAAATTGAGCTGAAAACAACAGCCATTTTTCTTTATGTTTTACTCTGTAACTTTTTCCTGCGATGTCAGATTTTTTAAAGTAATATACCGTTATGTCTGCTGGACTCTTCTGGTTGCGGGGATATAAAGGGCTTGTAGGTTCATCAAGAACCCTAGGTACCCAGAGCCAATAAATGAGCTGCACCCTGCAGTTGGTTTTCATTCTACAGTATACTGGGTATACAGCAATTCATTTGCTGAAATATGAAGAGTAAAAAATAGGTATCAAGAAAATCTTTGCATTTCTAAAATGGGCTCAAGATAAGGTTTTGAGGAGCAGTTGTTATTTGCACATCTCTGAATTCCGGGGTGCCCATACTAGCATGTGAATTGCAGGGCATTTCTCAAATAGACGTCTTTTTTACACACTCTCTTATATTTGGAAGGAAAAAATGTAGAGAAAGATAAGGGGCAATAACACTTGTTTTGCTATTCTATGTTCCCCCAAGTCTCCCGATAAAAATGATAACTCACTTGTGTGGGTAGGCCTAGCGCCCGCGACAGGAAATGCCCCAAAACACAACAAGGACACATCCCAATTTGTGACAGAAAACAGAGCTGTTTTTTGCAAAGTGCCTACCTGTAAATTTTGGCCTCTAGCTCAGCCGGCACCTAGGGAAACCTACCAAACCTGAGCATTTTTTAAAACTAGAGACCTAGGGGAATCCACGATGGGGTGACTTGTGGGGCTCTGACTAGTTTCTGTTACCCAGAATCATTTGCAAACCTCAAAATGTGGCTAAAAAAACACGTTTTCCTCACATTTCGGTGACTGAAAGTTCTGGAATCTGAGAGGAGCCACAAATTTCCTTCCACCCAGCGTTCCCCCAAGTCTCCAGATAAAAATGATACCTCACCTGTGTGGGTAGGCCTAGCGCCTGCGACAGGAAATGCCCCAAAACACAACATGGACACATCCTATTTTTTGACAGAAAACAGAGCTGTTTTTTTAACAGTGCCCACCTGTAGATTTTGGCCTCTAGCTCAGCTGGCACCTAGGGAAACCTACCAAACTTGTGCATTTTTGAAAACTAGAGACCTAGGGGAATCCAAGATGGGGTGACTTGTGGGGCTCTGACCAGGTTCTGGTACCCAGAATCCTCTGCAAACCTCAAAATGTGGCTAAAATAACACGTTTTCCTCACATTTTGGTGACAGAAAGTTCTGGAATCTGAGAGGAGCCACAAATTTCCTTCCACCCAGCGTTCCCCCAAGTCTCCCGATAAAAATGATACCTCACTTGTGTGGGTAGGCCTAGCGCCCGCAACAGGAAATGCCCCAAAACACAACATGGACACATCCCATTTTTTGACAGAAAACAGAGCTGTTTTTTGCAAAGTGCCTACCTGTAGATTTTGGCCTCTAGCTCAGCCGGCACCTAGGGAAACCTACAAAACCTGTGCATTTTTTTAAACTAGAGACCTAGGGGAATCCAAGATGGGGTGACTTGTGGGGCTCTGACCAGGTTCTTTTACCCAGAATCCTTTGCAAACCTCAAAATGTGGCTAAAATAACACATTTTCCTCACATTTCGGTGACAGAAAGTTCTGGAATCTGAGAGGAGCCACAAATTTCCTTCCACCCAGCGTTCCCCCAAGTCTCCCGATAAAAATGGTACGTCACTTGTGTGGGTAGGCCTGGTGCCCGCGACAGGAATAGATCACACAACGGTCAATGTTGGTCCTTACATGAGGCAGCTGTTGACCCTGGGGTGATCCATTCCTGACGCAGGCACTAGGTGTAGGCACTCAAGTGGGGTAGTGTTTTTATCAGGACAGGTGAGGAATCACTGGGTGGTAGGAATTTTGTGGATCCCAGCATATTCCTGTAGTTTGTGTGACAGAAATGCGAGAAAAATTGAGTTTGTATTCAACATTTCAGCTTTGCAGGGTATTCTGGGTAAGAAAACTTTGGGGAATCCACACAAGGCACACCTCTGTGGACTCCCCCGAATGTCTAGTTTCCAGAAATGTTTGGGTTTAGTGTGTTTCTCTATATGGCTGCCGAACGCAGGACCAAAAACACAGGTGCGTGCCTTACAAAACCAGTTTGTTTTGCGATTGATCATTTTGATGTCTCCACAATACGATTTGGGCGGTGGAATTTGGGGCTGAACTAAATTGGGGAGCTCCCAAGAGAGCACTCTCTCTCTCTCTCTGCTTGCTGCCGCATTCACCTGCTCTCTGGTTTGGGCTAACCCACTATTACCCAGTTGCACAAACTGCTTGCGAAGGGACAGCAGGACTGTCCTCATCACCTCCCTACTAATGTACTGGAAGAGGAGTTATCGAATGGGACTCCTCCGACTGAAAAATCACTCCCAGAGTCTGCGCCATTGTCCTATCCCTCAGATGCTGTCTCAGTATCTGATGTCTCAGTCTCTGATCCTATGTCAGAGCTGTCCTCTATAACCCAAGTGACGGCAGCAGTCATCCATCAAGATGCCATCTCTGCTATTGGCTAAACTGTTGCTCTAAAACACTAGCCTACGTAGACAGTAACAAAATCGATGGTGTGTGTGAGATACGTGCAACAGTAGAGGCCACCTTACCTGTGCTTCTTCCCTCAATCAGCATGTTCTTTCAAGACACTCAAAAAACACCTTGTCACATACCATTCGTCACAGTCTTTTAGCACCTCCTGCGCCCAGTCCAACAATCATTATTGGTGCTTCCCTCATTACCACCCAGCAAAAGTGCCCTTCATCTCTCCATAGCCGCCCTCCACCCCTCGCATACATTTCATTTGTATTACAGCGCAGGTAATGGCTGACTTTACTAATGTACTCACCTATTTACATAAAATACAGATTTGCTCTTTGCAGTAGGCATATAAACCTTCTGCGCTTCTATATAGCACTAAAACTACCAAACGTTTGTGCATATAATACGATGCCTGAAATGTTCATCACAGAAATCCATTTCCCAGGTGTGGGACACGAAGGTATAAATCCCAGAATGCCTCTGTGCTCTGAAAAGGCAGGTAACTTATAACAGCATGGAGAGAGACTGAAAACCATTTGAAAAAGACGAGATGTTGAAACGCGTCATGGAGTCTGATTTATGTTGCCTGAGCATTGCTGCCTATCATTAAATCAACTTGCTAGTGAAATTCTTCGGGAGTGCCATGTTTCTTTCCTTGTTGATAACATAATGAGGGTCGTGGTCTTAACCCTCACACCGGCACCAGCAGCCAGAGTGCCTTGCTTCAAAGACTGTTTGTGTTGAAATATATATATATATATATATATATATACATATATTTATAGATCTATCTATAGATATATCCATGTAGATAGATATATCTACATAGATATATCTATATAGATCTATATAGATATATATATATATATATATATATTTTTGTTGTTGTATGGTTTCACTGGGGGCCAAAATGGTCCCCAAGGAAACTCTACAACAAGTTAAAAAAAATATTGCCCCCACAGGGGGTCGTCCTGCCCACGGGCTACCCCCTGTCCATTATTTTCTTTTTGTTTAAAAAAATATATATATATTTGGTCCTGGGGGGGGGGATGCGTGATCGCTCTCCCGCCCAAGGGGCCACCTACCTTTTTAAAAAAAAAAATATGCCCCCGTTTTCCGAGGGGGCCGACCCCCCCAAGTGAAATCCCTGGCGTTTAGTGGTGTTTCCTGGCCGCTGGCAGCTGCAATCGGGGCCAGGAAACACTTTCAGGAAGGCCTCGTAAGAAAGGGGAGACTCTCCCCTTTCTTACGAGGCCTTCCCGAATGTGGGGAAGGCCGTTTTCCCCATCGGAGCAGGAAGCGGGCGCAAGGCTGCTTCCTGCTCCGATGGGGAAATCAACATTGTAACGTCAGCGCGCCTCGCGGTGCACTGACATCACAAAGGGGCAGGTGGGGGGCGGGGGGGAGACACGGAGGAGCTTCCGTGTCTCCCAGGGAAAAATAAAAAATAAAAAATTCCTCGGGTGCGACGCACCCTAGGATTTATTAACCCCCTCCCTGGTGTCAGCCACTGGTCGTGACCCGCACCAGGGAGGTAGTGTGGGCGTGGGCCAGTGGCCGACGCCCGCACTAAAGCGGTTAAGGAGATTCCCTAAGTCTAAGGCTGCAGTAGAAAAGTAGGGAAAGCATTTTAGAAGGAGTCAGAGTGGGGTTTATGATGATTATACGAAGATTGTTGTAAATAAAGCTGAAAGAACTAACAACAGAAAAAGAAACAAAAAGAAAAGTTGTTTGTGCAAAGCAAGATGAACACTATTGACATTTGCTGTTACACTTTTCTGTTTTGAAAGATCTGACTTTAGATAAGCATGTGTTTCAGAACAAGAGCTACATGCAGGATTATTATGGGTACTACATTTTTAGGGGTAGTATTAGTTGTCATAATTATGTCAGTTGTACATTATCACACACCAGAAACTGAGAGAACTTACTCAACATCTTTACCCATGACACACACTCACAAGATTGATGAGGAACAACTGAAGGCTACATTTGTAGATTACATGAAAGAAGATTACACAACTAATGTTTATTTTAGATTATTACCAGAATACACACAAACTTTATATACAAAGGACTGTTACAGATGTGCTCTTTTACATTTGTCTTCTGCTGAGGAGGTAACATACCATCACATTCCCCTATCATATGCAATCACACATAGCACTGTGCTTAGTTTAGTATATAGGAAAGAACTTTTCAAATATTATTATTCTAATTACGACCTTATCCTTTGTAAAGTTTTTTTACAGAAAAGTATGAATGCACGCACAAAGGCAAAAGAGATGGATACAGCTTGGAATAATGTATTTTTGTCTCTACCGATAGACACAATTAAGGCTTACACAGACCATCAACCTGTATGATGAGGCTCTTATAAAAGGTATTTGTCATGATGCTAGAGAGAAAGAGAACTAACATTTCACACAGTTCAAATCAAGGGAAAGACATTCTGAAAAATGTTTGGAAAAAGGAAGAAAATTAATTTAGGTAAAACATTGTTTACTCTAAATTTAAATTAGATGTAGGACAAAAAGGACAAATGTGTGTGCATAAAAGAAGAAACCAAAAAAGACAAAAACATTTCGGAATTAGTAGTTGTGAACACACATTTGAAATAATGTGAGGCAAATGGCAAATTTTACAAGGGTAACAAACAGTTATTCCTGGAGTTTATTTTCTTTGCGGGTAGGATGCTTTCTTTCAGTTTCCAGCTGAACGGGAAGTGTAGGAGGCAATCCTGGTTTGTAGTGGGTACCTAAAGTACTTGCACCTTATACTATGTCAAGTTATCCCTTATTATTGAAATGTACACAGTCTAGAAGCCCGGCTTTTTAGCGGTAGTGTGGATAAGAATCCAAGGCCTAACTAGGAGACATGCAAACATCATGCAATACCACTGTAGTCACACAGCACTCACATACATTAAGGAAAATACTCAGTGTTACAAAAATAAAGGTACTTCATTTTGGTGACATAAATGCCAAAAATACAATAGAGGAGGTGAGTAATACACAAATTACATACACTAGTATGCAGAAATACCTGTAAAACAGTTAGAAAACAGTGCAAACAGTGAAAATCACATTAGTTAGAAATGGGCCTATGGAGAACACCAACCATATACTACGAAAGTGGAATGTGAAAGTCAGTTTCCCACGTAGGCAAGTGTAGTATGTAGAGGGGGGCCGGAAATATTAGAAAACACCAAAGGTAAGTAATAGAACCCACTCCGTTACCCTAGAAAGCAGGAGTAAATCACAGTAACTTTCCAAGAACACAAAGAACACGAGAAGGAAGATTACGCAATAACCAGAAGAAACTGCAAGACACCAAAAATGGATTCCTGGACCTGAAGACCTGTGGAAGAAGGGGTCTAAGTCCAAGAAGCATTGAAGAGTCCAAGGAGAACAGAAGCCCCTGCTAACCCGGATGATGGTGCAAAAAAAGAACCACCGGTGAAGAAAAATAGTCATTACTGCACCCAAGAAGATGGATGCAGGTTCCTGGTTGGTGCAGATGATGTCCCACGCCGGATGGATGATTACAGTCTGGTTTGCATCGCTGGATTCTGCCAGCAAGCTTTGGCACACGCCAAACTCACAGTTAGTGTAAAATGGTGCTGCCCGGACCAGGAGGGACCTGGTGGACTCTACCCAGGAGGGGTAGTCAGAGGGGCTCTCAGCAACTCAGAGAGCCCTCAGAAGATCAGGCAATGCACACAGGAGTCCCACAGCATAGGGGCATAGAAGGTGCAAAAGGAGGCCCATGCAGCACAAAGGGATCCCACGCCGCCAGAGAACCACTCTGGAAACTGTGCTTTGCAGGAAGGAGTGCTGGGGGCCGGAGTTGCACGGTGCACAAAGAACTCTGTGGAAGGATGCCAACAAGCCTTGGCAACTGCAAAAAGTTTGGTGCACTGTGGTACTGTCTTGCATAAGGAGGCAAGCTCTTACTTCCACCAACGTTGGACCATTGGACGTCAGGACCGAGACCACTTCAGTCCACCACATGTGTTGCTAGATCCATACACTTCGTCAGGAGAGGGGACCTGCGCCATCGATCATTGCCACAGAGGGGTTCCTGCTGAAGCAGGGCAGTGACTCCTTCACTCCAAGAGCGATTACTTTGTTCTTCTGATGCAGGCTGAAGACAGGCAGTCCTTGGAGGATGCACAACCTGGAAAAAGTTGCAGTTGCTGGCACGAGCTGAAGATACAATGTTTCAGAAGTTATCTTTGCTTCTTTGTTGCAGTTTGTAAAGTTCCTGGAGTGTCCAGATGCAGTTTCCTCGGTAAGAAGGTGAAGTAAAGGATGCAAAGGATTCCTGCTGGAGTCTTGCAATCTGAATCTGAAGAACCACCCAAGAGAGAGACCCTAAATAGCCCAATGTGCACCACCCCTGGGATGGTGATGGATAGGGGAGTGGTCACTCCCCTTTCCTTTGTTCAGTTTTGCACCAGAGCAGGGACTGGGATCCCTGAAATGGTGTAGACTGGATTATGCAAGGAGGGCACCATCTGTGCCCTTCAAAGCATTTCCAGAGGCTTGGGAGGGCTTCCCCTCCCAAGCCTGTAACACCTATTTCCAAAGGGAGAGGGTGTAACACCCCTCTCCCAAAGGAAATCCTTTGTTCTGCCACTCTGGGCTTGAGCTGCTCAAGCAACAGGAAGGCAGAAGCCTGTCTGAGAGGTGGCAGCAGCTGGAGCTGCCTGGAAAACCTCAGAAGGCTGTAATGCCAGTACGGGGGGTCCTCTAAGGGGCCTCCAGAGTGCATGGAATCATACAAACAATGCTTGCAAAAGCAATGGGTATGATTCCAACATGTTTAATACCAAACATGCCTATGTTCCATTATGTAGCTGGACATAGGTAGTGACCTACGTCCAGTACACCCGTAAAATGGCATCCCCGCACTCATGAAGTCTGGGAAAATGGTCCTGGAGGTCGTGGGGTACCTCTGCTAGTGCAGGGGTATTCATACACAGGTACTCTGCACCTTGCCTTCAGGACTGGAAAGCCTGCGATAGGGGTGACTTATAAGTTGCCTGGTGCTGTGTAAATGACAGTGAAAGAGTGCATGCACCCTTTCAAGCAGGCTGCAATGGCAGTCCTGTAGAAGACTTTGCATGGGCTCCCTATGGGTGGCAAAAGAAATGCTGCAGCCCATAGGGATCCCCTGGAACCCCAATGCCCTGGGTTCCTCCATATCATATACTAGGGAATATAAGGGGGTACCAGAATGCCACTTTTGGGTGAAATACTGGGTTACCAGTATGCAGTGACAACATTTAGAGGACAGAGAGCATAATCACTGGAGTCCTGGTTAGCAGGATCCCAGTGAACACAGTCAAACACAGTGACATCAGGCAGAAAATGGGGGTGACCATGCCTAAAAGAGTGTACTTTCCTACAGGTAGGAATATGCTATCTAGGCATAATGGCCCTCATTCTGACCTTGGCGGTCGGCGGAGAGGCGGCGGTCGGACCGCGAACAGACCGGCGGTCCAAAAAATGGCATTCTGACCGCGGCGGTCACCGCCGCGATCGACCGCCATTTCCCCACTCCGACCGCCACGGCGGTCATGACCGACGGGCTGGAGTTTGCGCACTCCGGCCCGGCGGTCGCCCCAAGACCGCCACCCGTATCATGACCCTGCTTACCGCCGCGGTTTCTGGCGGTCGGGAACCGCCATGCGAACCATGGCGGTAGGCACTATCGGGGCCCGGGAATCCCTTCCCTGCCACTGATAGGGGTCCCCCCCACCCCCCACTGCCCCACCGGAGTCCTCCCCCCACCCCCTCCACCCCCCTGCCACCCCCCAGAGGTGGTACGAACCCCCTCCCCACCCCCACCCCGAAATGCACATACATGCACCCCGACATGCACGCACCCCAACATGCACATCTGCACACCCCCATGCACGCACACATCACACAACACCCCCCCACCCCCTCCCCTCACGGACGATCAACTTACCTTGTGCGTTGGTCCTCCGGGAGGCGACGGGAGCCATAGGGACGTGACCGCCGACAGCACACCGCCAACAGAAGACCGCCACACAGAAATGTGGGTCGTAATTCTGGGGGCGGTGTTCTGCTGGCGTGGCGGTGGAGGTTGACCAGTCTCCACTTTCCCGCCGACCGCCAGTCTGGCTGCCGGCGGTTTCCCGGCAGAACGCTCCCAGCGGTCGGAATGCGCACAGCGGTATACCGCCGCGGTCGGCGGTCTTCACCGCGGCGGTAACTCGGCGGTCTTGCGAAAAGACCGCCGAGGTCAGAATGAGGGCCAATGTTTCCTAAAATGTGCCATGTGACCAGGATAGATTCTTTGTCAACGACACCTTCACACAGACATCCACATACTGTAAAAGATGAAACATAATTAGTTGAAGACATTGAGCAATTATGCCAACCGTAGGAGTTGTTTTAAATGATGCCAGTATTATAAACCTTTTAACAGTAGTATTGGCAACCAGTACTTCTGGACTAATATTACTTTTAAACACTGAATTAGTTGCAATTGGATACATGGTTTTACAAAACCACTTAGCACTAGACATCTTACTCGCAGAGAAAGGCAGAGTCTGCAGGATTCTGAAAGCGTAGCATTGCTGTACATACATATGTGATGGGAGTGAGAAGATTTTAGAATGCACTAAACATATCTCTGACCTGAGACCTGAATTAGAATCTTTGGATGCTTCCAGTGGCTTAGACATATGAGATTCTGCTCTAAGCAATTCATTTTGACAGCAGGAAGAAGAATTCTCAAACATTAATGACACTGATAATATTTGATGTTTGCTTTCTGACTGTGTTTTGCTTTCATAAAGGTATCAAACGCTATCTTGATAGGAGAAAGAGAATGGAGAGAAATAAAAGAATGAAGAGAGAATTAGAACTGAACGATCACAATAATGAGTACAAAAGGCTTACATTGTCAGTAAATTTAAAAAGAAAATGAAAAGGCTCAGCTGAAGAAGAAGATAAAACTTTGTCGTTTTGATTATGGAGAATTTTGATATGGTTAAGATAACCACCAGAGGGGACAAATTGAGGTAGCAGATTTCATAGTTTTTACGGTAATGCATTTAAGAGTAACTCAAAAAATTAACACTGAGGCCTGATAAGACAGCATATGCATGTAAACTGTAAACTTTGTAGGAAACAGCCACACTTACACATATTTAGTTTGACTTGCTTGCTGAAAGCTGCATTTAGTCTGGCCCTTTTTGCAGGGTTACCCAAAACTTGCTGCCTTCTCCTCCTTTATTTCACACTTTATTTCTGTTGGCTTTAGGACTCTTGGCACTTCACCACTGATAATCAATGCTAAAGTGCATGTGCTCTTTACTCTACCTTTAAACATGTCTCAGGCCTGTCATTGCAGTATCTGTGTGTCCAGTTTCACTGTCAGTTCGACTTGGCATTCAAAACCCCTTTCCAAGCCTTAAATTCCTCTTTTATTACATATTTGTCACCTATGGGCAGGGTACTGTGTAAGTAAAAGGTGGGAAACGTGCCTTTTTGTGTGACATATCCTGGTAGTGACAAACAGCCACTTTAATTTTTCACTATTGTGAGGCCTGCCCCTCTCATAGGTTAGCATTGGGAACCTCCTTATGCCCCTTTAAGTGATAATTCTTGATCAAGTAGCTCTGTTATGTTTGGTATGTTTAGAATGGTAGTGATAAATCCTACTGACTGGTATTGTTGAATTTTAGATTGCTGTTTTAGAAATGTTACTTTTAGAAAGTTGGTTGTCTCTTTGCTTATATCTGTTTGTGCTTTGCTGCCTGTCTCCAATACTCATCTGGCCTGAGTGACAGCTACACTTTGTGCATACTTTCTAGACAACCATAACACTGGAAGGGCTAGATTTGACAGGGGGCACATCTGCAGTCATCTGCATACTTATAGTCTTCCGAGGCTTGTAGATGGAGAGGTGGTTCACGCTTACATGTTAATAGGTTGTAGCCTGTCCTCACACAAAGGGCTGATTTATCCCCTACTGATCCTCTGGAGAAAGGGCTAGGCTAAAAGGGGTTGTTACACACTTCTAAGGGTTCCCTTCAAGTCACCTACTTCATCAAATACATTTTTGAGCATAAGTACTGAGTCTCTGATCCCATGTTTTTAGACACTGTGTTGGACTCGTAACCAGATGCTGCTGGCTCTACAATCTGCACATTGCCAAAGGACTTCTATGCTGTCAGGAGCATCTGCCATTTGTGTACTGGCCTGTTGAATGCTGGGTTGCCGGAGGGACTGTCACTTTGCAAAGTAACGTTATGTGCTAGTGTGCCTGCCTACTGCTCCCTGTGTGCTCCCAAGTATTCTCCAAGAGCTTGTTTGCTTCTCCCCTGTTCTCTTGGGGTCTCAGGGCCATCAAAGATCCCCCCAGCCTGTCCCTGCCATGGGACTCTTCAATTGGTGAATCCAGCAGTGGGGCAGTGGCTTGATCAGTGTGCAGCTGATCAATTGCTTGTACGCAGATAAATCAGATACTTCTTGCCATGACAGAGGGCTTCAAAAAGGATCAACAGTTTTCTTGTGCCGAACTCACACTGTGCAGGCTTTGTGCACGGAGACCCCATGTTGCATTCTTTTTGGGTGCATTGTCTAGACAATGGGGATTACTATGACAATGTTTGCCCCGCCTTGTTTGGCAGAAGACACGAACACCCCCTTTCTGCCGCAGCCTCGAGTGAGGGGCCCAACTGGGAATGAGAGCTCTGGCTCAGCATTTCCTACTGTTGTACCCCCGGATAGCTGAGACTGCCTGATGAGCGAGGGTAGTCCAACCTGGTCCACCTGTCACAGCCCTGACCCAATCAAAAAGGAGGTATGAGGAGTTCAAATCAGACCTCCAATGTACCGCTGAAGCCGTCCTGCGCTCCTTTGTGAGCATCTCTTTTCTTGCCTAAAAGTTGCATTGCCTCCTCTCCACAGAGGGTACAGTGATTGGAAATGGATTATCTTTGGTGTGTAACTGACTTACCCTGACAAGGGTGGTGGTTCCTGCCTGGCCTGGTGCAAACCTAGTCAACCAGAAACCTAATTTTTAAAACTTATGAAATATTGATTGTAACTCTACTTATTGACTAATTGATGGACTATTGATGAAATAAAGATTACCTTAATAAAGGTAAGCATATAAAGTGATTCATTAATAAAGCTTTTGAACTGTTATCTACTGAGAAGGATTGCAACTGTAATGATTTTATTAATTTATGTTCAGCTCCTGGTTAATCTCATCGTCTGACAAAGATCCATGCGGCTTAGTCACTAGGATATCAGATGGATGAGTTGGTAAGAATTTCCCATTAATTAACAATTGTGAACAGCATGTTACAGAGCTTAAGCAACACATTCTGGTTCTGGTGGACCCAAAGGACTGGTAATGTAGCAACATCTCTGCTTTTGGGTGGACCCTATTGACCTAATAGTAAGGGTTCAGTAGTGTTATGGGACAGCACCACTGTAACGATATGAGTCAAGGCAACGATCTGAGCCAAATTCTGAGCACCCTGTACAGCAAACTCTAGAAATTCTACTTGAACATTCATAGGTACATTTCTCTTTACCTACAAAAATCCAAAATCAGGCATTCCAATTGCAGGAGTGGTTACATAATCGCATAATAACCATCCAAATCTCAAAGCATCTGAGTCCGCAAACATGATCTCTACCAAACTTAAGTCATCCTTAACACTGGGGTCACACATGAGGAAAACCACACCCTGAAAGCCATATCCACCTCAATAGAACTTATCTCTGCAAAAGGAACACAGCACATCACCTAGAGCAATCAAAACATGATCTATTTCAACCTAAACCTCCCTAAAGCCATTTCCCTTAGCAGAGGATAGAAGAATTACAACATAAACAGAGACAGACCTACTGCATGGTTTTTGGTAGAATTTTTCTCAAAAAGTAATGCAACATAGCACATAGCGCTGCCTTGCATTACTTTGCATCAGGGGTGGTGTTGCATGGGTGAATCATGGATGTTCCCAAGCATCCATGCATGCCTTTTGATGCAATCCTAGATTTACTGTGGTATGCTGACCTGGAGTTGTGCCAAATGCTATGCCTCCCTACCCCAGGCTTAACAATGAGAAATATATTGATTTTTCCTCGTTACTTCTTCTTTCTATGTGTGCAAGTATTCTTGCTGACCTGCGTTGTTTGAAATGTTAGTAAATCTGGCCCACAATTCCTAGTGACACTGCTGCTGAGCCTACGAATGTCTGTCAATGAAGTCCACCATTAGCTCAGCAAGGTTTTCATCCAAGTGGTGCTTCAAAAAGCCCCATACCACAGGCACCACAAAAAAAGGCAAGCTGGCTCAATTTGAAAATAAAACCACAAAAAAGGAAAACAGCACATCGCTACATAGTTTATTTATATTTACCTCCAAACTGCACTGCCATTACTAACAACTAAAGATGTGTCTTTTAACTGACCATAGAAGAGTTTCAACAGACTTACATTATGAATCTCACACCACATTTACTAAGATTTTGCTTCAGGGTTGTGCCACATTTGGGGTTTAGCCCAAAGCAAAATCAATGTTAAGGTTTACCAAGCCGCACAAATCAAGATTTGTGTGACTGACTGTGGGATTTCAACCCAAATGTAGCACAAGGCCGTGCAGAGTGCTGCCTTGTGTTACTTGCAAAAACAACAAGGTAATGGATGGAATGCTTGAATAAATCTCAGCAATGGCAATCACCTCTGGGCCACATTCCAATCCATTTGTTTTTACTCCCACTAGGCCACTCCAGCCATATTCAAATCAGTCTTGACCCTCTTCCTCATGGGAGCAGTCCAGCCCAAACTGCCAGGCCAGGTCCTCCCTGAACCAGAACACAATCAACCCAGGACCAGTATCACCCTAGTTAGGGTACTTCAGACAGGCATAGCTTGGTTCCGGTGGCACAGTGAGCCTTGGATACACATCTGTGCATGCCTGACTCAGGGTGTGAAATACAAAAACAACAAAGTGATGGACAGAATGCTTGAATTAATTGCAACCACTGACAATCACTCTGGGCCACATCCAATCCATCATTTTCTGCTCACCATGCCACTTCAGTTTGAACTCAGCCACATGTAAATCAGTTGCAATCCTGTCCATTACGGGAATAGTCCAGCCCAAACTGCCAGTGCACACTATGGGGCATATTTATGTGTGGGTTGTACCATGATTGCACCATTCAACATAATACATGTGTGGCACAAACTACTAAGTCATATTTTTGAAGCCAAACAAAGCTACTTTGTGTGACTTTGAATGGCTTCAAAAATATGGAATAAGGCAATGCAGTGCAAATCATTGCATTGTCTTACTCTGCCCCGGGTAGACATTCCATGGGTGTTGCAGTGGCTATTCCCATACAAATCCCATGGCTTTTAATGTATTCCTAGGACTTGTAATCCTAGGAATGTGCCAAAATCTTACGCCTACCCAGGAGAGGCGAAATGAAGGGAAATATCCTTATTTCTCCACATGTTTCCTCTTTCTATGTGTGCTGTAATCTGCACCACATATAAAAAAAGGAAAAAGCCTCTCAGGATTGATTTTGTACAGGAAGGTGTCCCTTCCTGCATAAAAACAATCCTGCATGTAACACAGGAAACCTTACACCATGGTGCAAACATGTTTGCATCAGTGCTAGGCTGCTAAACGGGTGCCAGAGCAGTGGGAAAGGACAGGAATGTGTCCTATTAAACAAATATGGCGCATTCCTGCCCTTTCCCCATGATGCAGGGCAGCAGGGTGACTTGCTGTGCTGCCCTGAACCACCACATTCATAAATATGCCCCTGTGTCTCTGGAACCAAGCTGTTCCCCGCAGATGAGCCCTTTACTAAGGTAAAAAGCAGCTTTTGATTGCTTGTGTTCTGGTTCAGGGAGGACCTGGCTTCACAGTTCAGGCAAACTGTTCCTATTAGAGCAGTGTCAAGACTGATTTGCATATAAATGGGAACAAACTGAGATGGCATGTTGTGCAGAATATCTTTGGATTGGAATGAGGCCACAAGTGATTTCTAGTGGCTGAGATTGTCAAGCATTCCATCCATCACTGTTTTGTATATACTTTGCTTCAGGCAGACACCACATAGGTGGATGCATGGAGGTTCCTGTACATTCACCCATGTATTTTTACACAAAACCATACCAAACATGGGTTTGTGCCAAAATGGTGTACCTACCCTAGGTTGGCGTAATTAGGAGAAGTAGCCCTTCCTGCACAAAACGTAGTCTGACCACAAAACAAGCACATTTGAGTTGCTGCACAAGGGTTACTGCAGTGGCACTAAGCAGCCAGAAGTGCACCATAACTATAAGAGATTAGAACTACATCATATCATAGTATGGACCACTTCTGCTCTCTGCCTTTGAAGCAGAGTAGCAATGTTGCATGTACATTGTGTCAAAGTTTTGAAATGTTTACACATAGGGGGTCATTCTGACTCCCGCCGGCCGCGGTAACGCGGTGCCGGCGGGAGCCGCCAGAATACCGCTGCGCGGTCAGAAAACCGCCGTGGTTATTCTGTGTTTCCCGCTGGGCTCGTGGGTGACCGCCAGAAGGCCGCCCGCCAGCCCAGCGGGAAACCCCTTCCCACGAGGAAGCCGGCGGAGTGGGAAGGGTGCGACGGGTGCAGTAGCGATTTTGAGTGCATGGCAGACACTGAAAATCTTTGTGGGGCCCTCTTACGGGGGCCCCTGCAGTGCCCATGCCATTGCCCCATGCCCCACGACACCCCTCACCGCCATCCTGTTCCTGGTGGTCAAAACCGCCAGGAACAGGATGGCGGTGAGAGACTGCCGGTTTTCGGTCTCTGACCGCGGCCATACCGCCACGGTCAGAATGCCCTTGGGAGCACCGCCAGCCTGTTGGCGGTGCTCCCGCGGTCCCCGGCCCTGGCGGTCCATGACCGCCAGGGTCAGAATGACCGCCATAGTTTTTAGTCCAACCCTGTCGACCCCTGGTTACTAAGATTTTTTTGTATCATCCTAGGAAAAGGGGAACACTCAATTACACAGTCATAATACACGTAAGTTCAAATTGCATAAGGAAAAAGATTCTTAATGCAGGTCCATAGTTCCATTGATTTGTGTTTTGTTACAGTTCTGTATAAAAACATTTTTTTCTCTTTTCTACCCTATTGAATACTTTGATTGAAAGATGCATTTACCTACAGTCGACTTTCTTTTACAGGCTGAACCCTGTGATTTGAAGAGAAATCGCATTGAGTTTGAGATGTGGGAACTGAGGGCTGGACTCCAGGTCAGGCCCAATTATATAGAAAGCCAGGAGAAGATGAGTCATCCATGTCATTTGCACCATTGCAGAAAGAGTTAAAGGGGCGAGGACTCAGTACACCGACAGGACCTCAGGCAACTTCTGACAATGGGAGCGAGAGGATGACCAAAACGGAAAGCATAAAGGAAGGCCCTGAATGGGAAACAGTGTCTTCAACTGCAGCTAAGGGGGAGGAAACCAACCACCCAGACATCAGTGAGGGAAATGAAGGCAGATGGAAAGACCGACTGCTGCCTTCTGTTGAAGATCGCCGTCGGTGGGTCAGCTGTCGCAGCCACGCTACAGGAACAGTGTGGCTTCAGCAGGAACCTGCGAGGAATTACCTGCTTTTGAACCTGCAGATAAAAGAGAAGAACATGTTGACACACTTATATATTATTGCATAGAAAGATACATCAATAAAAGAAAAGTAAACATATACATATATATAATGTACAAAGATTAGCAGTTAAGTAAAGATAATCTGCACTTGTGTGTCATATATTCAGGGCATGTATATTTCTGTCACAATATTTTTGTAATTCAGTACCTACACCCTAGTTTTCACATTAGTGATAAAAATGCTTGTGTACCTATGGAGACTAGGACAGCTACTCAGAAACACCTTCTCACCAATCTGTTGCAATCCATGCTGCTCGGGCATTTTATGTGTCATCTCCTCTCCTGCGATTGAATGTGTCTGCCTTTGATTGACTTTCACAATCATTTGTTATTTGAAGTCTTTGGAAGTCTTTTTATACTTTTCCTTTGATTTTTAAGACATTGGCCCTCATTACGAGTCTGGCTGTCTTGAGACCGCCAGACTTGCAGTGGCAATCGGACTGAATCGGTCACGGCGGTCTGACCACCACATTATGACTGCGGCAGAGCTGCCAGAGTCTGACCGCCGACACCACCAGGTTGCCACCAGTCGACAGCCTGGCGGTCTCAGCAGTTGTAATCCGCCAGGGTGGCACTGCATGCAGCTCCACCCTGGGGATTACGACTCCCCAACCTACCAGCCTTTTCATGACGGTTGGAAAGGCTGGAGGAATGGGGTTGTTGGGGCAGTGCAGGGGCCACCATGGACAGCCCAGTTGCGTGTTCCACTGCCCGAATTACGGGCAGTGGAAATCGTGGTGGGTGCTGCTGCACCCACTGCACTGCCACATTTCCGCTGGCTCAATTACAAGCCGGCATCAATGTTAAGGCCCTGTTTCCCACTGGGCTGGCGTGTTTCCGCCAATTGGTATAACCCTTGGCAACGGGCCATGAGACTATAAGTGTTATTGGACACACCTCATAATAATGCAACAACAACAGTAAGCCAGAATTGAAAATGTATTCGCGTGCCAACAACCACCATAAGTACCGAAGTGACAAACAACATACATGAACAATTGTCCAGAAAGGGCCAATGTCCAGTCCAAAGTACAAAAGGCCCACATGGCCACAGGGCACCGTCCAATCCCCAACTGGATCCTGACATTCTCCCCACCAAACTGTGCAGGGGCAACATGTTGGAAGTGGGCAGGCACATCAGAGAGAAGGGGGTGGGGGCCACCTCAGCTGAAGTGGGGAACTTGCCCACTGGTTCTGGAGGAGGCAAATGCCCATTTTTCAATGCTGGGGAGTGCAAGGTCACAGTCTCTGAGGTGGGGAACTCGCCCACAGGCATCTGGAGGGGGCTCCTTGTACAACAGTCCCTGGAGGTTGGCCTACATTCCCTCTGCTGGAGTTCAGGACTGCTGTGTCTTTGCTGGGGAGGTGTCTCCTGGGCAGCCTCTGCTGGAGGTGAAGGCTGCTGTGTCTCAGCTGAAGGTGAGGGCAGCTTGCCTTTCATTTGAGGTTGAGTGGGAACCTCTCCTGTCATTGGTGGTTGAGTGGGAACCGCTCCTGTCATTTGTGGTTGAGTGGGAAGTTTTCCCTTCCTGGCTGGTGGAGTGTGATCCTTCCCTTTCCTGGTTGGTGGAGTGTGATCCTTCACTTTCTTGCCTCCTCAGCTAGGAGGTGCCTCCACTGTTCCCGTGGACTGTTTGGCTGAGGTGCTGGGCTGTGTCGTTGGGACCCTGCTCTTACAGGCAGGATGGGGGTTGGGGAGGGACAGAGGAGGTCAAGTTAGGCAAGGAAAAGCTTAGGGACGGTGGGGCAGGATGAGGAAGGAGGGATGGGAGCGGAGGTTGATGGAGTGGTTGTTGGAGGTGTATGTCTGCTGGACTTGGGTACAAGTGCATGGGCAGTGTGCTGATATGAGGTGGATGGCTGTAGGGTGTCTGAGTGCATGCGTTTATGTCCCTTAGGAGGGGGGACAGACAGAGTGAGAAAGGACATAGGGGACGCGTGGATGAATGTTGTGGAGGTGTCTTCTAATGAGGTGTGTGTGCTGCTTGGTGTGATGATGGTAGTGCTGGCTGTTGAAGCAGTGCATGCAGGTGTGAGTGCAGATGTGAATGTGAGGGAGGAGGACGAGGAGGAGGAGGGGGAGACAGTGGAGGCAGTGGATGTTGTTCGGTGTGCAACTGTCTGTTGTTTGTGTGAGTGCTTGTGGCCTGAAGTGTGCTCTCTGTGTTTCCCTGTGCTACTCTTGGTGATGTTTTGTGTGCATGCTTGTCTGTTTGTGTGCATGGGATGGGTTGGGGTTGAAGAGACTGGGAAGTGATAGTTGGAGGGGGGATGATAGGAACAGGGACAATGGCTCCCATCAGAGAGGAGGCCAGAGCCTGAAACGATCTCTGTTGGGCCGCCAATCCACCATGTATGCCTCCAGGAATGCATTGCATTGCTTCATCTGGAATGCCAGCCCCTGGATGGCATTCACTATGTTTGACTGCCCTGAAGAGATGGTTCTCAGGAGGTCAATAGCCTCCTCACTCTGGGCAGCAGGGCTGACTGGGGCAGGGTCTAAGGTGGCTGGGGCGAAGGAGATTCCCACCCCCCTGGGCAAGCAGGCATGGGCAACTCGTTGTGGGGTAACTGGGAGGGTGGTGCTGGTATGGGGGTGGCAGTTGTAGCAGTAGCTGAGGTGGTCCCAGAGGTGTCCACCACCACCAGAGAGCTCCCATCAGAATCAGTGTAGTCACCTCCTATCTCTGCCGTGGTGCTCTCCTCGACCTCCATCCCACTGTTTCCCTCGCCATTGGTGGACTCTGCCTCCTGGGTCCTGTGGGATATAGCTCCCTTTGTTGCCCGTGCCCCTGCTCCTCCACCAGATGATGCTAATGCATACATGGACAGGATGACAGAAGAAAAAAGGGGTGGAGAGAGAAAGGGAACACTGGGTCAATTACAGCACCAACACCACAGTTGGCCTACATTACCATCACACACTGGGTTCAGGATTAAGCACTATGCACCACACTGGCAATCAAACGGCTAGGTGCCACAGCAGGATGAGGGCCAAACACTACGAACTGCAGCCCTCCTGGGACCCACTAAGCCCTGTCTGACATGGAATAAAATCTAGCTAGGTTACCTGAATTTGCTATACACCCATTACCCTTGAGATGGGTCATGCTGAAATGTCTGACCTGGAATTAAGAGGCACCCACTGACTCACACCCACCACCTGGATCCCATGCCACCTAACAATGAATGTAGTTACACCCACTGTACTCACCCCCTTGTGGCTGCTGTGATGCCCTCAAGCGCCCATCCAGATCTGGGTAGGCCACCGAAAGTATGCAGGCCATCAGGGGGGTCAGGTTCCGATGGGCACCCCTTCCTCATTGGGAGGCCATTCCTAGCTGGGCCTCTGTGGTCTTCCAGGCTCAGCGTCTCAGGTCCGCCCACCTTTTCCTACCTTGAGTGCTCTGCCTGTGGTAGACGTCAGGGTCCGCACGTCCTTGACAATGGCATGCCACAATCCATTCTTCTAATGGATGCTGACCTGCAGAGGTAATACAGATGGGATGACAACATTACACATACAATCCAGCCTGTCACAAATATGTCCCACAAATCCCATTTCTAATCCCATTGGCACACTCATCACCCTGCGCTCACCATGTACACTATCAACAGACAAACCACCCCCGAACTGACAATATGCTTGCACACACATCTCCATGCACCCTTGCCACATGCATTGTGCCCAAGGTGTACTCACCTGTTGGTCTGGAGCCTCATACAGCAGTCCCTACTGGGGTAGGACCCCTTCCACCAAACGCTCCAACTCCTCAGAAGTGAAGGCAGGGGCTCTTTCCCCGATCACATGGGCCATGGTAGGTTCCAGACACAGGTCACAGCAGCACACGCACTGGAGGTGTGGTCCTGGGGAAAGTCAGGAATCAAGTGAGGATTTAGATAGAAAATGGCAGTCATATCTACGGCCGTGTACACTGCCACTGCTGCTGCTGATCCCCATTGGCCACTGTACTCCACAGAGCCCCATATTAGCCAATGAGGAATTGCACTGCGGTGCAAGACCGCCTTCTGCCACGATGCCCAACGTCAGCAGAGTTACATCACTTCCACCTGTCCCTAGATACAGGACAGGCAGTAGCAATTTAATGGCGGTGGACAACAGTCAGATAATCCATAAGTACATCATTGCTGAAGATTTAATGTACATTGCCATTCCCACTGTCCCATCACATTAACGCTCTATGTACACTGAGGTAATGGTTCCATTGTTCAAATTGTGACAATCTACTCTCTCTTGTCACTTAGATACCTTCCACTGCGGATGCATAGGAGGAGAAGACAAGTCTGCTTATACAGATCCCTTGTGGACTTGGCTAATATAGAGGACAGGCACATAATACTCACCTATAGATTGGACAGAGCCACAATCACAGAGCTGTGTGCCCAATTGGAGCCTGATCTGATATCTGATATCTGATATCCGTCATTCCACTGGGATCCCCCTCTTGTGCAAGTTCTATCAGTGCTCCATTTCCTGGCAACTGCTTCTTTCCAAGTGAGAGGGGGCTTGGCAGCAGGAATGTCACAGCCAATGTTCTCAATTGTGCTGGTAAAGGTTCTGTCTGCCTTGGTCAAACACATGTGCATCTACATTGCATTCCCCCAGGTGGATGATTTGGCCACTGTGAAGGCAAGATTCTATTAAATTAAACATATACCCAATGCTATTGGGGCGATTGACGGAACACATATTGTTTTTGTCCCCCCACCAAAATGAACAGGTGTTCAGGAATCAGAAGAATTTGCACTCAATGTGCAAACGGTGTGCCTGGGGGACCAGTACTTCTCCCACACCACTGCCAAGTATCTTGGGTCAGTGCACAACACCTTTGTTCTCAGAAATAGCAGCATCACAAATGTGATGGGCCAACTACAGAGGCACAGAGTGTGGCTAATAGGTGAGCCTTAGTGCCCAACCAATGTATGTCACTGTATGCCTTCTGGTGTTAACCCCATACCTTTGTGTAAGGCTAATGTTTGACCCTCAGTACTTGCAGGTGACTCAGGCTACCCAAAGTTATTGTGGCTCCTGACCCCTGTGAGGAATGCCAGGACAGGTGCTGAGAATCATTACAATGATGCACACGGGTGAACCAGAAGAATTATCGAGAGCCTCCTGAAGGCCAGGTTCAGATGCCTGCAACTGACAGGTGGATCCCTGTGCTACTCACCTGAGAAGGTTTGCCAGACAGTAGTGCTGTATGTTGCACAACCTGGCCCTCAGATAACATGTGCCTTATCTGAAGGAGGTGGAAACTGGAAATGCCCCGTGACAGCGGTGGACCCTGAGGACAGTGAGAATGAAGAGGTAGAGGATGAGGATGTGATACACAGGTGAGACAGTGTAATTGACCATTCCTCTAACTATTGTTTTATCTGCATGGCTGTAGCAGGATGGCATTGACTTCCTGTGCATATCAACTTACTGTCACCTATGGCTTATTGTTAGAAATTGGGTCTTTGGTTGGCAGTCAGGTTACCCCCTGTCCAAGCAAGGACCCTCACTCTAGTCAGGGTAAATCACACACAATCAAATTATCCTGTGCCTACCTTCTGGTAGCTTGACACTGAGCGGTCAGGCTTAACTTAGAAGGCAATGTGTAAAGTATTTGTGCAATAAATCTTACAATACCACAATATAGCACCACAGAAATACACCACACAGTGTTTAGAAAAATATACAATATTTATCTGGGTATTTGCAGGTCAAAACGATCAAAGATGCAATAAGTAGATGTAGAAATATCACTGAAAAGTGATATAAAGTGTCTTAGGTCTTTTTAAAGCAAACAAAGTCTCTTTTAAGGACAAAGTACCTGGTTTATGTGAAAAATCTCTGCAATGGGCCGTAGAGGAGGAGAAGCTTGGAAACAAAGGGGGTGTGAGTTGATTTCTCAGGCCGCACCCGGTGATGCGTCGTTTGGTTTCCATGCAGGGATGGCTGTGCGTCGATTTCCGGTGCTCGGTCGTGGATCCTTTTTGTGTTGCGGGGTTTTCAGACGCCCCAGGGTCTGTGCATGGAATCCTGGGCTTGTGGAGCAAAGTCAGAAGCGCTGCGTTGTTCTGGTGGGTGTTGCGGGAAAGTTTCTTCCGCACGGCAGGCACTGCGTTGATTTCCCCTCTGGATGTCGGGCTGCATCGTCCCAGTGAGGCTGTGCGTCGATCCGGTGGGCCGTGCATTGAAGTGTCAGTCGCAACGCAGGCCTCGCGTCGATCTTCTCCTTGTGAAGTCACGCTGCATCGTTCCGGTGCAGCGTGCAGTGAATTTCTCACCATGGGGCACGCTGTGCATCGGTTTTAGCAAGCTGTGCATCGAATGTTCGCCGCACAAGGAGTCCAGTTGCAAGAGAGAAGTCTTTTTGGTCCTGAGACTTCAGGGAACAGGAGGCAAGCTCTATCCAAGCCCTTGGAGAGCACTTCTTCGCCACAGCCAAGGAGCAGCCAGGCAGCAGGGCAACAGCAAGGCAGCAGACCTTCACAGAAAGCAGTCAGGTGAGTCCTTTGGGCAGCCAGGCAGTTCTTCTTGGCAGGATGCAGGTTCTAGTTTCTTCTCCAGGAAGTGTCTGAGTTGGAAGGGGCGGAGCCCATGTTTATATACCCAAATGTGCCTTTGAAGTGGGGGAGACTTAAAAGAGTGGCTTAGAAGTGCACCAGGTCCCTTTTCAGTTCAATCCTGTCTGCCAGGGTCCCAGTAGGGGGTGTGGCAGTCGTTTGTGTGAGAGCAGGTCCTCCACCCTCCCAACCCAGGAAGACCCATTCAAAATGCAGATGTATGCAAGTGAGGCTGAGTATTCTGTGTTTGGGGTATGTCTGAGTGAATGCACAAGGAGCTGTCAACTAAACCCAGCCAGACGTGGATTGTAAGGCACAGAAAGATTTAACTGCAGAGAAATGCTCACTTTCTGAAAGTGGCATTTCTAAAATAGTAATATTAAATCCACCTTCACCAGTCAGCAGGATTTTATATAACTATTCTGGTCATACTAAATATGACCGTCCTATACCCCTTTTAGATCTGCAGCTACCACTCAAAAATTATCTGAGGACAGCCCTGATGTTAGCCTATGAAGGGAGCAGGCCTCACTGCAGTGTAAAAACGAATTTGGGAGTTTTACACTACCACGACATGTAAACTACATAGGTACATGTCCTGCCTTTTGCCTACTCAGCACCCTGCCCTATGGGTTACCTAGGGCATACCTTAGGGGTGTCTTATATATAGAAAAAGGGAAGTTTTAGTCTTGGCAAGTACTTTTAAATGCCAAGTCGAATTTGGCAGAGAAACTGCACACACAGGCATTGCAATGGCAGTCCTGAGACAAAGTTAAGGGGTGAAGTAACCAAAAATGACGTTTCTTGAACATTTAATCCATTTTATTAAGTATAAGTTCTGTATACAGAAGCCTCATCCTGTCAGCAAGACGTTCTCCTCCAACTGCCTTAGTTAGGAACCTGGTTAGGTTCTTCACATTCTATGTTCCACATTCTTAGGACAGTCTTGCTCACAGCAATTAGAGTTTCCAATACAAACAAGTATATGTACAGTGCTTATCAACAAGTAACTTAGTACAACAATCAGAGTACAATACCACATCACCTCCCTTACATTACAGACATAAAAATATAGTACCATTGGTGACATGAAAGCAAATAAAATTACACATAGGGATCATTCTGACCCTGTTGGTCCATGACCGCCATGGCGGAGGGCGGCGGAAGCACCGCCAACAGGCTGGCGGTGCTTCCTGGGCGATTCTGACCGCCGTCTGTTTCCCGCTGGCCCAGGGTATTCGCCATGGTGGCGCTGCTTGCAGCACCGCCATGGGGATTCCGACCACCTTCCCGCCAGCCTGTTTCTGGCGATGTCCACCGCCAGAACCAGGATGGTGGGAACGGGTGACGTGGGGCCCCTGGGAAAGCCGGAATGGCCGCCGCGGTCTTTTGACCGCGGAGCGGTCTTTCGGCGGGAACCGCTTGGAGGGCGGCGACCGCCGACCGCCGCTGTCAGAATGACCGCCATAGTCTCTTAGTTTCTCTGGTCTCCTTGTTGATCTCACAGGTCTGAAACCCACCTTCTTTGCTGCATCAACATGAGACCTACCATCAATTACATCCGAAGTACTTGCCTCCGGAGTAACAGATTTACAAAACTCCTCTGATCTCCTGATACCACATTTTGCCACTCTGTTTAAATTCCATATCTTATGATCATTCGTCTTTATTGCATTTTTAAAGAGTTTCAAAACCTTAAACGGATCTATGAATTTGGTATGTGTTTTTCCCCTCTAGGAGATTTTATTTTTTTCCAATCTCCCACACTTATTCTAGTTTCTTTTACACTTTTGCGCGCATCATACAATTTTTTCCTTAAATTCTTTTTCTCTTGTTCTTTATTCCTCCATCCATTCACGTCCCCGCAGAGAGGATTAATACCCAAACGTTTCTCTTCTACCCATCCAGGAGCTACCTCATGACAAGGTAACCTTCCCTTAAATAAGCGAAAGGGTGTCAGCCCTGTGGATGAATGTGGAGTCAAACGATATTCCCACACCTTTTTTTTAATCTCACTCTCCCACTTACTACCTTGTCTTTGTGCCAGTTGTATACTTTCTTTGAGTACCTTGATGAAGTGTTCTACTACCCCATTGGATTCAGGATGATATAAAGCTGCCCTTTTATGTTTAAGCCATCTAACTTTTAGAAAGGATTCTGTAGCCTTTGATGTAAATTGAACACCATTGTCTGTAAGAACAGAAGATGGAAACCCTTCCCTCTCAAAAAGTACTTCCAGAAAGGCAATTACATCCTTAGATTCTACCGAACTAACTATCTTTATCTCTGGCCATCTTGAATACATATCAATAGAAACTAGTACATACCTGTCTACTGAGCCCAACCTCACTGGCCCCAAAATATCTAAGGCTATATCCATTCAAGGTCCTAAGGCATCCTCCCTTATCACCATGGGTTGTGTTCTACATTTTAAGACTTTGTCAGATAGAACACACAGGCGACATTCCCTTACCTCTCTCTCTACCATAGTATCCATTGCAGGCCACCAATAAGTACATCTAAGCCTTTCTTTGGTTTTTGAAATACCCATATGACTAGAATGAGCATGCGTCAATAATTTTCCCCTCAAAGAAAGAGGAGGAATCAATTTACTACCTCTGACTAAAAGATCATCCACAATCGCTAATTCATCCTTTACTTGCCAGAAAGGCATCAAGTTTTCTCCATAACTGCCTTTAACACCCCATCCGTTTCTAGTACATTCCATCACTTTTTGTAAGGTGATGTCTTTCCATAGTTCTTCTCTCCAGTCCGATTCTTGGATAACAGCATTTGTTACTAAACATACTCTAATATCCTGATCAAAATCATCACTCACCAAGCATTCATCATCATCAACACTGTCATGCTCACTCTCTATTTCTTCAGAGGAATAGGGCTTACATAGTCTAGAGAGACAATCAGCTTGTATGTTGAGTACTCCTGGTATGTAAACTACTGTATAGTCAAACTCTTGTAAAGCCACAACCCATTTGCGAATGCGGTGTGAGACTAAGGGCCTCATTCCGACCCTAGCGGTCTGTGACCGCCAGGGCGGAGGGCAGCGGAAGCACCGCCAACAGGCTGGCGGTGCTTCCTGGGCTATTCTGACCGCGGCGGTAAAGCCGGGGTCAGAAAAGGGGAACCGGCGGTTTCCCGCCGGTTTTCCCCTGGCCCAGGGAATCCTCCATGGCGGCGCTGCTTGCAGCGCCTTCATGGGGATTCCGACCCCCTTCCCGCCAGCCTGTTTCTGGTGGTTTTCACCGCCAGAACCAGGATGGCGGGAACGGGTGTCGTGGGGCCCCTGGGGGCCCCTGCACTGCCCATGCCACTGGCATGGGCAGTGCAGGGGCCCCCTAACAGGGCCCCATACAGATTTTCACTGTCTGCTTTGCAGACAGTGAAAATCACGACGGGTGCCACTGCATCCGTCGCACCCCTGCAACTCCGCCGGCTCCATTCGGAGCTGGCTTCCTCGTTGCAGGGGCTTTCCCGCTGGGCCGGCGGGCGGCCTTTTGGCAGTCGCCCGCCGGCCCAGCGGGAAAGTTGGAATGGCCGCCGCGGTCTTTTGACCGCGGGGCAGTCAATCGGCGGTAACCGCATGGCGGGCGGCGACTGCCGCCCGCCGCGGTCATTCTGACCGCCTAAATCAATTCCTTTGTTCTTGAAAACTTCCTTTAGAGGCTTGTGATCCGTGATGACTTCAAAGTTACAGCCCCACAAAAAAATTCTCAATTTTCTTATAGCCCAATAAACGCTCAGTGCTTCCTTTTCAATAACAGAATAATTGTGTTCTGCTCCTTTCAAACTTCTAGATAAAAATAAAATTGTCCTATCAACGCCTTCAGCTCTTTGCATCAACACTGCACCAATGCCTTTAGAACTGGCATCACACATCAATTTGATTTCATCATTTGAATCATAGCTCCCTAAATCAACTGCACTGTGTAGTAAACATTTAGGTGGTCATTCTGACTGCGGCGGGCGGCGGTCGCCGGCCCAGCGGGAAAGCCCCTGCAACCAGGAAGCCGGCTTCGAATGGAGCCGGCGGTGTTGCAGGGGTGCGACGGGTGCAGTGGCACCCGTCGCGATTTTCACTGTCTGCAAAGCAGACAGTGAAAATCTTTGTGGGGCCCTGTTAGGGGGCCCCACGGCACCCGTTCCCGCCATCCTGGTTCTGCCGGTGGACACCGCCAGAAACAGGCTGGCGGGAAGGGGGTCGGAATCCCCATGGTGGTGCTGCAAGCAGCACCGCCATGGCGGATTCCCTGGGCCAGGGGAAAACCGGTGGGAAACCGCCGGTTCCCCTTTTCTGACCGCGGCTTTACCGCCGCGGTCAGAATAGCCCAGGAAGCACCGCCAGCCTGTTGGCGGTGCTTCCGCCGCCCTCCGCCGTGGCGGTCATGGACCGCCAGGGTCAGAATGACCCCCTTAATCTCATGAAACTCATTTGAGCTATATCCCACAGGACCCAGGAGGCAGAGTCCACCAATGGCGAGGGAAACAGTGGGATGGAGGTCGAGGAGAGCACCACGGCAGAGATAGGAGGTGACTACACTGATTCTGATGGGAACTCTCTGGTGGTGGTGGACACCTCTGGGACCACCTCAGCTACTGCTACAACTGCCACCCCCATACCAGCACCACCCTCCCAGTTACCCCACAACGAGTTGCCCATGCCTGCTTGCCCAGGGGGGTGGGAATCTCCTTCGCCCCAGCCACCTTAGACCCTGCCCCAGTCAGCCCTGCTGCCCAGAGTGAGGAGGCTATTGACCTCCTGAGAACCATCTCTTCAGGGCAGTCAAACATAGTGAATGCCATCCAGGGGCTGGCATTCCAGATGAAGCAATGCAATGCATTCCTGGAGGCATACATGGTGGATTGGCGGCCCAACAGAGATCGTTTCAGGCTCTGGCCTCCTCTCTGATGGGAGCCATTGTCCCTGTTCCTATCATCCCCCCTCCAACTATCACTTCCCAGTCTCTTCAACCCCAACCCATCCCATGCACACAAACAGACAAGCATGCACACAAAACATCACCAAGAGTAGCACAGGGAAACACAGAGAGCACACTTCAGGCCACAAGCACTCACACAAACAACAGACAGTTGCACACCGAACAACATCCACTGCCTCCACTGTCTCCCCCTCCTCCTCCTCGTCCTCCTCCCTCACATTCACATCTGCACTCACACCTGCATGCACTGCTTCAACAGCCAGGACTACCATCATCACACCAAGCAGCACACACACCTCATTAGCAGACACCTCCACAACATTCATCCACGCGTCCCCTATGTCCTTTCTCACTCTGTCTGTCCCCCCTCCTAAGGGACATAAACGCATGCACTCAGACACCCTACAGCCATCCACCTCATATCAGCACACTGCCCATGCACTTGTACCCAAGTCCAGCAGACATACACCTCCAACAACCACTCCATCAACCTCCGCTCCCATCCCTCCTTCCTCATCCTGCCCCACTGTCCCTAAGCTTTTCCTTGCCTAACTTGACCTCCTCTGTCCCTCCCCAACCCCCATCCTGCCTGTAAGAGCAGGGTCCCAACGACACAGCCCAGCACCTCAGTGCCCACCCAATGTATGTCACTGTATGCCTTCTGGTGTTAACCCCATACCTTTGTGTAAGGCTAATGTTTGACCCTCAGTACTTGCAGGTGACTCAGGCTACCCAAAGTTATTGTGGCTCCTGACCCCTGTGAGGAATGCCAGGACAGGTGCTGAGAATCATTACAATGATGCACACGGGTGAACCAGAAGAATTATCGAGAGCCTCCTGAAGGCCAGGTTCAGATGCCTGCAACTGACAGGTGGATCCCTGTGCTACTCACCTGAGAAGGTTTGCCAGATAGTAGTGCTGTATGTTGCACAACCTGGCCCTCAGATAACATGTGCCTTATCTGAAGGAGGTGGAAACTGGAAATGCCCCGTGACAGCGGTGGACCCTGAGGACAGTGAGAATGAAGAGGTAGAGGATGAGGATGTGATACACAGGTGAGACAGTGTAATTGACCATTCCTCTAACTATTGTTTTATCTGCATGGCTGTAGCAGGATGGCATTGACTTCCTGTGCATATCAACTTACTGTCACCTATGGCTTATTGTTAGAAATTGGGTCTTTGGTTGGCAGTCAGGTTATCCCCTGTCCAAGCAAGGACCCTCACTCTAGTCAGGGTAAATCACACACAATCAAATTATCCTGTGCCTACCTTCTGGTAGCTTGACACTGAGCGGTCAGGCTTAACTTAGAAGGCAATGTGTAAAGTATTTGTGCAATAAATCTTACAATACCACAATATAGCACCACAGAAATACACCACACAGTGTTTAGAAAAATATACAATATTTATCTGGGTATTTGCAGGTCAAAACGATCAAAGATGCAATAAGTAGATGTAGAAATATCACTGAAAAGTGATATAAAGTGTCTTAGGTCTTTTTAAAGCAAACAAAGTCTCTTTTAAGGACAAAGTACCTGGTTTATGTGAAAAATCTCTGCAATGGGCCGTAGAGGAGGAGAAGCTTGGAAACAAAGGGGGTGTGAGTTGATTTCTCAGGCCACACCCGGTGATGCGTCGTTTGGTTTCCATGCAGGGATGGCTGTGCGTCGATTTCCGGTGCTCGGTCGTGGATCCTTTTTGTGTTGCGGGGTTTTCAGACGCCCCGGGGTCTGTGCATGGAATCCTGGGCTTGTGGAGCAAAGTCACAAGCGCTGCGTTGTTCTGGTGGGTGTTGCGGGAAAGTTTCTTCCGCACGGCAGGCACTGCGTTGATTTCCCCTCTGGATGTCGGGCTGCATCGTCCGAGTGAGGCTGTGCGTCGATCCGGTGGGCCGTGCATTGAAGTGTCAGTCGCAACGCAGGCCTCGCGTCGATCTTCTCCTTGTGAAGTCACGCTGCATCGTTCCGGTGCAGCGTGCAGTGAATTTCTCACCATGGGGCACGCTGTGCATCGGTTTTAGCAAGCTGTGCATCGAATGTTCGCCGCACAAGGAGTCCAGTTGCAAGAGAGAAGTCTTTTTGGTACTGAGACTTCAGGGAACAGGAGGCAAGCTCTATCCAAGCCCTTGGAGAGCACTTATTCGCCACAGCCAAGGAGCAGCCAGGCAGCAGGGCAACAGCAAGGCAGCAGACCTTCACAGAAAGCAGTCAGGTGAGTCCTTTGGGCAGCCAGGCAGTTCTTCTTGGCAGGATGCAGGTTCTAGTTTCTTCTCCAGGAAGTGTCTGAGTTGGAAGGGGCGGAGCCCATGTTTATATACCCAAATGTGCCTTTGAAGTGGGGGAGACTTAAAAGAGTGGCTTAGAAGTGCACCAGGTCCCTTTTCAGTTCAATCCTGTCTGCCAGGGTCCCAGTAGGGGGTGTGGCAGTCGTTTGTGTGAGAGCAGGTCCTCCACCCTCCCAACCCAGGAAGACCCATTCAAAATGCAGATGTATGCAAGTGAGGCTGAGTATTCTGTGTTTGGGGTATGTCTGAGTGAATGCACAAGGAGCTGTCAACTAAACCCAGCCAGACGTGGATTGTAAGGCACAGAAAGATTTAACTGCAGAGAAATGCTCACTTTCTGAAAGTGGCATTTCTAAAATAGTAATATTAAATCCACCTTCACCAGTCAGCAGGATTTTATATAACTATTCTGGTCATACTAAATATGACCGTCCTATACCCCTTTTAGATCTGCAGCTACCACTCAAAAATTATCTGAGGACAGCCCTGATGTTAGCCTATGAAGGGAGCAGGCCTCACAGCAGTGTAAAAACGAATTTGGGAGTTTTACACTACCACGACATCTAAACTACATAGGTACATGTCCTGCCTTTTGCCTACTCAGCACCCTGCCCTATGGGTTACCTAGGGCATACCTTAGGGGTGTCTTATATATAGAAAAAGGGAAGTTTTAGTCTTGGCAAGTACTTTTAAATGCCAAGTCGAATCTGGCAGAGAAACTGCACACACAGGCATTGCAATGGCAGTCCTGAGACAAGGTTATGGGGTGAAGTAACCAAAAATGACGTTTCTTGAACATTTAATCCATTTTATTAAGTATAAGTTCTGTATACAGAAGCCTCATCCTGTCAGCAAGACGTTCTCCTCCAACTGCCTTAGTTAGGAACCTGGTTAGGTTCTTCACATTCTATGTTCCACATTCTTAGGACAGTCTTGCTCACAGCAATTAGAGTTTCCAATACAAACAAGTATATGTACAGTGCTTATCAACAAGTAACTTAGTACAACAATCAGAGTACAATACCACATCACCTCCCTTACATTACAGACATAAAAATATAGTACCATTGGTGACATGAAAGCAAATAAAATTACACATAGGGATAATTCTGACCCTGTTGGTCCATGACCGCCATGGCGGAGGGCGGCGGAAGCACCGCCAACAGGCTGGCGGTGCTTCCTGGGCGATTCTGACCGCCGCGGTAAAGCCGCGGTCAGAAAAGGGGAGCCGGCTGTTTCCCGTCGGTTTCCCGCTGGCCCAGGGTATTCGCCATGGCGGCGCTGCTTGCAGCACCGCCATGGGGATTCCGACCACCTTCCCGCCAGCCTGTTTCTGGCGATGTCCACCGCCAGAACCAGGATGGTGGGAACGGGTGAGGTGGGGCCCCTGGGAAAGCCGGAATGGCCGCCGCGGTCTTTCGGCGGGAACCGCTTGGAGGGCGGCGACCGCCGACCGCCGCGGTCAGAATGACCGCCATAGTCTCTTAGTTTCTCTGGTCTCCTTGTTGATCTCACAGGTCTGAAACCCACCTTCTTTGCTGCATCAACATGAGACCTACCATCAATTACATCCGAAGTACTTGCCTCTGGAGTAACAGATTTACAAAACTCCTCTGATCTCCTGATACCACATTTTGCCACTCTGTTTAAATTCCATATCTTATGATCATTCGTCTTTATTGCATTTTTAAAGAGTTTCAAAACCTTAAACGGATCTATGAATTTGGTATGTGTTTTTCCCCTCTAGGAGATTTTATTTTTTTCCAATCTCCCACACTTATTCTAGTTTCTTTTACACTTTTGCGCGCATCATACAATTTTTTCCTTAAATTCTTTTTCTCTTGTTCTTTATTCCTCCATCCATTCACGTCCCGCAGAGAGGATTAATACCCAAACGTTTCTCTTCTACCCATCCAGGAGCTACCTCATGACAAGGTAACCTTCCCTTAAAAAAGCGAAAGGGTGTCACCCCTGTGGATGAATGTGGAGTCAAACGATATTCCCACACCTTTTTTTTAATCTCACTCTCCCACTACCTTGTCTTTGTGCCAGTTGTATACTTTCTTTGAGTACCTTGATGAAGTGTTTTACTACCCCATTGGATTCAGGATGATATAAAGCTGCCCTTTTATGTTTAAGCCATCTAACTTTTAGAAAGGATTCTGTAGCCTTTGATGTAAATTGAACACCATTGTCTGTAAGAACAGAAGATGGAAACCCTTCCCTCTCAAAAAGTACTTCCAGAAAGGCAATTACATCCTTAGATTCTACCGAACTAACTATCTTTATCTCTGGCCATCTTGAATACATATCAATAGAAACTAGTACATACCTGTCTACTGAGCCCAACCTCACTGGCCCCAAAATATCTAAGGCTATATCCATCCAAGGTCCTAAGGCATCCTCCCTTATCACCATGGGTTGTGTTCTACATTTTAAGACTTTGTCAGATAGAACACACAGGCGACATTCCCTTACCTCTCTCTCTACCATAGTATCCATTGCAGGCCACCAATAAGTACATCTAAGCCTTTCTTTGGTTTTTGAAATACCCATATGACTAGAATGAGCATGCGTCAATAATTTTCCCCTCAAAGAAAGAGGAGGAATCAATTTACTACCTCTGACTAAAAGATCATCCACAATCGCTAATTCATCCTTTACTTGCCAGAAAGGCATCAAGTTTTCTCCATAACTGCCTTTAACACCCCATCCGTTTCTAGTACATTCCATCACTTTTTGTAAGGTGATGTCTTTCCGTAGTTCTTCTCTCCATTCCGATTCTTGGATAACAGCATTTGTTACTAAACATACTCTAATATCCTGATCAAAATCATCACTCACCAAGCATTCATCATCATCAACACTGTCATGCTCACTCTCTATTTCTTCAGAGGAATAGGGCTTACATAGTCTAGAGAGACAATCAGCTTGTATGTTGAGTACTCCTGGTATGTAAACTACTGTATAGTCAAACTATTGTAAAGCCACAACCCATTTGCGAATGCGGTGTGAGACTAAGGGCCTCATTCCGACCCTAGCGGTCTGTGACCGCCAGGGCGGAGGGCAGCGGAAGCACCGCCAACAGGCTGGCGGTGCTTCCTGGGCTATTCTGACCGCGGCGGTAAAGCCGCGGTCAGAAAAGGGGAACCGGCGGTTTCCCGCCGGTTTTCCCCTGGCCCAGGGAATCCTCCATGGCGGCGCTGCTTGCAGCGCCTTCATGGGGATTCCGACCCCCTTCCCGCCAGCCTGTTTCTGGTGGTTTTCACCGCCAGAACCAGGATGGCGGGAACGGGTGTCGTGGGGCCCCTGGGGGCCCCTGCACTGCCCATGCCACTGGCATGGGCAGTGCAGGGGCCCCCTAACAGGGCCCCATACAGATTTTCACTGTCTGCTTTGCAGACAGTGAAAATCACGACGGGTGCCACTGCATCAGTCGCACCCCTGCAACTCCGCCGGCTCCATTCGGAGCTGGCTTCCTCGTTGCAGGGGCTTTCCCGCTGGGCCGGCGGGTGGCCTTTTGGCGGTCGCCCGCCGGCCCAGCGGGAAAGTTGGAATGGCCGCCGCGGTCTTTTGACCGCGGGGCAGTCATTCGGCGGTAACCGCATGGCGGGCGGCGACTGCCGCCCGCCGCGGTCAGAATGACCGCCTAAATCAATTCCTTTGTTCTTGAAAACTTCCTTTAAAAGCTTGTGATCCGTGATGACTTCAAAGTTACAGCCCCACAAAAAAATTCTCAATTTTCTTATAGCCCAATAAACGCTCAGTGCTTCCTTTTCAATAACAGAATAATAGTGTTCTGCTCCTTTCAAACTTCTAGATAAAAATAAAATTGTCCTATCAACGCCTTCAGCTCTTTGCATCAACACTGCACCAATGCCTTTAGAACTGGCATCACACATCAATTTGATTTCATCATTTGAATCATAGCTCCCTAAATCAACTGCACTGTGTAGTAAACATTTAGGTGGTCATTCTGACTGCGGCGGGCGGCGGTCGCCGGCCCAGCGGGAAAGCCCCTGCAACCAGGAAGCCGGCGGTGTTGCAGGGGTGCGACGGGTGCAGTGGCACCCGTCGCGATTTTCACTGTCTGCAAAGCAGACAGTGAAAATCTTTGTGGGGCCCTGTTAGGGGGCCCCACGGCACCCGTTCCCTCCATCCTGGTTCTGCCGGTGGACACCACCAGAAACAGGCTGGCGGGAAGGGGGTCGGAATTCCCATGGTGGTGCTGCAAGCAGCACCGCCATGGCGGATTCCCTGGGCCAGGGGAAAACCGGTGGGAAACCGCCGGTTCCCCTTTTCTGACCGCGGCTTTACCGCCGCGGTCAGAATAGCCCAGGAAGCACCGCCAGCCTGTTGGCGGTGCTTCCGCCGCCCTCCGCCGTGGCGGTCATGGACCGCCAGGGTCAGAATGACCCCCTTAATCTCATGAAACTCATTTGAACATTGATCATTCCAGGAGAACTCACTACCCTTCTTCAATAAACTTCTCATGTTCCTTGTTCTCTCAGCAAATTTTGGTACAAATTTATTATAAAATTCAGCCATACCAAGACATTTTATTAGTTTCTCTTTGTTTTCTGGAGTTGGCATATTTATGATCGTGTTAACTAAAGCCGATTTGGGGCGAATTCCTTTTCCCGAGATCTCATGTCCCAAATATTCAATAGTAGAGGTGTTAAATTTGCATTTTTCAAATTTAAGAGTTAGACCTGAGTTTTCCAAACAATGCAAAACCGTTTCTAAACTCTTATTGTGTTTAATTAAGTCATTGCCATATACCAAAATATCATCCTGATAGATCTTAACACCTTCCACCCCTCTTAATACATTTTCAAGTGCTCTTTGAAATACAGAAGCTGCTGAGATTAAGCCAAAAGGCATCCTGAGATACTTGAAGGTACCAAAAGGGGTAATGAAAGTTGTGAGATCTTGAGAAGAAGGATGTAGTTCTATTTGATGATATGCAGAGGAAAGATCAAGAGTAGAAAAGTGCTTAGCTCCATTAAGAGAGCACAGCATTTCATTAATGTTGGGAAAAGGATGATGATCCACTACCACAGCTTTGTTTAATTCTCTGAGATCCACACAAAGCCTAACCTCTCCATTAGCCTTTTTTGTCATGACTACCGGAGCTACCCATTCAGAAGCCTCAACTTCTTGAATAATACCATTAGAGAGTAACCTATCTATCTCTTCTTTCATTTTGTGTCTAACAGTGAAAGGAACTGACCTTAACTTTGCTACTTTGGGTTGAGTACCAGGTTTCAAACTAATCTCAAGTTGATAATTATTCAGACAGCCAATTTGTTTCTTAAAAACTCCAGGGAATTTGTCTATCCATGTTTTCCCTTGTTCTTCAACTTGGTCAACATTGAGAGAATCTTTAAGAAGTACTGATGGATCCTCATTCGGGTCAAGATAGACCCGCAAGTCACGTTGGTGAAACCAGCTTATCAAGGAATCTCCTTTCAATGATACATACACTTTTGCTGGTATTACACGTTCTTTGAACTCAATTGTACCCCAAAAGTACCCAAGTAGTTTGATTGGCACACCACCGTAGCCTTTGGGAGAAATGTCAGGTTTTTGTAAGCTTAGTTTGTTTTTTAAGTGTTGATCATAAAAACTCTTAGGAACTAAAGTTATTTTAGCACCAGAATCAAACAAAACTTTTACTTTTTCATCATTCACTAAAATAGTTTCAAGAGGAGCATTCAAGGTACACTCCTTCTGTGATATATCCACTTCATTCACCAAATCTATTTCATCACTTGTATCTTGATAATCCACTTCACTAACTTCCTTAATATCCATTTTTGACTTGCAACACTTTGTTAAGTGTCCTCTCTTACCACATTTTTTGCACAATACCATCCAGGCAGGACATTGCTTGTTATTAGCAATATGACCTACATTGTCACACCTAAAACATTTACCCTTAAATGCTTTTACCCCTTTAGCATCATTCTTCTCTCTAGCGTGTTTGAATTCTGTCTTACAATCATGCACAGTTTTAACTGCTCCCTTTTCTTCCATATCACAATTAAAGGTTGTTGCATTCTGATTCTTCAAAACTTAAACACAGTTCTTAGAGTGCTCACAGACTTTAGCCATGGTAAGCACTTCATCCAAGGAAGGATTATCTTTTTGCCACATGTTTTCTCTGGCCTTTTCTAAAGAGCAACCCAACATGAATTGATCCCTTAGGCGCTCTTCATAGGAAGGACCAAAAGAACAGTTGGTGGCCAGACCACGTAGTGCTGTGATGTATTGTTCAATTGCTTCATCTTGTCGTTGTAATCTCTTTCCAAATTGATAACATTCTAAAACTGCAAATTTTAGGTAAATAATGTAAATCAAGTTTTTTGATACAAATTTCAAATTCATTGAGTCCAGTGGAGTCACTGTCTGATAACTCAGGCATGTTTTCAAATATTTCTTGTCCCTCTGTGCCTTAACAATGCATTAATAAGGAAGTCTTCCTCTCGGCGCTAAGAGACGTGCCACAGACTTTAGCGTAGTTCATAAACACCTTTTTCCACTTCTGCCATTTGATAGGAGGCTCTCCCGGAGATATCAAGAAGAAAGGTGCTGCTGGTACATTTTGCATGTTGAAGTTATACTATTATGCTGAAGTTAATGTTTAAGTAAGAAAAAGAAATATTCCAGTATCTGTATCCGAATAATAAAACAATTTCTTAATGAAAGTTTTTTTTTTTAATGAGGGCTGATATTTGGTACTGAAAATTGCTTCTTCCGACTTCTAAAATTATTTTATTTTATCCGTTCTTTGTAGTGTCTAAACGTGCTCCTTCATTGTCTTAGAGACGCATTGAGACAGAGAACACTGTGCGCGCTCAACACTGTGCGCGTGCCGCTCCCTGCAGCGTCTACACTCGTTTCCTGGTTGTCCTGGAGACAGATGCGTTGAGACAGAGAACACTGTGCACGCTCAACACAGAGCGCATGCCGCTCCCTGCAGCGTCTACACGCGTTTCCTGGTTGTCCTGGAGACACGCTGTGTACTCCGTTGTCTTGGAGACGCGTCTACACCTCGTGCTTTGTGCGCAAGCACAATTGCAGACAGATGCCCTCGCAGCTCTCCGTTGTCCTGGAGACATGTCTACACCTCGCGCTTAGTGCGCAAGCACGATTTCAGTATGTGCGCAGAGCGAAGTCAAAATTGTAGATCTGCAATCCTGGCACGAAACTCACCATCAATTTAAAGATTAGATTGTTTTCGTCCGTTTCTAGTGTTGCGCTGGACCAGTAGCGACTCATAGGACAAAATCAGGTAAAGAGGCAGCATCCAGTTGAGGCTTCAGGTTCGTGGGTCCTCATAAGCCCTCGTCGCCAAAATGAAGTAACCGAAAATGCTGTTTCTTAAACATTTAATCCATTTTATTAAGTATAAGTTCTGTATACAGAAGCCTCATTCTGTCAGCAAGACCTTCTCCTCCAACTGCCTTAGTTAGGAACCTTGTTAGGTTCTTCACATTCTATATTCCACATTCTTAGAACAGTCTTGCTCACAGCAACTAGAGTTTCCAATACAAACAAGTATTTGTACAGTGCTCATCAACAAGTAACTTAGTACAACAATCAGAGTACAATACCACAAGGGGCTACTTTAGTGGGTGGCACAACCAGTGCTGCAGGCCCACTAGTAGCATTTAATCTACAGGCCCTGGGCACATATAGTGCACACTACTAGGGACTTATAAGTAAATTAAATAGCCCAATTGGGTATGATCCAATGTCACCATGTTTAAAGGGAGAGAGCATACGCACTTTAGCACTGGTTAGCAGTGGTAAAGTGCGCAGAGTCTAAAAACCAGCAAAAACAGTGTCCAAAAAGTGGAGGGAGGTAAGCAACAATTTAGCGGTGACCACCCTAAGGCTGTCAGGTCTAACACTTCTCATTTTGCAGATATTGGTGATGTTACAACAGTGTACTAATGTGATGACTACAGACAGCTACAGGTCATTAATTGTATGCTATCACAGTTTTCATATCATTTGCACATGATGTCACTGTTTCCATAAATGCATATTTTCATCACATAAAACACTATAAGTCAAGTTGTGTTCAAGGGTGTTTATTGTAGTGCAAATTATTAATGGAAAAGTGCAATGGAATGGGGTGATGGTAGAGAAAAGTCAAGGGTATTGTTCCATTCTGTTTGTAGCACAGGTCGAGTGTCCAAGGGGCCATAGGAAGAGGAGCAAAGGCAGTTCAAAGTGGACAAGGTGACAGGGTGGGCCACAAAGGGGACATTCAGGAGAGTCTTATTTCCTGGTGGTGGTCTTGGTCTTGCCACGTGTCTCTGGCTTCTGTCTGGGTCACAGGGAACGTTTGCGGGCTGGTTCACTTTCTGAAGGTGGAAGGGAGCTGGTGGCCTGTGGGTCCTGTGGCAGGGCCTCCTGCCCACTAGCTGCAGCGGAAGTGGAGGGCTGGTCAGTAGGCTGGCTAGTGGTAGAGGCCCACTGGTGTGCTGTCCATTCCATCATGATGTTGGCCATGTCTGCCTGCACCCCTGCTATGGAGATCATGGTGGTGTTGAGTGCCTGCAAATCCTCCCTGATCTCTTGATGGTGTTCCTCCTGCAGCCGCTTGTTCTCCTGCATGTTGGTAAGGATCTGGCCCATCGTGTCCTGGGATTGTTGGTAAGCCCCCAGGACATTGGTGAGTGCCTCCTGGAGAGTTTGTTCCCTGGGCCTGTCCTCCCCTTGGTGCACAGCGGTCCTCCCAGTGTCCCTGTTCCTGTGTCCCCTGAACGGTGTGCCCACTGACCCCAGGTCCCTGATTGTCTAGGGGGTGATGTGTTGACTGGGGTCCCTGTACAGGTAGTCACACTGCTGATTGACGTGTCCTGGGGACAGAGGTTTGGGGATGTTGGATGGGTGCTGTGGTGTTGGATACTGATGGGGGAGGCTCTGTGGTGGACTGCGAGTTGGCTGGGGTGGCCTACTGACCAGTGGTCCCTGATGGGCCAGGTAATTCATCCAGATCCAGAAGTCCAGAGTTACTCTCATCACCGGGAGCATCTTCTGTTGGGGGGACTGGTTAGACAAGCCACCTCCTCTCTGTGAGATTGTCTGGGGCACCTGTGGGGATCTAAGTGATGTATTATGCTACATTGTGGAATTGTTAGTTCTCCATGCTGTGCATGCTTTTTTGATGGGTGCACCTGCAGGGCTTGGAGGGGTGTCCATGCATTGATATAGCATGCAGGCCTAGGCATTGGGATTAGTCATATGTGTAGGTGCAGTGTGTGTGATGGAGTGGAGTGATGGGAGTAAGGGTGAGGGCGTATGATGGCATGCATGAATGCGGGGCGATAAGTAGTAAATATTGATTCACTATTGTCCAGTCCTCCGGCCACTCCAGTGAGTCCCTCAGGATGCAGTATTGCCAAGACTTGCTCCTCGCATGCTGTCAGCTGTGGGGGAGGAGGTGGGGGTCCACCGCCAGTCCTCTGGATGGCGAGCTGGCGCCTTGCTGCCACAGAAAGTACCTTCCCATGTAGGTCATTCCACCTCTTCCTGATGCTGTCCCACGGCGTTCACCCTGTCTACGATTCTCCGCCATAACTCCATCTTCCTGGCAAAGGATTTTTGCTGGACCTGTGCTCCAAACAGCTGCAGCTCTACCATGACTATTTCCTCCACTATGGCCCGCAACTCTTCATCAGTGAAACGGGGGTGCCTTAGTGGGGACATGGGCGTTGTGTGGTGTGTGTTGGTGAGAAGGTGTTGAGTAATGTGGTGGGGTGTGGGATGTGGGGTGCATGATGGACGTATGGGTGTTTGTGGTGTGTGTCTGGTTGTCTCAGTGGTCTTGGTTTCAGTCTGGTGGCAATAATTGGTGTTCGTAAAGGGTTGTGGGTTATGTGCATGTGTGTTTTTTAGTGTTGTGGGTGGGTGGGTGTGGTGTGTATCAGTGTCAGGTGTATGATTTCTGTTTTGGCCAATGTAGTGTTGTTTTGTATTTGGGTGTCCATTCTGAGCGCTCCAGTGTGTACGCCAATGATTTACCGCCATTGAATGTCCACTGTGGTGATTCGTGGGTCGTGGTATTGTTGGTGTAACTGTATGGTTGTTGGTACCGACACTTTAACACTGACCTTTGGGGTGGCGTATTTGTGAAAGTGGCAGTATTCTGTTGGATTGGTGTGTGTGTCATATTATGGTGAAAGTAGATCCACCACCGCGGCGGTATGTTGGCGGCCGTCACTGCAGCGGTAAGCGGGATGTCCGCCAATGTCATGATGAGGGCCTAAATGTCGGCCTTGTACGGAGTTATTTCCGTTTCAAGGAAAGTGTAGCTAACGTTCATCCAGCCATTACCTGTGCCGTCCTTTTATAGTAAACTTTGTTTTCTCCTTTCTTTAAATTTCTATTTAAAGATTGTTAAATATGTTCACATGTCGCCCACGCGAGTCAATAAGCAAACTACATAAAATATAATAGAGTCTGTCAGACTGAAATGTAGTAAATTATTCCTATAAAGCACTCAGCTCTTGTCATCTTGAAAAGGTAGGCTTGGACAATCAGTGAAAGTTTCTAGTACTGGATGATGCATGCGAATATTAACTACCAAATCCCTGAAAAATTGAAAACATAATGAAGAATAATGAGCGGTGAAAAGCAAAAGCCTCCTCCTGGCTTTAGAAGGCACACACAGATCTCTGTGACCTTCTCGCCTACTCGTCTATTGCGGCCACCATCAAGCGCTGATATGTGCCAGTAATTAGGGCTGTAAGAGAGAGAGCACAATGGAAAGGTGGGTGAACAGATTTCCTTTCAAGAACGAGCATTCATGGCTGTGAATAAAAACATAATTGCTGCTTGAGCAGGTTTTAGGTTTCCCAACTGCAGAGGACTGTCAGTAAGAGCAAGAAAATCAGTTTTTTTGTTTTATTATCCGATCCTTGTTTCGAGGTTTTTTCCCATATACAGCCACAGGAGTTTTCATTTATGGTGATTTATCGCCCACAGCCAGCTGCAAATTGTCAAAACTGTGCTCCCTGCCTTTTAGATTGTAATCATGTTTTCATCCGATATATGTTTTTCATCTGATAAATGTTCAGCAATACAAAACGTTTAAAACTGTTCTTTTTTGCTTTCACAAAAATATGATTTAGACTTTCTAGTCTGAGCTGCTCTGATACACGTCCATTAAAGGCATAAGCTGTGAACACAAGTTTATCTCACATAATTTGCTTTGTGTGAGGGTATTGATTGGCCTTTTAAGAGATGGTAGTCTGAAGTCTATTTATTTGTGGTACATTTGCTGAACGATATTTTGTGTTTTTTGCATTTTTACAGAACTTTTGCTAAATATGTATGTACTTAATTGTATAGATTATCTCTTTATAAAAAGTTCATATCACCGAAAAATGAAGTTAAAATGTTATCACATGAAGGCTGAGAAGCAAATGACTTTGGGACCGATTTAGTGTTTGGTGGAAGGGTTACTCTGTCACAAACGTGATGGCTATCCCGTCCACCATATGACAATGTCCGTAGGACATAATGGAAACGTAATACGGTGGACGGGATATCCGTCACGTTTTTGGCCCTTTGTGTTACACTGGATATTAAACAC